>NC_044190.1:12901025-13501025 GCF_900880675.1 Sparus aurata
TCTTTTATTGATATATCAATTTTTGCCTAATGATGACATACTCATGAAACCAAGGAGAACTTTGGAGTTGGGATTAAAAATTGGGAAGTCATTGCCCTACATTGCTAACCATTTAGCTACATCCCTTGTAAAAAGACATTTAGCAGGCACTGGATGGATTTTCTTCTTTGCTAAACTGTCCACAGTCTTTAATTTGGCTGATTTTCATATAGGCTTCTTAACAAATGCAGTGTTAATACACATTCTGTGAATGAGAAAGAAAATTACAAGTAAAACGTTAAACCGTACAATTACGAAACAAAAGCATAGAATGATGATTAGATTTAAATAGAGAATGAATGGGAAACAAAATGACACACAAAGAAATCGTATCACCATGTTACCCTCAGTGATGAGCCAGTACACCATTATCTGTATCTGTTCAACCCACAAAATTACCCATGAACAAGTTTGTACTTAGAATGGGCAGGGATTAAACCAGAAGTGGGTGGTAACTGGAGATTGTTAATTTAAGCCTGAATTTGATATGAGTTGATCAGATGTTTTCATTTCATTTTACTTAATTTATAGTTTTTGTTCACAAAAGTAAGAGAACTCTTCAAAGAACAAGGTTTTTCATAAACTTAGATAGACCTCAGTCAGCTACTTAACAAGGATTTCCCTTTCCTAGTACATTCATTGCAACCTTATTCTCAAATGACACCAGGCCTGGATCAAGAGAGCAGGGGCCCCTGGGCACAATTCTTGGATGGCCCCCCGCATACAAACACACACACACACCACTGTTTCCCGTATATGCATTCTGCGGCGTGTCCTGCTGCTGGTTTGTAGAGTAAGCAGATTGTATTAGTAAACTGGAGACAGTGTTTCCCCTAGATTCTTTTGTAGCAGCGGTGCTCTGTCAGTAACCTAGCAACACTAGGGGGGTCCGGGGGCATGCCCCCCCTGGAAGAAAATTAAAAAAAAATAACCCCTTAAATGGTGACTACTGTTGAGATTTAAAAAAAAAAAAAAATTTCAGAATTTCAGAATCAGAATCTAAGACATGAGACAAAATAGTGTAGAAGTTGACATTGCTGCTTGAAAATATGTTAAAAAATACCTCTTGAGCATTAGAGAACTTTGTTACCATTATTTTCTTAGATTTTTTTATGGAAACAGAATCTGTTTCAGAAGTCAGTGGGCCACATGACATGGAAGCTATTGAGAAAAAAATCATAATTTCTGCATATTAATATTCATGTAAAATAGAGGAAGCACTAAAGTACAATAAAAAGAGCTGTGTCTCATTTCTCCAGTTTACTAATACAATCTGCTGCTGGTTTGGAGTCACTGGGTCACATGACATGGAAAAATTATTTTGTGTTCATATATTTCTGCTAAGTAATTTAATGACGGTCCCTAAATCAGTTTCCAGCGGTTCAGCGCGAGGCTCTGGGAGGTGAGCTGACCGTCCTCCTGCTGCTAACACTGGTTGAAAAGTCACGGCTGGACCCGAGTGAATATCTGCCGAATATCCAACCTAAAACTAACTTCACCCCGGTTTGATGAGTCGCCTGCTGCAGCCTTTGAATGGGATGACGGGTGGGTTGCCGACATCGCCGCAGACCCCTGGCGCATTTTATGTGACGCGACACGGTTGGGGCGTACTGAGGACAGTCCGCCCAGGTCGACAGTCGCGCCGGGAGCGAGGGGACCCCTTCCCTCCCCCGCGAGGGAGAGAGAAGGCGCAGCGATTAGTCCACGGCCCCGGGAAGCGGCGAGGTCCAGGTGGGGGGTCGCTGTCACTCAACTTTAACAATGACTTGTAGAAATTATACAAATAGCAGTAATGACAATAATAATCGGTTTTAAAATAACTTAGGGTGTAGTGCTTTCACTGTGTGCAATTTAAATTCACCATTCGCCCCCCATGATATTAAACCTACAAAAATCGTGACTTTTTTTTTTTTTTTTGCCGAGGCGCTGGTGCTCGTTTTGTCCAGGTGCACGTGGGCCCCTGGGCCTGTGCCCATAAAGCCCATTGGGTAATCCGGCCTTGGATGACACTTATACTCATAAAAAGTGCGTGATCTGTACTAGATGGTCATTTCACCTGAGTACTCAACCCTGGTTATCACAGCTCTGCCCTGGCATGCATGTCACACCTTTCATAAATGATCTCATTCTGTGGCCTGTCCCAGACACAGTCTGCTATCACATACAGTGGTGCTGAGGACAACTATGTCTTCTGTGTTCAGTCTAAAGGAATGAGAACCCGAATAAGCTTTTAGCTCAAGTGTAATGCCGTCTAAACAATGTGTTTGTGAGTGTGCACATTGTGTGCGAATGTAGAGTTCACTGTCAGTTCCCTCTTCACACACTGACTATACGTACTCTGATGGGCTTTCACGCCCTGGTTGAGTCGCTGGTGTTAACATGCTTTAGCTAACAGTTTGTACCAATGTGTGTGTGTGTGTGTGTGTGTGTGTCTATGAGACAGAAAGCATGTTGTGGCCGACAGGGATGTGCTGGGATTGGACTCACTATATGTATAAAGTGCTATTGCTTGTGAGAAAGTGGCATTAGATGGGAATGGTTGTCTCAACCAATCATTGTTCACCATTGTTTTCTGCTGCATGTGCAGATTAAATCTCAGTGCATTGTTGGTCTAAGAGTTTAGACAGAGAAAACCAATACATTTGCAAGTTTGCTTGTGATCATAGTGAAGCATTTGGCAGCTCAAATGTCAGGTATCAGTTTTCAGGTGCTGGCAGGGCCCAAGTGGGGATATGGAGTGGCCATAAAAAAGAAACAAAAACAAAAAAAAAAAACGCCACATGAATGGTAATGCCATGTGTCGGTCAATACTTTGCTAACATGTTCACCATTACAACTTAAAAAATATGGTAATGTGTTATATATTGAGTTCAAATTTTTCGCTTTTTAAATTTTAATTTATTTATTTTACCTCTACTCTCTTGGAAAAAAAGGAATGTCAATTGAAGTACACAACTAAAATATAACTAAGCATTAAGGCAAAGATACTATACAAGTGTAGTATTGTGTCTATAAGAAGTGTGACATTAATGTGACAAAGTGTCAGTGTTCTACTGGATTTTCATTTGTGATACATTGTTGTGGAAGCAGCATTTTAGTGTTGCAGCTGGATGCAGTGGAGTTTTTTAACTGCTTTTGTCTATAACACTGCACTATAATTCTTAGGTTCTTTATGTATAATGCGCATAGATAGCCCATTAGCCCATAGCTCATTTGCTGAACCAGTGATGAATTAACCAACACAGCCATCATGTTGATTAGGAGGAGCCACATCTCCTAATGCTGTATGTCTTTTGGGGAAGGAGGTCTACAGTATATACACTTAAAATCATCACAGCTTGCTTTAAAGTGGTGTGATTTGTTAATAATTCCAGACATGTATCATGAAACCAAATGCATGATTAAATCCGAGAATACTGAATGTGATGAAAATATTTTAAATATTTGATATTTAAGATGAACTTACCACAAGTAAAACATTTAATGAATAGATATATTCTTTTTTGTCACTTGACGTTAAAATGGATATCATAATGCAATTTTGTTTATAACTTTGTTTAACACATTTCAGGAAATAAATGACACTTCAGGAACACATTATGTCCCAAAATTATATACAGTTCAGCAGTATAGCAGTTCTACATTCTGACAAAGAAAATCTTGCAGTTTTTTACAACTGGAAATGAATGGCTTAGGGCTACATGGTTGTAGAACAGAGATAAAAAAAAAATAGCTAATTTCACATCAATGTATTAGTACCATGAAACAGATTCAGTGCTTTGAATTAGATAATTGAGGACCACTTAACACAATATAACATGAACATATGAGCAAAAACATTTGTCTTTTTTTTCTTTATTTGACATAAGCAAGCTTAATTTTGTATCAGGAAGGTCCCTTAAAATTTACATTTACATTAATTAGCAGACACTTTAGTCCAAAGCAACTTACAGTAATTCATAAATACATTCATACACTGATGGTGGTGGCTGCCATGCAGGGTGCAGACCAACCCATCAGGAGCAGTTTGGGGTTCAGTATCTCACCCAAGGACACTTCCACATGCAGACCAAATCAAATCAAATCAACCTTTATTTATATGGCGCTTTTCATACGGACAAGTATCGCAAAGTGCCTTACAGAGATGTACAGAAAAAGAGAAACATCAAATAAAATCAGGAGAAGAAAGTTAAAAGAACCCAACCCTCCCACCCCCACAGTCATGCACAGAGACATACACAAATATGTATACGTTCATACACACATTCACACATACACACACAGCCACGCTGACACACAGACACACAGACACACACACTCACACCTCCACAAACACTAGCTGTCACTACAGAGACATGGCCGGGCAGCGAGACCTGAGGTACAGAGGAGGCTAGAGGAAGCTACCTTTGGGGGGCCAACCACACTGGGAGAGATCCCAGTCCAAGGTCGCGGGGAGCACCGCCACAGAGACCACCCCAACCCGGGCAGACAGGAGGCTCCGCACCAAGGTGCAGAGCCCTCTAGTCGCCCGGGCCGGAACTGTCCACGGGACAACACCCCCCGCGGCCAGACCAGAGACAACTCCCAATCTGGTAGGCCCCCTGAGGAAACACTGGAGATTAAAAACTGTTGCCTAAAACAGTAAAGGGTTAAAATATGGAGGCTAAAAACATGAGGGACTAAAACATAAAAGCATAAAAGCACAGAGGCTAAAAACATGGACTAGAACATAAAAGCATAAGAGCATAAGACACGAGAGGCCATAAAAAATAAAAGCATGAAGGCTAAAACACAGAGATTAAAACAGTAAAAAAGGATAAAAAGTGCTCTGATTAGCACTGTCTAAAAGAAATCAAAAAGAGTTAAGATTTCAATTAAAAGCCTGGTTAAAAAGATGGGTCTTAAGCCTCTTTTTAAAAACTTCAGCAGTCTCCGCGACCCTGAGGCTCTCCGGCAGGCTGTTCCACAGTCGGGGCCCATAACAACTGAAAGCCGCCTCCCCGTGCTTTTTTGAACATACCTGTGGTATGGTTAAAAGGCCGGTGCCGGAGGACCTCAGGGTCCGCGGCGGTCGATAAGGTAAAAGCAAATCAGATAGGTAAGAAGGCCCAAGACCGTTAAGACACTTAAAAACTAGTAAAAGAACTTTAAAATCAATCCTGAAACGCACGGGGAGCCAATGCAGCGACTTTAAAACTGGTGTAATGTGCTCCCGCCCTCTGGTCCTTGTCAGCACTCGTGCAGCTGAGTTTTGTAATAATTGTAGATTCGAAATGCTCTTTTTGGGAAGGCCAGAGAGCAGGGCATTACAGTAGTCTAAACGACAAGAGATAAAAGCATGCATCAGCACCTCCGTGCTGGCCTGAGAGAGAAACGGGCGGACTCTGGCTATGTTCTTAAGATGGTATAAACCTATTTTTGTTATATTTTTGATGTGTGGAATAAAACTGAGCTCAGAGTCAAAAACACACCCAGATTTTTTACAGATTGTGATAGTTTAAAATTCTTTAACTTTGGTAAAAGTTTCTCTTTCTGGCCCTCAGGACCAATGAGTAAAATCTCTGTTTTGTCCTGGTTGAGCTGTAGGAAATTCCCTGCCATCCATGTCTTGATATCTAAAATGCAGTTAAAAAGGACATCAATAGGCCCTGTGTCATCAGGAGACACGGCGATGTACAGTTGCGTATCGTCAGCATAACTATGAAAGCTGATGCCGTGCCTCCTGATGACGTCCCCAAGGGGAAGCATGTAAAGATTAAAAAGAGTTGGACCTAAAATTGACCCTTGGGGAACACCACACTTTATTTTGTGGGTTTCTGAGGAACATGTATCCATACTTACAAAGAAGTGTTGATCTATGAGGTAAGAAATGAACCAGTTAAGAACAGTACCAGAGAGGCCGACCAGGTTCTTCAGTCTATCTAATAAAATGTGATGGTCTACTGTATCGAAGGCGGCGGTTAGATCCAGTAGTACCAAGACTGTGAGTTCATTGTTATCCAAGTTGCACCTGATGTCGTTTAAAATCTTTAAAAGGGCTGTCTCTGTACTGTGGTTCGTCCTGAAACCAGACTGACACTTCTCTAAAATGTTGTTTGCAATTAAAAAGTCATTTACTTGATTGAAAACAAGTTTTTCCAAAATTTTACTTAAAAACGGTAAGTTGGATACAGGCCGATAATTATTAAAGATGTTGGGATCTAAGTTGCTCTTCTTCAGAAGGGGCTTCACCACCGCGGTTTTAAAGGAGGCGGGGAAGACCCCGCCTCCTTTAAAACGGCGGCGGTTTGTATGTTTTGAGATGTCCACGTAAAATTTCATAGTGAACTGTCAGTTTTGTTTTTCTCCATCTCCTCTCAGCACTCCTGCAGTTTCTCTTTAGTTTTTTAGTTTCTGCATTTCTCCACGGGGGTGTCGGTCTTGTAGTACTTCTTTTTATTGAGAGTGGAGCCACCGAGTCCAGCGTTGATTTTATTTTATGGTTAAAATTGTCAACAATAAAATCACATGGTGCTGGTAAAATTTCTGCAGGAGTGCTCTGTAAAATCTGGATAAAATTTGCAGCCACTTCAGAAGTTAAGTAGCGTTTCCTCACTGTTCTCACTGGGGCCTCCCGCTGGTTAAAACTGGTGATTGTAAAAAACACACAAAAGTGGTCAGACACAGCCAGGTCCACAACAGAGGGCGCACCAACGGACAGGCCATAGGTTATGACCAGGTCCAAGGTGCGGCTACCCAGCGTGCTGGGGTGGAGGCCATCGCTCCTGAAAAACTCTGAACGCCCCCAAAACAGGTTAAAATTGTCAGTAAAACCAATTTTGAGGGCTGTGCAGGCTGATTGGAGCCAGCTGTGGAGACTGAGCAATCTGCTAAAACGCCCTGCTCCACGGACTACTGTGGGGATTGGGCCAGAAATAAAAACAGACTTACCACAGGCACTTAAAAAGGATAAAAGACCATTAAAATCCTTTTTGGTCAGCTCTGACTGCTCCCGGGCTAAGTCGTTGGTCCCGACGTGAACTATCACCCGACTGATAGTGGAAGGGAGTGAGAGCAGCAGCCCCGGGAGCTTGTCCAGGATATCTGGCACGGTGGCTCCAGGAAAACAGCGAGTGACAGCATTGAAGAACCGAATATTCCTGATGATGGAGTCCCCGGTTATCAGTGTGGTCGGGGAGAAGAGGGGGCGTGTACGGGGAGGTGACGGCTGGGGACTCCCATGGTCTCGAAGTGCGCGACCCGCCTGCACGCCGGTGGTCACCGGCTGGAGGTGGTCAGCCTGGGCAGGTGTGTGATGTGACGGGGGTCCGGGGGCCTTGAACCCAGAAGGAGGATCCTCTGTCGGCTCAGTGCGAGGAAGACGTCCAGACCGTCTGAGTACGGCGTCCCTTAACATCTTACAGCGAGAAGAAGATGTTGGTTTGGTCAGCGGCCGTCGATCCGGCCTCACGGTGGAGTGGTTGCCCGCCTGGACACTAATTTCCCGCGGTGAGGTGACAGTGTCGGCCGATGTCGTGCTCGGCGATGGGTCCAGGACAAGGCGGATCGGAGCAGCCGGAGCGACAGCCGGGTCACCTGGGTTGGCCGTGGCGTCATCGGACAGTACCGTGTAGCGGTTGGAGAGGTCCAGGTGCGGTGGCGAGGCAGACCGGACCGCCCGACTGGTCCTACCACGGACCACCACCTCAGCCCATGACTCCTGATGGTTAGGAGTTGAGCAGGAAGAAAGTCGAAGGTTGGCGACAGGGTCCCATTTGACGGTGTCCTGGATAGTTGTGTTGAGGGAAGTGATTTGTTTGGACTGCTGAGATAGGGTTGCCACCTTGGATTTGTGGAAAAAAGGGACACTTGACCAAATGTTGACAGACACACAGTAATTTAATCATTTGTTAATACATTTATTCATAAAGACAATAACAACCAATTTGTTGTATTAACACAACTGGAAAAATGTATGTTTTGCAATCTGATCCGAATTACTATGAATGTTTTTTGTCTTTTCAATGCAATTTTCAATCTATGAAATCAAACTGTGCCTTTTTTTTGCCAAGCTTCTCTCAAGTTTTACTCTTTCAAAAAATCAACCATCTACAGAACTTTTCAGTACGCTATTTTTCTACTTCTTCTTCTCATCATCATCATCATCATCAATTATTATTATTATTAATAATATTGTTTAAAGTGAGCCTCTTATCGTTTAACAGAAAAATACATCATACAAACAGCAACTTTTGCAGCCTTGTCAGTCTGATGGCGAGTTATCACCTTCTGTCATCACTAACATGCTGTTAATAATCAAAAAGCTCTGAGGCCTTACATGTTCTATATGTTATAATACAAGATTTCAGCATTGAGCTACAATCAGGCTACATTCATGATTTTGTACAGTCAAACTAACCAAAAACTTATTACTGATCATCATTATGAAGTTTCAGGGCGTTCCTGTAACCATGGTAACACACGGTGCCAGAGGGGAGGGAGAGACGCTGAGGCCGTTTACACAGATACACTGCAGACAAAGTCCAGACTATAGTTGTTATTTCACACATGTAGCACACAACAGGAGACTCTCCGTGTCAGACGAGTTCTCACGTGTTGACTAAACTCAAAAACTAATTGGTAACGTAGCAGCGCGACGAGTGTTTGCTAGCTAAGCAGCTAAACGTTAGCGCCGCTCCATGTTCAGGTCCCGCCCTGTGTGGGTCACTGCACTGTCATTGGTCAGGCGCGCACACGCTGTTAACGACACCATTGGCTGTAGAGTGTGACAATCTGTCAATAATATCAGTCAACACTTATTCTCCGATCTACATCGATCTCATAAGTCGTCTCTGTGAAGTTTGAATGACGGAAATCCATCGTAGCGACGGAGAACTTTAATCCATGTGTCTTTGATGGGAACCTTTCTAGACTACAGAACAAAAACGGGACAAATTGTGTCCCGGGATAGATTTATGTTTTCCCGGGACAGCTGATGAAAAAAGAGAACAATTCTGGGAAAAACGGGACGGGTGACAACCCTATGCTGAGATGCTACTTCCATGAAACTGGACAGGAGTGAATCCTTCTTTTTCAGTTCATTGGAGAGGCGACGGATGTCTTCTTTCAGGTCAGCAATCTTTTTATTTGCCTTTTGAAGGACTGTGTAGCCCTCACATGGCGTGGTAGGCATAGTAGTTTAGTGTGTGTGTGTGTGTGTCTGCTTGTCTGTGTCGGAACCATGCTAGTAGCTACTAGCTACACACAAAACACTCCAAAAGCTCTACACAAGGCTGTGTAAGATCACTGTTGTGCCGTGACGGTGTTGCTCACCTTGTTGTGAGCAGTCAGGACTCTTTACTGCTTTTTAATATAGTTGGAGCTGAATTAAGATATCGAGGACAGAGACAGTATATCGTCTTGGTCTTGGTGAAGTTGAGTCGTGCTGTCGTGTTGAGTCGTGCTGTCGTCTCTCTCTGCACTATCTCTCTCTCTGCACGACTCATCTGCTGCCACTGCTGCGACCTGCGGGGGGCGTGCGAGTGCAACAATCAGGAGAATTGAACCAGCGACCTTCCAGTAACAAGATGCTAGCTCTACCCCTGAGCCACATCAACCCATTATGTGAGTTTAAGAAGGATATTATTTGTGATGTATCAACTGTATACATATATTCACGTGTGTAACAGTAAATTGTTATATTCACGTTGACATTTAGGGCATTTACCAGATGCTTTTGTCCAAAGCGACTAACAATAAATACATTTGTCACAATAAAGAAACCACAAGATATCACCATTGATAAAGTAAGTAAAGTAACATTTTCAAGCCCTCGTCTGAGCATAGTAGCTGCTATTTATCAATATATCTAACTATATTTATCAATATCAATATATATTGTTATTCCCTGTTGCTACATTTTTGCCATTTATTTCAACAGAGCTCCCCAAAATAGGGGAGTATTTCATATTCTACTATTTGAATAAGTGGGAAATCCAGAGTATGATGGTAACTATTGGTGTAAATAAACATTGTCCTCTGACACATAGTGATGTATAAAGTACAAAAAGATTAGAGCAAACTACCTCAGGAATGTTCTCAGTACAGTTATTGAGTTAAAGTACTTTGTACTTTTCAAACACTGACTTAGACACATCTGTGATCTCAGCTTTGTTTATTGGGGAGAGTGCTAATTGTCTTAGAAGAGAAAGTGAATGTAGTCATTACATCTACATTTGAACTTCCATCAACCAACAAAAAAAATTATCCTTCAACACTGGGCCAATCTAAATTATCTCTGCTACCTGAATGGAACATAATCTGTTATTCAGTAGCACTGAATTGTAATCTTTTCCACTGAAACTTTTTTGTGCCATTAGATCGATCATTTTTACAGCTGGCAAAGAACTCCAGTTGTTTGCACACAAAGTTGGGATAATATATTTCTCCCTCTGTGTGCTGCTACACACACACAGACAAAGAACCACGGAGGGAGGGGAGGAGGGAGGCTAAGCTGTTAGCATTCTCAGCACGGCACAATTAAGAATGAACGCTAACAGACACTCCCAGTTTAACCACATTACTCTTAAAAAATGTTACACAAACCAGAGACATCTCTGACAGCGCAACATTATCCCCCCAGTTACAATTAATTACCCACACGTCCTCCCCATGCATCCCATTTACATATCTTAACAAAGGCAGGGGGATCTGCCAGGAGGGGAAGTACAGGTTAGTTAGGCATGCCGGGGAGCATGCCGATGTGTCTGTACCTATGAGTGTGTGAGTGTATGTGTGTGTAAGACTCACGCTGAGATGTGATAAAACAGGAAAAAAAATCAATGCAGATCAGCTGTTGATACCTGATACCTAAGATAGATTGTTGTAGGAAAAACAAACAAAACTTCTCATTTCTTTCCACTCCTATTGCTTTATTCCTTTAGATTTCACATGTACTGAACATCTGGCTTGCTGTTTTCTTCTTTGCTGATGTTATATCTTGTTTTGCATCATGTTTGAATAAGCAGACATACAAGGTACAGTGTGTTTTTGCAAATATGTGCAGACATTTGAGTGTGGCTGCAGACAGACTTTTTCTTCTCTTTCTTCTCCATTATTTTTTACCTCTTGCTCCCTTCTGTCTCTCATTTATAATGGGGAGAGGGAGGCTGGAGATAAAAGAGGCGAGTAGGGAGACAGAGTGAGCGGTCACACTCTGTGATGCTATCTGCTACCCACAACGCATTGCAAGTGGACGCCTGACATGTTCTATACATCTTTCCACTCTGGCGCTCATTAAACAAATGCCCGTTGATGTATAGCTCTCAAGAAATGAATTTTTACCTCTGTGAGCTGGGGACCTGCTCGCTCTCTCAGTCCCTGCCTTCTCTGTGATCTCTTGGGCCCATGGATAAACAAACAAACACACACACTCGCTGACCGTGCATGCACAGACACACATAAAATCCAAAAAACAGACATAACAAATGTGGCCATGAACATACTCACCATGTACACACTTGTTATTTTCTACCATCGGCCATCTGGGGCTGTGTTTGCTGATATGACCTGGTACTTATAGGAGAGCAGGTTGCATGCACTGTAAAACAATGAAGCAATATGATTACTCTGATATACGTACAGTATATTTATACAATCCATTTGTACAATCCATTTGCTTCAACCAAAGCCTTCCCCATTGTAAGTTTGGATGTTGTGCTTTTCCATGATGTTAATAAGGTACATAAAGATTTTAACCAGATTCATTTATTATCCTTACTGTACTTTTATTCCTGCTTGAGATGTGTTGCAGGCTAAACTCAGTGGAACTCTGATTTCCTACTTTTTTATATATAAAGAAGCAGGTTTACAGGCCCTTTTAGGCTGGCATAAATCATCATGACCTGGATCTATGACACACATCACAGAAAGTAATGCTAGGTCTGAGAAGATAAGGGAACCAAAATATAATTTAATGTTCTTGTGAAAGCTACATGTTTGTGTGTTCGGTAACTTAAAAAAAACAAACAAAAAAAAAAACGTAATTTAGTTAGGTCTTTTATTTTTTAATTGTTGAATTTTACGCAATTGTTTACTCAATGATAAGATATATATGTCACATTTTGCTGCTCTCCTGATTTTGCTTTTGACACGTCATATCTCAACACCGCTTATAGGAACATTATTGGAGACAACACTCCAGTTAACTCCTCAGTGTGCTTAGTACTTTTGAGGTACTTACTTGAGTATTCCATTTTCTACTTCTGCTTCACTAGTATTCTACTTGTTACTCAACAATATCTATCTGTCTTATAATGTCAATCAATATCTTTCATAAACTGCTGAAATGCTGATATTAAGTAAGCAAATTATGCAGAATTATATTAAAGCCAAACAAGTTTACACAATGCTAATTGAGCCCTATCACTGTAAGGTAATTCCCTGTATTTTGCAGTGTACTTGAGTCTGTGATGACAATCCCACGCTGATGCACTGATGTATTCATGTCATACAGAAGTGATTGGTTTACCAGAGCAGAAGTAGAGAAAAACTCCAGATAAGAACGCATGTTCAGAGGAAGATTGGAAGAGAGCACTCTTAGGGGAGGGGAGATGGGGTCGAAAACACCTAGGCATTAGTCATTTGGAAGTTACATTTGCTACCAGAAGGAGCAGGCACACTGTAGGTTTAAAGTTAATTCCACCTTGAACAATTGGAGCAGTAAAGTTCTTCAGTAATTATATTACCATAACATATGCAACACTTATTTTGCCAATTGAATACTTACCCTAACCCTACTTTTGTACTTCATGTAATTTAAGAATGTTCTCCCGTCAATACTCATGTACTTACCTAAACAGTATTTTGAATGCAGGACTTTTAGAAGGTGCATTTTTACAGTGTTGTATTGCTCTTGTTAATTAAGTGAAGAAACTAAATACTTCTTCCGCCACTGGTGTTCAGCAGCCAAGTAAACACAAAACAAAAATAATGCTCCCGTGTTCTTCACATCCCATCTCCATTCATGCCACACAATCTCTGTGAAGAATGTCTGGTGTAGTTGTCAATAAGTGACGGCACTTTCTTGTAAGCAGCAATAATAATAAATGAGTTTTATATTCACACCCCTTTCTCATTTGTCTGAAGGGGGATCATCACTCTCTGGCTTCTGTATGGACAGGGTTTAATAAAAGTGTTAATGTCGTTTTCACCCAGTCAATGGATATTCTTACCAGAACGTGTGTATGTGCTGAGAAATGGAGGAAGTGAATGAGGGATTATCTATGTTGGTGCCACACAGCCGTCTATACTTATTAACCAGTATGGATGAATATATTTTGTACAATTGAGATCAATATTTTTTAATTACTTGCCTAAATAAGGACAGCTGATTACATGCTTCACATTGAAACCCAACTGATGTAATAATGAGTCGAGATTTAACTGGGAAATCATGACTTATTGGGAGAAGGGAACTTAGACAAAACAAAATAGTTTGAGCAAAATAGAAAGACGCTTTTTTTGGACAAAAATCAACATAGACACAAAGATGATAACTAGGAAGATTTCAATTGACAACTTGCTAAAATCAGTCATTGTTGTTTGAGTCAGCAATAGGAAAATAGAAGTGCCTTATAACCATGTCAACAGTGCCGGCCCAAGCCTTTTGGGGGCCCCAAGCAGAATTTGATTTGGGGCCCCCCTCCCACCACCGCAGAGTCACTTGACAATTATTGACACATTCATAGCCTTTTGCTTTTTGACTCATTGAGGTAGTGACTTCATGCAACGACTTGGGCTTCAGGGCCCCTTCACCTCTTGGGTCATTCAGGTTCATTCAGTGGAAATCCATCCAAAATCCATCCTTGCTTTGTCTATGCACGCGAGGTGTCTAGTTTATGCACATGACTCAAATGCTGGCAGACACAGCAGTTGTAGGCAGGTATATTGACCATGAAATCCGATTCATCTTGTCTTGAATTATTCATTCATTCATGTTACTTGTTTAATGTCTTTAATATGTCAAAAAAAAAAAAAAAAAAAAAAAAAAAAAAAGCCTCGGGCCGGCTCTGCATGTCAACACATAATCTGAAGAAAATAACTGGTCTGTGGCCAAGACACAATTTTGTTGGCAATCTTAAACAACTGTTTGAATAACTCGCCGGTCAAAGTGTTTGAAAGGACAAAGAAACCGGAAACCACTGATTCAGAAACACAAATAACGTTCCCAGGACACAATGTGGGCCATGTTGATAATTGAGTAAATTGTAAAAATTGGTAAAAAAGAACAAAAAAAAAAAAAAACTGACTTCATCTGATACATTTCTGGCAGGTAAGATTGTTCACAGCGTGTGGAACCACTCTGCGCATTTAAAAAAAAAATTACATTCTGATTAAATCCTTGGAGGAGTTGGTGTCTCTTATCAGAAGAAACTGAAGAAATATTGTCCATAAAATCATAGCTACTGTCATTTGAATAGAGAATTTCCTTTTTAAAGTATCCAAAACTTTTGAAAATTGTCCTCTATGCTCCCCAAAAATGTAATTAATTGATCCATTGTTAATTTGTGTCTGCTGCCTTTTTTGTCATGACATATTTTAAAATGTAAATGCAAATATAAAAATGTGATATTTAACATGTCTGCCCAGTGAACATAGAAAAGTTAAATGCCATCTAAAAGACTGGTTGGTGGCCTTGTTTGCCCTTGCATGCATTTGCCCAGTGACTAGCCGCTCTCATTACAGCTTGCTAATGCACTTGTAAAACAGTCAGCAGAAACGATAGATCACTGCATGTGGCAGAGACAAGGTGTGTGCGGGGGGGCAAAGGGGGAGGGGGTGCGCATGGGGGGAGAAAAAAATTATGAGGCTTTTTCTGGGAGAGGGAGAGCAAAAGTGTGAGGGGAGAAAGAGGGATGGGGTAAGAGAGACAGGCTGAAGAAAGAAGGAGGGCATGTGAAAGAAAGGGGGAGAGAGAGAGGTGGTATTGGGTGGAGGTGGATGCTGGTCAGTGGAGATGTCGGTGGCCCATTAATCTTGGCCTCTTCCTGCCTAGTTATTGTGTATTTCTTTTGGCCAGAGATTGATTGTAGCAGGGGAAGATGAATTTGCCCGTGGACCTTCTTTTCTCTCTCCCACTCTTTTGTTTTTTTTCTAACTCCTGATGCTCGGCCAAGGTGATAATGCTCTCTGTTTCTCTCCCTTCTGGTTGCCCTCCTCTTTCTGTGCCCCCCGCAATCCCCTCTCCTGTGTTGTTTTCCCCCTTTAATTTATTTTAGATTACAATCATCATCTATTGCAGGTTGTGGAAAATGTGTTTGTGTGGCAGGAAGAAATGGAGATCAAGGGTCTGGATGTCACCGCCTGGGGGCTGGAGCATGAGGACGGACATTGACCCAGCTGGACCAAAATGCATAGGCAGGGCCAACGACACACACACACACACTCACACACACACACACACACACACACACACACACACCCCCACACAAACACACACACACACACACACTAACATTGCCTTTCCTCGTCCCTTTTTCTTTAAAATCTAGGAGGTAAAGCAAACATGTGTCAGAGTATTTAGAACAATCACTATTGGTCTCACAGACAGCATCAAAACCATACAGCCCGGGACTGTACCACACACACAAAGCACAAACAAATTGTACAAACATGAATTTTACTCTTATGTTGACCGTGTTATGTTGAGTGAATTCAATTCTTGTCATCTACAGCCACAGTGAAGACTGACTTGAAAAATGGTGTAGACATAAAGCCACATGCATATATATATATATATATATATATATATATATATATATATATATATATATATATATATATATATATATATATATATATATAATATGCATCAACATTAAATGCAAATGACGTTGCTCTTGAATTTGCCATTCAAAAGACCCTTTCCATTGTCCATTTCTGCTGATGAAGGTTTGTTTCTGCTACTATCCACAATGTTACTGCCAGATCACATCCTGATTTCCCAAACTATAGAGTGGGCCAAGGGTCCAAAAATGAACAGTGTTGAGAGGAATTTGCGTTAATCGCATTAACTTTGACGGCCCTAACATATACAGTATATATAAGCTACAAACATATATACATAAACATGTAAAAACCCAGGAAATCATTCTGTAGTGCATTTTTTAATTTGCATCTGGGTAAATGTAAACAGTGGCAACAAGACGCTGATAATGTGGTCGGTATCTTCCCACAAAAACTTTGACATCAGTTAAACACTGTCCATCAACTTTGAATGTGATCACCAAGCATCGATGACGAAAACAAAAAGTCCACCTCTCTTCATTTCTCTGTCGTCCTGTGTGCACAGTTTTATAATAGTTTGCACATAGTGCTTGCAAAGACACAGTTATAGTTTCTAGTACACTACAATTCTCTTTCACATACGCCATCATTTTTCACACATACCCTATATTTATTATGTCTCTATGCATCATCACTGTGTAACCCACACACTCTTGATTATACTAATGAAAAATACTATATCAGTCCTTGGCTTCTCTCCCAAGTTTTCATTGCCACTTAACACACAATGATTCTCTCATATGACCAATACCAGTATTTTTCATACACCCCTCTATTTTGAGTATAATGATATATACTGTATGTGAAATTATCATGGCGTGTTAGTGGGTATGCCGTTTATGGTCTAAACAGGGTCTGATATCTCTGTGCTGCTGTGCACTCATGCATGTGTTAGCGGTAGTGCAGTGCTGTATTAGTGCCAGATCTGCAGCAGTGTATTCCCTGGTCTGAATCCTACTTAACCCTGTGACTTTAGCACGGCCAGACATATGCTCTAGACCATAGGGACTTGCCCTGGCACACACACATACACACACACATACACACACACACACAAAGACACAGATTATAAGGATCAGCCTTCCCTCAACAACCTTCATATTCCCAAATTGCTGTTATTGTATAATCAATGACCGGGTGCACGGTAGGAACAGTGCAGTCTCATGTTGTCAGGATTATCAGATATACTGCATCACTCTCCGACCAGCAAGAAAATGGTTGCATCAGGGCGAAACAAAAAACAGAAGCAAAATTAAAACTAAGGTGGGAAACAATGTGTCCTCCTCTGCATTATATTTTTCACTTGCTTACTTGCTTTTTTTAAATGTCGCAGAGGTGTCACATATCTTACGTTCAGTATCTTCATATCATATCTTCACATCATATTTTTGGATGCATGTTATGGGGCTGTGCACTAGGTGAAAAAAGAAATAAACTGTTAAGCAGAAAATAGCAACAATGGAAAAAATAACAATAATTGGAATGTAAGGCTGAGGATTGACTCTGACTTGACTCTTTCTGGACTATAATGGACTTGTCAGTTTCATATACTATCATAAAACATCAAATAAACCTACCGCTCCGGCTACATCAAACACATATTGTTTGTGTTTAATGTATATGGACAGCTCGTGGAGACATATGATATATGTTCTTACCACCTATACCTGTAGCTCACATACAGTTTAGGGTTGTGTGAGCCACAGGCACAACAAGACATTGAGCTCCCATTTTAGGGATTTGTGTCTTCAGTTTTTGGCACAGCACTCTGAAACTTCAGCCTTACTGACTGTGTGTAAAACGTGTAAGTTAACATCTACAGACTATACTAAGCCAGATAAATGTGCTGAACAACCACCAGCTGCTAGTTTAATACCTACAAGGTGATCAAGACCCCAATGGGACGCCAGCTAGCACCAAGGGTAGTTTAATTTAACTAAATATTGACAGTGTGACACCAGTGTTTCCCACAGAATCAGAAATTGTGGCAGTGGCTGTCAGGCTGGAGTGCCATAGAGCATGCTCACTCATAGAACATGCTAACTTCCGGTTTAGCACCGAGCTAACTTGGATGGGGAAAAAATTTAATCGGGCGGCTCTTCTAGACTCTCCAAATTAGATTGGACCGAATTGCCCAAATTCTGACGCATCACATAACGATGTAATTACATGGCTTGGCCACGACAAAAAACGGCTTCAAGGCCTGGGGCTCAAGTTTAACATTAATATAACATCAATAATTTTGTACAATATCTTGTTTATATGCATATATGACTCTCTTCTATTTCTTACATTTTTAATAATATTGTTTACAATTGTTATTGTTTTTTGTACTATTCTGTCCTTTGGCTGCTGTGTCAAGCAAATTTCCCCGTTTGTGGGACAATAAAGGAATAATGATTTTGATTCTGATTCTGATTCGACTTCTTTGCAGAGGACATTACAGTCAAGCCAACTGCACTAAATAGTCCTCCTCATCTTCGTCGGTTTTACCGGTGGACTAAAAACCACACCGCCATCCAGTGTATAGGAGTATATAATCATATTATTCACTGATGGGTGCACAGCTCCAAAAATAGAAAATCAATATGTGGCGGCCGATGTTGATATTGTGGCGGACGGCCACAAATAAATGAATGTGTGGGAAACACTGGACACGTTTCTGTATAAAATGGACCGCTCACTCCTTGTATAGAAATAATGAATAGAAAACTGGTATTTCATTATTGTAGAGTCGATATCCGCACCAGATAAAGCACACGTTCACTGATACTAGAAGGGCAGAGACAGGTTTCCTCATAGTTAGTCCTCACTGTTAGAGCAGGCAACCCGTGTTGGAGGCTGAGGCCTCAGCAGCAGCTTTGTGTCCGGCGGCAGCCCTTTGCTGTATGTCTTCCCCCACTCTCCCTCCCCTGTGTTCCTGTCACTCTCTAAGCTGTCTTATGGAATAAAAGCTAAAAAGCTGAAAAAAGACAACATAGTCATGCAGTGAGCCACTCCGCGAACACTAAATGTAGCAAGCTTGTAAGTTGTACTGAGCGTAAAGCTGCTACCATAATATGTTCTTGTCACACAGCTGTGAACGAGTCAATCATCGTCAGTGCTCTGCCTGAACTTATGCTACGCTTCATTTGGTGTTTCAATGATGCTCCTCTTCATCTCGGTTTATCCTTCAAATTCGTACCCATTTATATATCTGTCTGCCATCTGTCTTTGTGTGAACTGGATTTCAATATACACAGAGATGTAGAATTGGAAATCATTCAAGGTACTCATTAGTTTAATTTGAGTTTAACTGCCCAAGATTCAGTATGAAGGTCTGAATGCTGTAGTTTTCCTCCATCCTCAAATATGCACCAAACACATTCATACTTAAACACACACCGACACACACCAACAAAACTTTGAAAGTCATACAAGCAGGAAGGAGGCACATACACTTTTTTACACCTCCCCTATTTTTCCTCTACTGACATTATTTTGTGTGTGTGTGTGCACGCGCATGTGTGTGTGTGTGTGTGTGTGTGTGTGTGTGAGGCGTTGACCTTTCTGCAACGTTGCCCCGTATTCACTGGTTGTCAGCACAGTCTCTGTCCCAGGCCATCCGTCTCTGCCACCAGTCAGTCCTCCAACCAATCCTCCACCGTCCCATTAACGCACACACGCGTACAAACACACACACGCACACACACACACACACACACACAAGCTTACACATGCACAATCTTGTATGTGCAGTACACGTTTGTGTACACGCACACAAACACACTCCATGCATACGCACATATACTCATGCAAACACACACACTCATGTGAACACACATACCCAAGTCACACACACACACATGCACACACACACAAACACACACACACACAAAAGAAATCCTCCATTGTCCCATTAGCCCTGGATGAGGTGCTCTGCTCTGCTTTGAGCCACGGCTCAGCCTGGCTAGCCTGGGGGATCATTAAGGCCTTACACATACACACACGCACGCACGCACACACACATGCACACACAAATACACAAACGCACACACACACTAGCTCTGTGGTAACGGGCTGGAGGAGTCCAGGTGGCCTGTTGTTATTTATAACAAAAGGAAACAACACAGCAGAACCGGCTGACATCAGGCCCATACGGACCCGAGACGAGGGGATGTGTGTTCGTATGTGTGTATCTGAGCATCATTCTACTCATTTCTCTACTTGTGAGTGTGTGTGTGTGTGTGTGTGTGTGTGTGTGTGTGTGTGTGGGTGTGTGTGTGTGTGAGAGAGAGAGAGAGAGAGAGATCACTGAAGGACAGCTCAAAGTGTCTGTCCACCCCAAACCCCCACACCCCACCCCTAGACAATGGTCTACCAGGACCACTGGACCAGATGTTGGCTCCAGAGCAACAACAAGATTGATTGGTTTAATTGCCGGCACTTTGCTCTCTGGTGTCTGAATGCCTAATGTCACATTTTAAAGAATGTTTGCTCTCTCCTCGTCTCTCTTTTTTTTTTTCCTGTGGCTGAAAAATGTGTCACGTTTTCTGATCAGTGGGGTGTGTGCGTGTGTAGGTATGTATGTACAGTTCACCCCTAACATCTGTTCAGCATCTCCCTGTGAAAACGAGGAGTCAAATCTTTCATGGCAAACAGTTTATACTGTGTCCTGTCAGCTTCTTCATAGCTACTTTTTTTAAACGCCCCCTCCCTTTTTCTTTTTCTCTCTACCTCTTAGTCTTGTTCCTCTGTCAAACCACTTGACATAAAATATAGCCGCTAGAGACAGAGGTATGCTAAATGTGTGGGATTAAAAAATCAAGATCACAGATATTCTATACTTAACATTTACATCAGAGGACTGTGTGAACTTTTCATAAGATGATGGATTATGAGACGTCTGTCACAGTTTAGCAGAGACTCCACTCTGCAGTGTAGTTAGTTTCATGCACTTCATTGAGAAACTGTCGGATTATACATGATCAAGTCCTTGTTTAATTTCTTCACTTCTGTCCATATAATAATGATAATCAAATATAACGATAATGATAATAATTCTCAACCCCTCAGATTTACTGTATCTCACAACCCCCTGTAGTGTCTTGGTTGGGAACCAGTTGCCTCTGTGGTTTCACTGGCGGACTTGCTCTTGACATTCGTGTAGAAAAGCCGTTAATGTTCATATGAAAATGATTTACTTTGAAGTTTGGATTTCACTTGATGCCACACTGTAGTCATCTTCCCCCTGTGCTGCCTCACTCACTTTCTTTCAGCAAGTCAGGGGAAGTGTAGTGAAAATATAAAAGCTTGTAAAAATTCACATAAGCCACCTATATTAAAAACACTATGTCAATTCAGTAAGTCATTAGATTGATACAGTATCTCTCCCTAAAACTGGACCGAGCTTTGGCCAGTAGGGACAGCCTCGGTCTGTGTGTGTGTGTGTTTCTGTGTGTGTCTTTGTGTGTGTGTGTGCGTTTGCTGGCAGAAAAGGGTAGGCCAAGGATGGGAGGTGCTTGTCAAGGCCAAAAGCACGGGTTCCTGCACCGCTCCACCCACTCCCACCTATACTGACACACACTTAAACACACACACCCTCTCACCATCTCTCCCCTCCACATCATGTACCTCTCCACATCTGTCACAGAGAAAGAGGGAGGGAGGGAGGGATAGAGCAATGGAAGTAAAGGAGGGAGGCATGCAGCAGACAATTAATTGTGTGGCCGGTCGGAGAGGCAGAAAGTCTGAGAGAGAGACAGAGAAACAGAGGACAGGAGAGAGAGAATAATAAAGTGTCCCTAGTAGGCATTAATCTCCCTCACACTGCAGGCGTGTCAGTGGAGGCTAGCTGGTGACTAATGCCACGTTTTGCATACAGTGGTCACAGACAAGAGCTTCCGCGCCAGGCTACAACACATGGAGGATTCAACTGCTGCTGTGGCTGGAAACAGGCAGCTATGTTGAAAGAGGAGGAGGGCCTAAAGGAGGCCGAAGTAAAAGTCAAACGGTCACTATTTTAACTTGAAAGTCAATGGTAGTCATTTAGAAGCCATTTACACTCAATGTATCCTTTTGCAAAGGTTGAATTATTATTTGAAAGATACTAAACGTAAACACAGCCAAGAGGTGTAAGAGACAGACTGTTGGGATGGATTGTATGGATTGACATTCCAGACAGATGTTCAAGAGGTACTCCATCGCTGAAGTATCGACAGAAAAGAAAAGTCAAACTCAAAGCAGCAGAGGCCAAGATATCCTGAAAATATATTTGTTTGTTGTTGTTTGTTACAACCTTTGGATAGAACACTGGTTCTCAACACAGTGCACCTTTATCCATTACCCAGGTCCCTTACCGCCCCATCAAATAAAATGTAGGCTAACTGGCTTCCATATATGTATCGCTGAGATCTACTGATTATTCCCCCTTAATTTGATCACAACATTTCCATTTAAGATGAACTATTTCCCATTTTGAGTTCCACACTTCACGCTTCCCTTGTCTTATTTCCATTCCCATTTGCAATTTCATCTCTACAAATGCTTTTGGTTTGAGCATTTCAAATTCAGCCTTTGGATTTAAAATTGTACTTTCTTCATTTAATAACGTAAGCCTACATTTTTAGATTATCATTTAACATTTTAAAAATGTCATAATGTGGATTACTACAGAATAATGACACCATGAGTGTTCCTATATAAACCCACTGGGTTTCTGCCACTGGGCCCAAAGTGTCCTCAGAAAATGGAGCCAAAAAATGAATGTACCTGTCTGGCCTCTAACTGTTATGGTTCACTGTCTTTCACAGTGAAGTCTTTGGCTGCAGCAAGAAAAATGTCCTAAAATTGTCCTATGTAACACCACCTGCCCAGCACCCAACAGCAGACTGACAAGGTTAGTGACTAGCTGATCGACATACGTAGCAGAGAATTTAGCAACTTGAGTGCCAGGTATGTTCCTCAGTCGGTCACTTGTTAAGACCAAAAACAGAGTTTAAAGAGTAAATGTTAGATTTCTCAGGTGACTATAAACACACCTCCAAATGGATGATAATGTTTCACTGTGACTGTCCCCCCATATTCAGTAATCAGTATATAATATTTTGATAATGGCAGTCTTGAGTTCCAATAATTTTTACAACCAACATTTTTCCATGATGGAATTGGTGGAACACATACTACCTTGTCACAAAAAAACATTCATAAACTTTGGTTCAAGAATGAATCTGTTAATCTTAAAAGTTATCTTCAGTTAAATGTCCCTTAGCTATTTTCACCTCAATTAGGGTGCTTTTGATAGCCATCAACAAGCCTCTGGCTGAATTTTTACCCACTCCTCTTGACAGAATCAGTGCAGTTCATCTACATTTGTTTGCTTCCAGGCATGGACATTTTGACAATTCTGACCTGATTTAACCATTCCTTTACCAATTTTGATGTGAGTTTGGTATCGTTGTACTGTTGGAACACCCAACTGCACCCAAGGCCCAATCTGCTGACTGATGATTTTAGGTTTTCCTGAAGAATTTCGAGACAATCCTCCTTCTTCATTGTTCTTTTTACTTTATTTAGAACAGCAGATCCACTGGCAGCAAACCAGCCCCACAGCATAATACTACCACCACCATGCTTGACATAAGTTATGGTGTTCTTGAGGTTAAAGGCCTCAACTTCTTGCTTCCAATCATATTGCTGCTCGTTGTGGCCAAACAATTCAGTTTTTGTTAAGCTGACCACAGAGTTTTCCCCCTAGGAGTTGTTTCTTTGTTCATGTCATCAGCAGCAAACAACTGATGAGCTTTAAGGTGCCGCATCTGGAGGAAGGGCTTCTTTCTTGCACAGCAGCCTCTCAACTCATGTTGATGCAAAACACACTTGACTGTGGACACTGACACCTGTCTTCCAGCAGCTTTTTGGTATTTTCTGGTTGACTCTTGACCTCCCTGACCAGTTTTCTCTCAGTAGCAGGTGATAGTTTGTGTTTTATTTCCTGATTGTGGCAGTGATGTCATGTACGTTAAACTTACATACGGTTGTTTGTACAGTTGATCTTTTGACCTGTAACTGCTTTGAAATGGCTCAAAGTGTCTTGTTCAAATCAATAATACACATTTACAGATCAATGCTGAGCTCCACAGATTTTCCCACGGCATGCTACAAAGCAAATTTGGTTCAAACCACTTTTTACATCACCAAAATTGTTCATTTGACCCAGTCGATTTGGTCACATGGGACCCATAATAAATTTGAATTTGAAGCAAGCTTCATGAATGTTTTTTGTGATAAAATAGTATGTTTTCCACTCATTCCATCACAGAAACACGAGAGTTGTAGAAATCATTGGAACTAAAGACTGCCACGATATATGTTCTTTACAAGTGTAAGTAAACTTTTGACCAACACTGTATATTTAAAAGCTGATCAATGTTGTCTACACAGCTTGTTTTGAACTTGTTTTCTACCACAGTGGACAGGCAACCGGGTGTGGCTGTTTCACATTCTCTGTGCACTAAAGGATGATGATATTCATTTCTTGCAGTCGTTTCTGTATGTAAACCAGGATTGATGATATTGCAGGATTAGGAAGTTGATGACAGGGACTTTTTTAATGTTTGTGAACTTTCAAACATGTCTGCTGCTAAAACAGACGGAGAGATTTCCTCTGCTGAACTCAGAGTGACTCTATGAAGCGTTGTTTTCTTTGGCAGAGCAAACAGGTGAGAGGAAATGAAACTAAAGACACTTGATCCCCTCATATGCCCTGTACCAAACACACACACACGCACACACACACACACACACAAACCCCACAGCTCCCAGTGCAGCTGAACTGATGGTAAGTTACTCTAGAATTAAACATTCTCTCCATGCAAACACACACACACACGCACACACACACACAGTAGTCTGAGTAGTCTAGTTGTCTGTTAGAAACGTGTGTGTGTGTGTGTGTGTGTATATTGTGAGTGCTGTGGGTAAGTGTGTACTCAAATGCTCGTCTGTGGTTTTTGTGTGCATGCACTGTCAATTGATTTCCCTGGCTGATCAATAGCATTTAAGCCCCTTAACTACCATCCATACCATCTGTTATACCAGACAGCGTACAGGTGTGTGTGTGTGTGTCTATGCATGTGCGTGTGTGTTTGTATGTATCTCCGTTAAGATATCTTTGCCATCCTTCCTCACAAACAAAATGTATAAATCAGCATACACAGGGGGGACAGAAGGCTGGAGGAAAAATCGAAAGAGAAATCTTACAAGGAGAGCGATTCACAAACAGATGATAACTCTACATCTCTTTAATGATCGAGAGCTGTGCCCGCCAGGCCAAAGTTATCCTCCACGTTGAAAGAGCAACTACAGCCTTGTCTCTAGGTAGAGGGAGCCAATTAGCAATGTGCGGTAGTATTTACATTTTTTGGGCTATCTATCATGCTAATCGGCCGGTCGATTTATCAGCCGGGTTGTGATTAATGCAAGGTTAGGGCAGCGGGTGTCCTGTGGCTGAAGGTAGATGGAAAACAACAATAACAAGCCGAAAAGAGGGATTCTTCTCCCTCTGCTCAGTAGGAGAGGACGAGTGTAGGAGGAAGCTGAAATCTATCCCATATTACTTAGCCTCCCCTCTCTTTCTAATCAATCCAAATTTGCATGCCGAGAGAAAAAGAAGAGGCACAACAGAGAGCGGAGAAAGTAGCGAAGGGGAGATGCTGTTGTCTTTAGTTTTATGAAGTTTTTTTTTCTTCTTTTTCTTTTTGGTAGGGTGAATGGTGGGAAAGCAATATCCTGCAGGCCTTTTAATCATGTGATGACGGGCCCAGGACCTGTCTCAGTATGTGTGTGTGTGTGTCTGAACTGTGGCCCCATTGATCAAAGCCAGTGCTGGTGTGATGGGATAGAGGGACAGGGCTGGCCGTGGACACAGCAGCTCTCCGGCTCCCTGCCGTCCTTCCCAACACCGATCAGGCCGGAGCGGAGCCATTTGTCAAAGTTTTATCTGATTCCAGAGGTATTGGATCTATCAGTCATCGCGTATGAGAGAGGAGATTGACCTCCTCTATGGGCATTTTTCTAAATTAGACCCAGCTGATATTGGAGTGACACAGCCTGCCATTATAGGTGACAAAAGCAGTGTAAAGCAGCCTCATTAACACCGAGTGTAGCGCTGTAATTTGATTGTAAGAGGGGGTTTGGGAGAGGTGGGGGCAGGTGGGATTTTGAGTTGTGTTAGAGGTGTCCCTGGAGTCTAAGTGGTTTCTCCCCTCTCCCTAGGTTTTAGATTGCCTTCCAGACTGACAAAGCACCTGCCAGACATTCATCAACGATCCCATCCATCTGTCCATCAGGTCGGCGGTCCACTCGGTCATCAACAGGTAATGCCTGGCGGCCGGGTTGGCTGCCTGATAATGAAAGATAGGAAAACATCACACACTCTGTCACCACGTGTTAAGGCCCATATGTATCCCACTTAAGACAAAACATGCATCTCATGCATTGCTCTCTGTGCGTCCAAGCCTTTTTCTTTCTCACTTTCCCTTTCTCCAATTTCCTTGTTTTACATGATTCTTAATCATTTATCATTTCAGAGGAGTAAAGTCCGAGATCAATGTTGTTTTGTAATTTTCTAATCTCATTTCAGGAAAAATAAAAGAATTTTTCTGCGTGTGAGTTTTTTTTCACTAATGCTGCGCTGGTTGGACTAACAAGCAGCCGTTTGAGCACGTTCAAGCTAAATTGCCCCGACTATATGTTTAGTTTTCTGGCAGACAGCACTGGTTAATTGCCGCTTAATTAGCTGTTTTATCCAGAATGCTTTGACCCACTTGGGACAGGTCTCTCATTAGAGGCAAAGCATCTGAACTCATCGTGGATTCTAAAAACATACTGCGCCAAAAACACAATTATCAGCATTTAGACACATACATTTTAGAAAAAGGTGTTGTTTGTTTTTTTTTATTATTTTTTTTTTTATTGCATCTTCACAGCTAATACTCCACGGACTCACTAGCAGTGACAATTGGCTTTCAACTTTTAGAGTTTACTTTCTGCTTCACAGATGTGGTCAGAAAATAGTAATTTGAGATCTTTCCATACTGTACAGAGGCCTTTGTTTTTGATTTGTGTTATTCTTGCTAAGAAGCCCCGCTCAGCCATATCTCATTTTAACCAGGTAAATGTGGCTTTGAAAACATGTTTGATGCAATATTCTTGACAGTTACTCATTAGAAAATGCCAATAAATGTGACAATGAAAGAGCTCAGAACAAGCTAAAGAGAGTAAAGCATGGCTGTTTATCCCTGGATTCAGGAGTCTTTGAGTTCATGTCATGGTGGTTGTGTTATTGCTGATGTTATTGGTGATGCTCCGAGGCCCCAAAGGGCCCCCTCTGGTAACAGTTCAAGCCCAGTGAGCAACCCTTGCTCTGGCTCAGCACCCTCCTGGCTACATCAATATGCCCCCAAGTTTCTACAACAAGCACAAACACACGAGCACACCATTACACTTCAATAAGACCTGCATCCACCAACATTAAAGATTGAGCTTTGCTGGCATGAAGACAAGCTGTTTCCTCTGTAAACTTTCTTCCTGCGTTATCAGTCACACTTCAAACTGGCAAGTCAGACACCCTGGATGCGAAGACTTACAGTCAAAGCTTTTAATTCTGCTCGGTTCGATGCCCATCCCTCTCCCTCCCTGTCTGCCTGTGAATCTGTTTCCACTGACTAAGAGCAAAAAGGCAGAGACGTGCGGCTTCCACCATACAGATATTGGCAGAGTGTCATCGGAATGAATGAACCGCTCTTGCATCGCAACTGCCAACTTGTCAGCCGTGAGCTGGGATGCATGACTGACACCCCCTGATTGGTCGATTTAATATAGAGAGAGACGGGGGGAAGTAGACTGGTGCCTGCCTTCCCTGAGCTTTGCTAAAGTGGGAGATGGAGGGAGAGGTGTAAGTCCATTTGTCGAAGACGTGAAGCGCTAACTCTCTAGGTATGGGCCTATATGCCTTGTTAGAGAGAGGGAGATTGTTTTTCATGCAGGGAAGAAGCATGGGAGTTAGCATGCAGTTTGTTATTGCTTCACCCAGGATGTTTCTGACAAATCGACTCAGACAGCCATCAGACAGTATGGCAGAACAAGACGTTTCAAAAAGTGGTGTCAAACCAAAGTACAGGACAAAGTTTTGAGCAAAGCTGGCGGCCGGATCAACTTACAAGACCAAACTATCAGCCATATCAATGTAACTCTACTGACTAAAGGTGTTTCATGGGCACAGAAACTCAAATAGTGGCCTCATTGTCTGACACACCATATCACCCAAGAGCTTCAATTGGGATATGGACATTGGACCTTTTTTGTGATTACTATTTATATTCTCTGTGTCATCTATCGTCTTTGTATCTCTGACTGTACTGTAAATATTGCACTGCATATGGGGAATATAGAGGCGCATCCACAGTTTGTTTTCATACTTGACGATGGCCTTTATGCCTAATGGTGGTTACAGACACCCTATTGAGAGTCTTCCCTCCATGATATACTTTTGTATTGTTGCTGTATTATTGCTAATATTCTTTGTTTTTGGATGTGTTATTGACACCAAATGTAGTGTCTTCCCCACCAAATGTAGTGTCTCTTGTGTGAGTGTGTGTGTATGTGTATATTAGAGCATCGATATTTGTTTTGGCTGGGAAGACTTTTTCAGTGTCATCTCACACTTAGACATCATATACATATTCAGGCAAAATGTGTTATATCATTTTTTTTGCATGTGTATAAATGCAAATATGTTTAAACCTTTGTATTTGAACTGACCAAATGATATGTCCACGTGTCTGCTCAGGTTACTTTTCATGTGACTGACCTCTGTGTACATAAGAGCTGACACAATTTGTCACTCTAGTCTGATGAAGAGCAGTGTTGCTCAATTTTAAAGAGCCCTGGAGTGAGAGATGTCCTGTTATTTCAGATTTTGCTCACTTTTATAGTTTGGATGCGTGTACACTACTATTTACAAAGTCTTACTGTCCTTGGCCAGTGTGTATCGTAATGTAATTTGAGACTAATTAAATTCCTGGTATGGTAGCTTGACAGAGAGAAGTGTCAGGTGCGATAGGCTATAAACAAATACACATACATTTACTGTGATAGTCAAAAAAAATGTACAGGTTGCTATCAAAGCTTTGCTCGAGCTTCGAAACATCAATCCTGAGTTCCTGTCTTCACACCTTGTAAGCAGATGACGTGTGAATGTTCCTTCTCTTTTCCCAAATCAGCCGTCGCCAAACACTATCGCCAGTGATTAGAATTGATAATTCAATGAAATCGTTGATTCAGCAATCAGTCTCATTTATCAACGGCATAGCTCAATCATCCTGGATTTGTTCTGCGGAAAACTACTGTGCTGCAGAATAAGTCATTCTGCAGCTTCCTTTTGGCTGTGCGGGACTCTGGTTTACTCTGTTTGAGAAACTGCTGTGCAGCTGGATGGTGACAGGCCGAAGCAGAACGCACTCTGTTTCAGCATGTAATTTCATGTTACTGGGAATCTAACATTATTGTTTTTCCCCCCCGCGCTCCAATTTAGAGACAAATCAATATTCAGCTTTGTTTATCAAAGTGACAGCTCCTGGATATTGCATTTTGCATTTTTATGTTTTCTTTTATAAGCGGGTATTAAAACATAATATATCTGAAGTCTTGGTTTTATGGGCTGACAAAGGCTGGGGAGGCGCTGTTAATGGTGTAAAACAGTTGAGAAATGGCAGCTGCTCCTGTTCATACACTCATAGTTACAAATATCCATCACATACATCAGCATCAGTGTTTGCCTAATGAAGATGCTCTCTCTCAGCGAGTGTCGTTGATAATAGACAAAAACTGCAGCAAAATTCTAGTAGGAGTGTGTATGTGTGTGTGTGTGTGTGTGCGCACGCGTTTGTGTGTGTGTACGTGTGTGTGTGTGTGTGTGTGTTTGTTTGGATGCTCACGGCTACTCATACATACAGGGCAAGTCTCCTTTTGACGCTCAAGTCCCAAATCATGCATTATTTGCAAACCAACCATAAAGAAATGACAATGGCAACGCGATGCATACAAATCAGGACCCATTATCTGCCTCAGTCTGTCAGTTAGCGTTCCGTATGTGAGGGGAGACTTGGCCGAGGGGAGTCGTACCCGAGATCCTGATAAATGCTTTGGCTGATTCCCCTTGTGAGTGATGGAGCACTAACCCTGTTTAGCTTCTTTAATATACTTGTATTAGCATGAATAAATAACGAGTGTGTCCGGATGCTACAAATATTTGATTGTGCCACTGTAATAGGCTGGCGTCTTCCGTCACATGATGCCACTGTGACTCTCTTGGTGTCGCAGCTGAGGCAGACTGACATCGATCTTTATCGCCTGCCCCCTAAATCAATTACAAACCCTCAGAGAGAGTGCCAGAGAGGGGCGAGCGGGTGATGATGACTGGGTGGGGGGGTGCCATTCCAGCTGTGCCAAGCTGTCTTGTCTTTTGTGAGCTCCGTTTTTTACAACCAAAAAACGGGTGTTTGGCATGCATGAGGTGGGGAGAACAACACATGTCTCTGGCTCACAAAACTAAGCTTTACGTTGCTGATGATCTGACATTTCCTTTTGTAACATAGATTAACGGCATGGTATCAATGTGTACATATAGAGATCCACATATGTAGGGGATGGATGAAAAAGTACTGAGACATCACCCTAGTAATCACTTTATTTTCTCCATGCTGTCTGTTTTTGCTATTCACCCTCTGTGTGAACACTTTAATGCCTGCCCTTTCCTGAAAAGCTAAATCTGCTCTGATTGGTCAGTTCGCACAGGCCTGATCAGACACCACCCACAGTGTTTCTGCATCAGCTCTGTTGGCGTTATTGTAATTTACAGCTGGGCTGGGAGCACGGATGAGGGCAGTGACTGTATACAACCTCACGGAGGTCCAGTCATGGTCGACTCGTTTAAAGGCAGGGTCTCTGAATACAGGCTGTGTGTACTTCTCAGTGCACACAGCCTCTTGAGTGTATTGATACTTTCACGGTATTTATGTCCATTCTAGACCTGCTTCATAATCATAAAAGACAAAAATTCTTTCTTTATACAATATGGGACTTTGAAGAGCAGCCTTACTAGCAGTTTTTTTGCAAATATTCTACATCTGTCATTCAGATCAATTACAGTATGTGAATTCTGAAATGATAGCAATCTATGTAATCTTTGTCTTGACTTTAGCATGTCATTGTTCAGCTTCTATCTTTGCACAGCAAACTGACAGAAACAGTGCTGCATTGTGTCAAGTCACCAATTAAATAGAAAAAAAAAATCTAGAAGCTCAATGGTGGTTGCACTCCATCCCACCTATTACTAGTCAGCCTTTTGTAGTGCCTCTGTCTTTTTCAGGACAGACTTTCCTCGTTCTTCCCCAATTCTGTTTTCTGGTCCTGGCAATTGATAGAAAGCCCCACTGAAATAAATAGCCCAAGCACAGGATTGAGCCAAGTCTGTCTGAAAATCATAATGTTACAGTTGTTATTATCATGGTCAAAAACCATCCAGTTCATCCAATTTGTATCCACTGACTGGGCATTTGCTAAAAGACTACTTGGTAGAGGAGGAAGGTTTGCATATTTCCTCAACCTGATCAGGACCCCAGTCTGCGACTCTCGTTCCTTTGTTGCTTCAGTTTTTCAAAGGCAGATGCAGGTAATCCAAGCCATGACATTCCTGATTGTTTGTTGATTGTGAAGAAAAACTGTTGACAACCAACAACTTGATGTGCAGAACAAAATAACTAAAAAGTAAAGCGATACACTACAATGCAAAGATGAGGAGATCTCAAGACACGAAACACCTAGCTGCTGTGGGCTAACAGCATTTTTCAAGTCTTTCCTTGTCCCCTTTTTCTCTGTCCGCTTTGCCTCCCCAGCCAGCTGACAGATGCCTTGTACACACCTCCCACACATGCAGCATTAAGCCATTTGACCTCTGAACCCTCTTTGACAGGGTTGGTAAAGAGAAGGACAGACACTAAGCACTAAGTTCATTAGCCCCGGCAGCCACACTGGAGCCTGCTACAGATGAATAGCAGAGATTAATAGCTATTACTAATGTTGTTTCAGTTTAAATGACAGCTGTCCTAACAGACTCTCGAAAGTCAAAAGGCCCCCATACAGTTAGTGTTGCTCTAAGAGACCATTAGTGTCAACTTGCAAAGAAAAATGGAGAGTAAAATGGACGAGGTTGAGGAGTTTTAAAAACTTTCTGATCACAGATATTTACGTTTTTTCTGCCTTAATAAAAAGATGTAGTATCAAAGAAATCTTCCCCTCTTGCATTCACCTTGATACACAACACGTGAACACATTGTATGTGATGTACGAGAAATAGTGATATGACCCACAAGTTAAGACAGTTACCCCACAAGTTTCAACACTAACCTTACAACTCTGAATGAGCATAAAGCAAAATATGTCATAATTAAGTATTATATGAAAATTAAGTATTGTGTATGCAGTAGAGGTCGGCAGGTTCGCAGTTTTATGTGGCAGGTCAGTGCGACAGTCTGCTAAGCCCACGCTCAGTATGGACAAAGACCTCCACTAATGTATGTGAATAAATTGCAGCTGTTAGAGCTGCTTACCAAAACTCTTGATGTGAACAAGCCAATTAAAGGTGTGAATGTATGCATCCACATACCAAATAATTACACTTGACAATGAATGCAAGGCTGAAGCAATGTGAGTGTGCGTATGTTTTTATCTTCAGTATGTTTAGTGTATGTAGACATTCCTAATATCTCTCTAGCATGTCCAACAACTGTGAAGATATGAATATATCAATTACTCTAAAGCGAAAAACTTCTGCATTATAGCTAAAAGTTAGAATATAGAAGCTGAGCATATTTATGTGTCACTATGTGTGTGCTTAAACCAAGGGTTCATACACATTTTTCAAGGTCAAATTCAAGCACTTTTCAAGCACTTTTAAGGGTAATTTTCAAATTTTTCCAGCACCTTATCGCTGGGGTAAAATACATATCTACAGGAATATATACATATTCATGATTATTATTTTTTCACTTTTTATCCCAATTATGTACATTGTATTATGCTGTAAACATCTAAAATTATGTTACATAATAGCAAAAAGTTTAGAAATTAAAGGAGAACAGTTTTATCCCAAAAAAGGGAAGCCACTTGGCGTTCTCCAGGCACACTCGCACGGAGACAAAGAAAGACCTGAGAGCACCGTGTAATTTTCTTTTTTGACATAAATTTGTATGTTTCAAAATGTGCAACCTATCTGTAAGAAGTCTTGGCTTGCCATCTAATCTTACTTTATTAGAAGTAAGTAATGAAAAGTGGAGAAAAGTGAACATTTCCTTTTCACGCTTAAAGCTCTTGTCACACCATGTCAGTACCTGGTGTGACGTTACAGAGACAAACTGAACAGTCCCGTTTCTGACTGGCCCTTTAAGCTCCGCTGTTCGCTTATTCATCAAAGTTTATTAATATTGAACGTGAACGTCAATTATTCTTTAGCGTGTTTCCATATTAACCAAATGCCTTAACGCGTAAATTTTTTCTACAGTCTGCGGTTAACACGTTAACTTCGACAACCCTACATATTATATAATTTAGTCTGTAAAACCGCTTATTTAGCTAACATTAGCGGTTAGCATAAACAACGTGTTAACGTGCAGCGTTGGCCTAAGTTACTCAAAAAGAGTAAGACTCTCCCATTGCACAAATCTGCAAATTTTTTTTGCAGAACTTGCATGATGGCACTCTTTGATTCAGTCCTCGTTTTAACCATTGTTTGTAATTATCATTTTCAAGCCAAAAAAACTATCCAGTCTGATCCCAATTTTGTGAAAGACACAGAGTTATTAAGTCAAGCACTTTCAAGCACTTAAACGAAAATCCAAGCACTTTTCAGACTTTGAAAACACAACATTGAAATTCAAGCACTTTCAAGAATTTCAAGCACCTGTACAAACCCTGTAAACCAGACAAAGTGTGTGTTTTCTGCTGTGTTGTTTGAGTTAGTTAGTGCTTTAAAGCTGTAGCATACTTGGGTACAGCAGGTCTTTGAGCTAAAGTTCACCAACAGGGTTTAGCATGTTATCATACTAAACTTGTAAAGTAGCACAAAACTCCAGGTTCAGCTGAGGCTCATGATAATGTCACTGAGTCAAGTACGCTTTCTAGTGCGGTGTCATCTTTACGTCAAAAAGGCGCCATGAGGCAGTGACATGCAACTTTCTGTTCCCTGAGGCCAGAGAACAGGTAACACCCCCTGATGGGCTTCTTCACGGTTTGAGAGAGAGCCACAGCTGTAGTTTGTGTTCTTATTCCAAAAAGCCACAAGGGCCAGTAATGCACCCATTCTACACTTAAAAACATACTCCAACAGGTGACACAAAGGGGAGATTGATGCTTTTTTTGAAGTGTTTAAAAATGTCACAAGTGCAGATTTACAAGAGAAAATACTTCAAGACTGAAGGCTAACTGGTTGGTTTGAAAATGTGCATCTGGCTAACCCACCCCCCTCCATTAAAGAGCTGCACGAATTCCCTGAGCTTTTTCTGTTGGACCCTCTGGGACTGCTCCCTACACCGTGGATGAGACAGTCCTGAATGGAGTTAAGGTACATCTAGTTAAAACTAACAACAACAGGGTTATTAGGTCATAACAAGGTTCTAATGTTGTCATGGGTTTCTACTGTTTTCCCCACCCCATTTACATCTATAAGGGGCAGTCTAAATTACAGAAGCACCTGTGTACAGTATGTACAGTAATGCAGTACAGTTGAACAGCTCAACAACTCAAACTACTGCCTCCCAACTGATCATACAGATGAATTAACTTGTACCTTATAAATTGGCATCTGAGTAAATTGAATATACTGCACATAAGTTGGTGCAGGATAGTAGAGTGAACTGCGGGATCAACCAGCTGTGGCATGAGTGTATCAGCAGAGTGACAATGAGGAATGACGTGTTTTAACAGCCAAGCTATACACCTGCATGAAAATGACTGGAAGTCTTTGAACGAGTCAGTTATTGTTAAACTGATGAAGAATCTGATGCCAAACTAATACAAGCAACACTCATGCTCTCCCTAACACCTTGATTCATTTTGGTTGGACAACTTTTTTTATTTCACTGTTAAACTTTATTCTTTATTTTTTTCTCAATATATTACATTTTTTCCACACTGGAATCAAGGGTCTAAGGGCAAAGATGTCATTCACTGTACAGATTGTAAAGCCCACTGAGGGTTATTTTGAGCTATATACGTATATACAAAAACATTTATTTGATTTGAAATTGATTTGAATTTTATACTGCAGTGCCAGACCTTCTGGAGGAAGAAACACCTGCAGTCACTTTAGCAGCAATTTGCGGAGATGACCTGAAAATGTTGGGTGTTTGCACATTGTAATGGAGGCTGTTGACGGGAAATATTAACATTACAGGGAGAAGAGATAAAGAGAGCAAACCAGAATCTCTGGTGAGTGCTGAGCTCAGTAAGATCTTGACCTGAATCCAAACAACCTTGGTGTGTGCTGTTGCTCACTATTTAATGGCTAATGTGCATTAATCTGACAGTTTGGGTTGAATAAACACAGATGATCCTGCGTACTCCAGTAACACAAGAAATTGATTATGAAAATTCATCTGACTTGACTCCAAATATTCACAAATATTCACAGCATTGTAGTTCACTCACTTCCTTCCTCCTTCACAGAAGATAAATCACCAAATGAACGGCACCTTTGCCTTGAGTGAACCTGTGGATTTCTTTGAGTTTGAACTTTGTTGGGAGTATTTGGAAAATGTAAGTACACAATTAACCAAAACATACATAAAATGTCTAGTTGTTTCATTTGCCATTTCAAACTGAGAAAAAATGCAACAATGAAAGTTACCGAATTTGACCGCTTGTTAGTAATTCTCATCATAATGCTGAAGCTTACCAAATTTGGCATTTTCACCCAAACCACAATATTTCCCTAGACCTATCAAGTTGCTCCACTAACTAAATCTTACCAAACCTTAACCGTAACATTCATGAGATCATGAAATCAAACCACATATATTTGGATTAGTTTGGAGGACTTGTTGATTGATGATTTTTTGGTATCGAACCCACACAACCCACAGACATAGTTGTCTTGTTGTGTGTGTATTATTTATAATCTAAAGTACATAATTGAAAAAGAACAGAGAGTGATAACTGCTCCCTGGTAACTGGTTGATTTTGAATTGTCTGCATTTTGGCTTGTTTGTAAGAGAAAGCACGGGGAATAACGGACAGGAAAAGAAAAGAGAGATGCCTCAGCACAGCCTGAGCTTGACGGGAGCAAGCCAATGGAGTGTTAAGAATCCCTCTCTTCTCAAAGTGCAGAATTGAGACTGACATTTTATATTTTCCATTGAATTACACCTCATCTGAAATTCACTTTGAACAGTTTAAAATCTCAACTTCCTCTTTGGCGTGGCATTACATCTCTGGAAAAATAAATAAATAAGAGGAATAGCAATAATTTTACCCCAACAGTCTTGATCTGTCAATCATTGCCAGTGATCTGAGGATGCACAAGTGCACTGAGTGAAGAAAATCAAAATGAAGTAAATAGGTTAAAATGTACATCAGTTATTCATCACACACTAGTTCAACCAAAGTCATATTTTCTCCCCTTTCTTCCTCATAGCTAAGTGCAAATACTGACACATGTACTTCAAGGCTCCCCACTGCATTTTCAAAGAAGGGATCTGGCTTTATTAAAAATTCATGAGGTCATATTAATTAGAGACAGAATATTTTTTTTCTTGCATGAGAGCGATGAAGAAATCAAAAAAGGAGGCCTGGAGGATCGTTTTGATTCGGCTGGCCTTAAAATGAATGGAGAAGGTGAAAGGCACAAGGCTAAAACACGTGCTTTGTTCTGAGGCCAGTCTCTTTGTTCATCAAACCCACAACTAATTTGTTCACCCGCCCCCACCTCACACACACACACACACACGCACACACACACACACACACACACACACACACACACACACACACACACACACAAACACTCCTCAGCCATATTTCTCCTTTATTGTATATTCTTTTTTAGTTGAGTGCTGCTGATTTGAAATGCTAATTAAACACATTTTTAATGTATTCACTAGGCTCATCAAGGCAGGCTCATATATCAAAGTGTCCAAAGTTGTATTGATGTTTGATATCAAAGAGGTGATTACTTCCTAACATCCAGAATTTTTAGCTGTTAATTGTCCTCGTCCTGGTCCAAAAGCATTTCCGGAGTGATAACACTGCAGACACGTGGGACTTTATAAATAAAAAATTTAAAAATATATATTTTTTATTTCTTTACAAAGAAAACAGGGCCAACAGCTTCTGATAAACAAATAATCAATTTGCCTTCTTTTCCCACATTGTTGTTTCAGGTTTTATTCCAGTTTTGTCTTTTCATGTTAAAAAGTAGGCTTACACATTAGCGCCAGCAACGTGTGAGCCCTCGTTAATGTACGAGAAACTCAAACAAAACAAGCAAACAAACATGTGCTTCCTCTAGTATCTTGTCACTGCATTGTATAACACATCTGTGGACACACACACACACACACGCACACCCACATTTACACAGCGCACCGAGGCTGTCAGCAGGTAAAGAGATTGTGTGTTCACGTGAAGTGTGCGTGCGTGTAAAATCCATAAACAATAAGAGATGCACTATAAAATACATGAGAGGAAATAATTCATTAACAGCCTACTTTGCATTTTTTCCCCTCATTTCCCACTAATTAGACTAAAAAACAATAAGAATAGCTGCATTTCTATTTCAAACAGCAATGGTAATAATAATGCTGATGGTAAAATACTCATAAATGTGCTGTGCTCTTAATATCAAAAGGAGCTGTGATGAGGGGGAAAAAGAACAATGAGCCATCAGACGATCCTTTCTTTTATTTTCATTTTCATTTTTATGTGTCCTTCCTTTGCAGTGGTGGCAATGATTCTTGCTCCCACCACCACCCCCCCTTCTCCCTGTGTGTCTGATGTAGCTAATGTCATTAACTCTCCCTGCCACTTTCCAGGTCACTAATTCTTCAGCTCTGAGTTCATTGTGCCCAGACCGCAGTGCTGTCTCCATAACGAGGTTATTTCTGGGTTATTACCTTCCTATATGATATGGCACCTGATGGGAGGCATGAAATTGATATAAATCAAAAATGGTCTGCAATGAACAAATTGAAATATTTGCTCATTTTTGCTCCCCTCCTTCCCTTAAATCTGCATATTCGCACCGGAAAACAAATAAGTTGGACTCCTTTACTCCATTTACACCTGAAATTAACATGTGTACTCTGTGGGTACTTTATAATGATATGTGTTCACAGGCCCTTGCGTTTACTCCTGATGTTATTGGCATTCTCTAAAACTCAATTCTGCCTGTATTGTGATCGCACTGTAATATGCAGATTGGGTAGGAGGCACTGGACATACCAAGAGGAGGCAAAATGAGGTGAACATTCAACATGCTGGCAGATTTCCCTGAAGGACAGCACCACAAGCCATAAATGTAACACTGACATATTAACTTTTACACACAATATGTCACTTCGGCAGCTATGACAACAATGAACACAGAAGACGTAGATTGGTGACATCGTGAGATAGCGTGGGATCATGGGAGTTGTTGTTTCATTGTTAGGCAACCATCAAATCTATCTGACATGAGACAGGCAGGAATGTTGACGGGCGAAGTGACGTTTCAAAGTTTTGTTTTTGTTAGGTCATCTTTACCGTCTTCCTTCCTCACTTTTCGATGTTTCATCAGAAGTTATAGCGACAGGTGACCAAATAAAACGCATTATTACCTTGAATAAAAATTAACTGTTTTTCTGGTTGTAAACATTGCTGGAAACAAGATAAAGATAAAGGTGAATGTTTTTTGTTATTATACAACACAAGGTTGTATAACGAAACGAAAGTTCATAAACTCATTTCATAAAAACTTAATTCATATAAGAATCTCGATTCTCAATTCAAATACAATTATTGTGTTGTGTTGTGTTGTGTTAATTAACAGTTGGATGTCGATGGAACGAAAAGGCGGAACTCAATAGATCATCTATCTTTGAGTTCAGCTTCAAATAGGGCAGCAGTTGCAAGCTTTTTATTTATCTAATGACTGGATAATTACCTTTGCAAGACGAGCATTGATCAGGCCACATCTTTGCGATGACTTTTTATGCCGCCATGAAACGAGCGCCGCAGCAGTCAGCAAACAAGACCAGCTGACGACCGCTAACAAGCTAACGCACACCACAGCATTCAACATGCTAAACGAACTGTGGAGAAGAAAATAACTCGGTCTGTTGTCTGTTACCTCAAGAACCCTGCTTCTGCTCAGCGTCTTTGCACAACGATAGACCACCTGGAGCTAACGGTACAGCAGAGAGGCTGCTCTCTCTGCTGGACCTATAACGCTAATGACACCCCCTTATTTTGTTACTCACATACAGGCATGACTGTTGGACTGTCAGAGACCAAAGAATCTAAGTCGAATTGTATCGTATCAAATTTAATCAAATCAAACCTAATTCTGAATCGTTACCCTAACCTAGGATGTCACCCCAACCCAATACTGATGACAGTTTACTAGGCAGTATATGTATGTATAAGAAAAAAATGACTGTATGGAGTTTTAGAACAAGTCCCTATCTACTTCCTGTTAAGGAGAATGGTGCAACGCTGCTTTGCTGTGAAGCTCCAGAATTTTTTTGCGGACAACAAAACTTCACCTTACTTTCTATTGGCATGGGGGTGAGTAGTGGATAATGGCAGAATTTTCACTTGTGGCTACTTATCCTGAAAAGGAAAATTCCAGCTTTTAAACCACCGGGCAAGAAAATGTTGGGACACACAACTATTTTTTGATGTATCAAAGATAGAATTAGAGCATTTAAATTGAATAATTTTAAATTAAATTAAATTAAAATGACATTAGAATTGTGCGGTGTGCATTAATACGATATATTAACATAGTTTATGCTTATTTAGATTACATTTCCAAATATAGTTTGCTTTTCAATCCAGTTGTAAAAATTGTCCACCTCCCTGAAACACCACTGGTTGGGTCTTATTCATATATGAAAAGGCAGAGCGTGGATAAAGAAGGGTTGCAGAAGAACATGTGGCATTTCTCTTTCTCTCTTTTTTCTTATTTGCCCTTGCAGTCCCATTTTCAATTATCCTGTTGGGGAAAGGCAGAGTCGGAATCCCAGACAATCCCATTTCCAAGAGGCAGGCGAGGTGTGAATGTGAGCGCACAGTAGCAGAAGAGTGGCTGCCGAAGAGAAAGAGGCTGGCATTTGACTCTGCTGAATAAGCCCAAGGTGTGCAGCCTGCCAGGTTAGAGAGGTTATGGATGGGAGGGGAAACTGGAGGAGAGATGGGGAAAAAGAAGGACAGGGCCGTACATGGTGTGTGGGTGTTAATGAGGGAAGTGAGGTGCACTGTGAAAAAGCAGGTATATGAACACAGATAGATGGGGGGGTGTGGGTTTCGGTGGTGGGGGCGGGGGTGTGGGGGGGTGGGGGGGGTGATCTGGGTTTCAGCCTTGCTCATTATGGTCTGTCTCATTGAGAGGTGAAATGAGGCTTGCTGATGGCTCAGTGTGGAAGGTATTATCCTTGTCGAAGCGAGTCATGACAGAAAAGGCAAAAACCCTTGCATCAACTCCATTAACAATACTCAAGCACTCTTCAGTGTTCCTTTGAGTGGCATCCAAATGTCACAGAAAAGGATAATGTAACATTAAAAGACAATGTCTTTTGCAACCCTCCAGCGGGCACCAAGCATGACCTAGAGAGAAAAGGAGAATCTGCAGCAGCTTCAGCTCCAACAGGAAAAAGGTTTGTTGAATGTGTTGATGAAATGCACATGGATGAGAAGAAAATCGATCAAAGCTCAGGACACTGTTACCTTATGAAAAATGTTAAAAAAAATTAAACAAACCATGCATTAATATGTATGTATTTTTTGTGATTTTCTTTTTTTCTTTTCAGATTTCCATGTTCCAGATAAAAAGCACAACCACGATAATTCCCTATGTTGAACCTTGTATCTATTAATGTCACCATGAGGATGAAGCTCCAATAATTTCTGAGAGGTAGTCATTTAAAACCCAACCACAACGTTTCCTTATCCTTTCCCTTTTACAAATAAATTCATGAGAACGTGACAAAATTACAAAATCCACATAATTATCAATCCCAAGTCATTTGGGTAAATCATCAGAAATGTGATGCTGCTTTGCATCTGAGATGGCATTTTAATGAATGAATTTGCCCTTTGTGATTCACCTGAACAATGTGAACTGCAACAAGACGCCCTGTCTAGACTCGAACCGGAGACGTTGCTGTACATCCGTCCTTGACACCCCTGATCTTTTTAATTTTGTATTATCCAGACTACAGACGTAGAGACACGTGACGGACATGACACCATGTCTGTCTGTTTCTGAACTCCTGATGTCACTGAGGTCCTTGAATTGGAAATTCTGTATTTGGTGGCTGTGGCTCAGGACTAGAGCCAGCGTCTTGTTATCAGAGGGTCGCTGGCTCGATTCCCCTGGTCTGCATGTTGAAGTGTCCTTGGGCAAGACACTGAACCCCAAACTGCTCCTGATGTGCTGGTCGGCACCTTGCACGGCAGCCACCGTCGTAAGTGTATGAATGTATGTATGAATTACTGTAAGTTGCTTTGGACAAAAGCATCTGCTAAATGTAAATGAAATGCACAGGTGGGCTGAACTGTGCCTACATGTGAAATGTATTGCTAGTGGTTGACCAAAAATAAATCAACACAACATGCACATTTTCTTACATCACAGTAGGGTCACAGACACTTACACAGATGGATAAACATGGTATCTGATTGCAAATATGCATGATGGTTAATGTGTCTGACTCCCACCTTAAACCAAGTCATTCTGCAGGGAAGTCCTATCATACATCGACTTACAGCCAGTGTGTGTTAAAAACCCCTGAGGCCTGTTCTTCTTCTGAGTGAGATCAGAACGCCGTGTTCAAAATACATGCAATGCGATGTTTGTTGTGTGCGCAGACCTGCTGTGCATGTCAGAAGAGTTGAGTATTAGCCCTGTCACCTGTAGTCCTACTTATCCATCTACGTAGTCTTTGATAGCAGTTGTTGAGGTTTGGAGATATTGACCATGGACATGTCTGCCTTCTGTCAGATGTAATGGAACTAGATAGCTCAAGCAGCAATGTCTCTTCCCAGAAATGATGACCCGGTTACTCAAGATAATCCACAGACCTTGGAGTGAGTAGTTCTATGTAGGAACTATTTTCTCTCTTGAACTACACCTGCCAACTGTGTTAACAGGCAGGAGGATGTGTGCATCTAGTCATGACTCATGCTTTTGGTATTTGCATTCTATGTAGTTTGTATTGTTTTTACTGTTTGTATGTTATATTTCTGAGTTTCCTAGACATGTAGTTTATATTGCTTTAGTGGTTTTATAGTTGGTTTTTACCTACTATTTTGCCCTAACATTTGCACTTTACAGCACCTTGAATGGTGCTTTATAAATATAGTTACTTACTCTACGTGCACACCATGTTGGATATAAGTGCTATCATCTGCATTTATATATCCAAGCTGATCCAACATAAGTTTTGAAATAAGTGATGCCTTAAAGGTTCAGCCAAAAATTAAAAGAGAAATATGTTTCTGTAGTAAGAAAGGAGTATGAACAGAAGACTGGGATGAATAATGGGGTCTCAGTGTGTAACATTTATGTACCTGAGCATGTCCATACAGTAAAGCATGTCTACCACCTCGTGCCGCTGTACTGTGTAGTGCCCCTCACCTCATGTGCTGCCTATGTGCGAGCGTGTGTGTTTGCCACTTAGCGTGATTGAGAGCAGAGTGGCGCTGAGATGGCAGCTGGCGAGGCTAATCCCCGTACGTGAGGGACGCAGCCCAGCCCCCGGTGTCACCCAGACCTGCCAGGCCTGAAGGAGGTGCATTCAGCCCGGCCGCTTAGTGTCAGTCGTCCCCTGTCACTCAGTCCCATAATCACCCGCATGACTGACAGACAGGCCTTTCCCTTTGATGGTGCAGGGGATTTTAGAGGAGAGCCGAAGAGCTGCCGTGATGATCCGCCACTATGTGTATATGTGTGCGAATATGATGATGTTTGTGTGGGTGGGTGCCACCAGGAGGGCTGCTTTTTCGTGAGGGTGCGAGATGTTGCTTTTGATCCAGCTTAATGATGAAGATGAAGATGATGGTGCTGAAGATGCTGGTGCTGATGACGATGATGATTACCTTAGTAACAAAGTGTGCCAAAGATGTGTGATGCAAAGGGATCAGTGGGGCAGCCACTCTGCTAAGGCAAAGCCAGAGGGACCCAAGAAGACAGCGACACAAAGCCACGGATTTACTGTGTGTGTCTGTGTGTGTGAGTGTGTGTGTGTGAGAGGAGAAAGGCGAGTTTAACAGTGTCACACACGCACACACGCTTCGCATTTGAAGCAGGAAAATCTGAAATACACATGTAATCGCACGATTATGATAATACACATCAAGTGTCATCTTAGTTGATATTCTGCATGTGACAGTGAGTTGCCTTTGAGTGTGCTGCTATCAACAGCGAGGTTGTTGGTAAAAATCCTGTCAGGTCTCTGACAGTTCAGATTCTTATTGACTCCCATAATAGTAATGTTTGCATGTACTTGTGCAGTCATGGATGAACAGCACTTGTTTATGTGGATTCTAGAGGACGTATTTAATCTTTTTGTACAGACAGATTGAGCAATGAACAACTTTGCCTCGACAAAAGGCTGCATTTCATCTGTGAACTGATCCACTTTTGTGAAAAAACAGGTTTTAGACTGTCTTTGATTTGGACTTCTGAGTCATAACTTGCTAAAACCACAAGACAGAGACATGAAACGCAAACGCCAGGAAATGGCTTATAAATCACGTTAAAGTCACTCTGTACAATAGATTCCTCATTATCATAAAACAAAAGTGTTTTCTCCAGTATTAAATATTACAACAATATACTGTTTTTAAACAATAATTTGACTGTTATCATTCGTACATACATACATTTGCTTATCTACATTTTGGAATTTCACCATATTGGGGCTATGAAAAAAAGCTTCAATATGTTTATTGAGATTAGGGATGTAAGACATTAAAAAAAAAAATCCAATTAATTACAAACAGACATGTGCCATAAGCATGTAAATATATATAAATATGAAAACAATAAACTCTGCAGCCCCTTTAATACACAAGAGCTCATGTTTGATTAAGAGCTATAGCATTCACTAATATCCATGCTATTTGTGTCCGTGCTATTATCTATGCTATTCCTATCCACGCTTAATGGTGTTAATCATACTGAAACCGTAGCAATGGTTTAATGTGTGACTAATAACCAACGCCCATTCTCGGTTTGAGAGAGAATGTTAACATAGTTGTCTACTGTAGAATGTGATGGATACGTGTTCAATGGTGGAAGGTCAAGGGGTGTCTTAGGGCACGATGAGTCTGCATTAGCTTTTTTAAAACCTTGTTTTTTGTGTAATGAATTCATCAAAATGAAAGCGCTATATTGACAACCCTAATTGAAATTCATAGTAATTTTCACACCTGCGTCTTATGGTATGATATGGGATTACAATCAAGCGGTTGTTCAACCTAAAAATACTACACTATAAATATTTCTATTCTTTTAAGGGTCATTGTAACTGATAGTAATGATAATTGTGCAAAACTGTACACCATGATTCTGTGATGCTGTGAGACCCTGATATTTTTGACGAAGGTTATCATACCATGAAAGTCTCTACCCTTGCAACCCTGGTATCAAAAGTTGTACTGGTGATTGGTGTCTGTGCCCCCCTGTTTGTGTAAAGAAAAAGAGTGTCAGCATGGCTCCTTGTAACACTCAGCACCACCTTCTTTTTTCAATTGTTCCCAATGAGGGGCGAGTGTCTGCTGCAACGGACTCCCGAAACATCATATATCACCATCCCCAAAACAACACAACTCTAACAATGTACCAACGGCAGGCGTACCTGACCTTTATCATATGCTTGCAGTTCAGTTAGGTTTAGGGAATAAAACTTATTGATCAGGTTTAAATAATGATTGGGTTAAAATAACTCTGTTACTTATGTACCTTCATTTACAACCACACCTATGCACCTATTTCAGTTACATTACATGATGTCGTTAGACTACCTCATCAAGTTAGAATAACTCACTGTCTCCTTTTGTTTTTTCACTGGACATGAACAACACCCTCCACGGTGAGTCCTGTGCATTTTTTGACCCAGCCATCTGTACCTGATCTTTTCCCTGTGTGGACCTTTCACTCTTTATACCCGTTTATACCCAAGGAACTGACTTCCTCCATTATTGCCAAACTATATGGTCATTTTTCTGATGAGAATGACTGCAAACAACAGAACCCCCGATATGTCAAAATAACACACCCCTGCACTCTACTTAAAACCAGAGAAATCCTGTATAGTAATCGCATTACTGTTGTTGTTCCCAGCGATAGCGTGTAGTAGCTATGCCATAGGCCTGTAAAGAATGGAGGTGAAAAACTAGTAAAAAGAGCTAAGGTTTCATTGGGTTAAAATAGAGTTTGATCGCAGGCGTGTTCATTGCCAGCCTTCCACAGACACATAAGCATCTCTTTGTCTGCCTCAGTGTTACATTGTCCCGAGCAGTAATTGCTTAAAACAAGACGCAGTCTGACGAGTGGACACATAATGAAAATATGTTTTCGCCCTGTTTTCAATCACAGTCTGAAACAGACAATTAATGGTCTCGTAATCCCTGGACACACATTCACGTCTGCAGCTCCCTGCGCTGACCAATAAAAACCCTACAAAAATATTTTTTTGGTTGTTTTCCTTTGACCAATTTCTCCTCTGTTTTTTTTTCTTGTCTTTACCTCTTTTAGTCCCAATCTTAAACTCATGAGTTTTCTCTGATAGTGATCCTGTTAAATTAAGTGCCTGAGCTTTATCCAGTGCCCTCTCACCGTCACTCCTTTAATTTAGTCATTATAATTAACCATTAACTGGTGTCAGTTTCTGGGCCACTAACAGGCCCACTCAGTTCTGCTTGTCTGCATTATCACAGTTTGGGGGAGAAAGTAAATTATAATGAAGGGCTATATAGTCCAATTACTGATAAAAGCAGCCAAGTGCGCTCCTTGTAATTAGGTGCCAGTATCCCTCCCTCCTTCTCTCTCTCTTTCTCTCTCCCTTTCTCAGAGTGACACATCGGAAGGGAATATATGCTTAATAGCTATTTTTATTACCGTTAACCTCTTACTCATGTTCTTAACCCAGTGACTTTCAATCACAGAGACAAGGGGATGCCACAGAAAAGGCCTTATCTCACAAGCAATTATTTTATGTACTCCACATGACTGTTAAACAAAGTTAACTGATAGAAGTGGGAGTGTCAAGGAAAAGGAAAGGAGGGAAAGTATTAAGAAAAAGAGAAATAAATGGAGGCCAGAGAGGAGTGAAGGATTGTAGGACAGCGGGAGGAAACAGGCATCAGCGCATCCTTCTGTTCCCACTCTAATGGGATGGAGCGGAGCTGTCTCCTGTAGCTGGGTCGTGTAGTTCCCCACCAGAGCACTTACAAGTCAGCCCTGGTAATTAAACTGTACCATCAGCCCCGTCCTTTTCCTTTTTTCCTCCCTCTCTTTTCTTTTCTCTTTCGGTCTGCCCGTCCGTTTGTTCTCCCCTTTTCTCTTTCTTGTCAGGTGAGACAACATGCTTTGGAATAGCGTGAATTAAGAGGAGGGATGGGTAGAGACGAAGAAAGGGAGACCAAATTAAGGCTGCTGGAATGAGGATGGTTTTTCGAGTGGGAGCGAAGCAATGGGTTTTGAGTGCAGCCTTAATTCAAAAGACTGGACATGAAGGGGTTTTTTTCATACATGAGCGAACTGCGTGGAATAGTAGAGTAACTTACACTGAAGCCTCGGCCTGGTCAAACATAATTTTCCTGTTAACTCAAAGCCATTCAGTCGCCAACACCATGGGACAGATTTACTCATCTTTTGCTTCTTTTTGGCTCAGGAGCATAATGCTCTTGTGCAAAAGGTTGGAGTAAAAGTGTATATGTAACTTTAGTGAATATTTACAAGGTGTGTCTTTCTCCTTATATTGATTATTTCATCTGCTGGATTTACAAAACTCAAGCATGCATCCAGTTTTGTAGAGAATCATCTATGAATTCATCTATGAAAAGGCTGATATAAACATGGTGAATTTGGTAGTCATATGGACCACAAATAAGGTTGTGGGAGAAAAATGTGACTAGTAATGTGTTTTACATAACTGTTCATGGCAATGTAGAGTTGAGAAACCTAGATCTACATTGAATCAGTTATCTAAAAACAAATCATCTAACATCGAATAATTAGACAGTAGCCTGACATAAGAGACAACGGTACAATAATAAACACTATTTTGTAACTGCAAAGGAGCTGACTACAGACATTTGGAAGGTTGTTCAGTTACTGTTTCAAGAATAAGATGTTAGCATTGTTTCTGTAAACCACAGATTAAATGTATGTTTCATGTCAGGACTCTTTCCAGGAGTATTTGTGTCTACAGAACACAGTAAGACCAAATGTGAAAGTTTTTTTGTACCTTAGTCTGACCTCAACATAAGCACAGCTTTGAAAATTGATCCTTTAAATACATAAAGTTACAACATAAAGAAACATACAATTTCAACATATCCATAGCCAGCATTTATCCTGCTGATTGAGTTGTGGCTGTTTGATAAACTTGCATTTGAAGTTGACAATGGCAGAACTAAAGGCTGCAACTCGTTTCCTTTGTTTTGATAAGATTCATATAGATTTGGCTGCATTTTGCAGAGTTTTTTCTGAGAGACATCTATTAAACCACCTCCACCTGCTGCACTCTAAGCTCCTCGACTGGTTCAATCCATAGAACTGTTGTCTTAGATGCTGCGCACACTTTTAACATCAATCAGTGCCATTGTGTTTTATTTTGAAAACTTCCAATCCATTGATACTGCAGAATTTCTTTTGGTTTTGGTTTGTCTGCCCTCTGTGCTTAGATCTGAAATAAATGTTTTAAAAAAGCATCTGTTTGCCGTTATGTCACCCCAGAGAGCATTTCACATCAACACAAACAAGCACAGTATCATTCATGTTTAGTTTGATCATTTGAGGATTCATTGTAAACTGCTATCAATTGTTAGCTTCAAATGAATCAAGTCAGACTGATGGTTTGATGAAGACAATTTGCTCCTGAGAAATTATTTCTTGTATAATAAACAGTAACTTATGTCAGAATAGTTTCATGGGCATGATATGATTTGATTTAGGGACTTGATTTGATTAATTCAAAGGAACAAAGTAGTAGTAAGTCAGCATGAAGATGGTGCTATTGAAGAACTCTGTATATTTGAAGGCGTATGCAGGCCCAAAGCTGCTGTGCACCTGTCTGTATGGATGTGGGGTTGCTCTGCCGCAGGGAGTGTGTTTTGTGAAGGCATTGTTTTCTGGGAGTTTGGTGGCGACAGACGATGGATTAAACGATGAATAAGTGATTTATTAGCTGCCGCTGTCACGCTGGTTAGATGGATTACTACAAGCCACCTCTGACCCCACTTACCAGCCCTGTGTCTCACCACAGAGGTGTGTTTGAGTGTGTGTTTGTGTGTGTGTAGGTGGTTGCGCTGGCCAGCTGTATTCTTGTGACAGGATGAGACTAGTTGATCAATGGCCTAATGAACACTGTATTTCATTGGTCAAATGAAGTGAGAGGTGGTAGCCAGCCACAGAGGCACAGCCATGGGTTTGCTCTCAGGGCCGAGGAAAGACGTGATTCCTCCACAAAAACAAACACTTTCACACTTTGTTAAAATACTGAAGTGTTGGCAAAAGTGGTTGAGATTGTATGCCACGTGATCTGTTGTTTCATTTTACCTTCTTAAGTGGTTAGCTTGGACAAACAAATACAAATCTGAATGACAACGTAGCTGCAGAAAGAAGTACCCTGCTGCGGATGACAAACATTTTCACTGAACTTAAATGCATAGAAAATGGACCATAAGGCAAAATCTTCCAACATCGATCATGTGTCAGACATTTTCAGTCATTACATTACATTACATTAGCGTCCATTATTAGTGCAAAATATCTACCATATGTTGCAGAAATGTAAATATCCACGTTTCACTAACACTAATTAACGCATGACAGGTGTTTCTTTCCCAGTGGGTACTTGGACTGGCTAGTGTGTGATCAGTATTGAACTTTTCCTGTTGATTTATAAAAAAAGAAATTAAAAATCTATTTTTTCTCTCTTTGATCTTACAGACCAAACACTGCGTGTGGATCAGACAAGGCCATATTCCTTATGTTATTATTGTCCTTTGCAACTTTTAAGGTGCTACTTGTAAGAAAAGTTGATTTTTTTTTGTTGGGAATGAGACTCAAAAATCAAATATTCTTACAAATAGCACCTTCCACAAAGTTAGTCACACCTATGAACTCCCCAAATGCAGACAGGTGATTAGATGCCTGACCAGAGAGGAGAGTATATTGGATCCTTGTTACACTACAGTAAGCAGTCCCCGGAGCTGTACTAGGTCATCCTCACAACATCATGGTCCGGCTGATTCCTGCATGAAGCTGTGTAAACCTGTTGTGAGAACATTAAAGCAGTGGAACTGCGGAGGCTCTTGCTCGTGCTTGGACTGTACTGGCTGGGCTGTTTTCATGTCTGGTGCCAACAGTGGGGGTGAGTACACAGAGGGGCAGTGCTGTCATATATCAGATTCTGTGAGGACTGCTGTATACATCACACAGGGCTATGGTGGGACCAGTCCGCACTGGACTAATGCTGGTAAGCTCCGCGTTTCTCTCACAATAAGATACACAGGGCCGTGCTGAAGCCCCAACAGAGCTGGTGATTATGTTGATCAGCGGGTCATACAAGCTGCTCACTGCAAACACTGAACCCATTGTCATTATCAATGATCGATTTTGTCAACCGTTGCCTTGTGAACAATACAATTCTAAATTGTTGGTGGTTATCATTAACGGTTGGCAGTTGGCGCTTATTTTTTGGTCTCTTTTGATTACAGCATGTAACAAGCAGGTGGGCCCTATGTGTTTACCAAATTGTCATTCGTTTCCATATTCAAACAGCACAGCAGCTGAGTTATTTCTTGCCGCTGCACCAGAGAAGGACAGCATGTGAAGGGCTAGAAAATTATGTAAGTGTTTGCCCAATCAGAAATGTTCAGCACCGCAAGCCCCATCCACAGAGTAAATAGCAGGAATACCTTATGATAAAATGCAGTCCAATAACATATCCTGGCAGGCTATGGCCTCACACACTTAAAGTGAATTCAGCATCCGTCTGACACAGCAAAAACATTAAAAAGGAGCGTAATATCTAACACAAAGCTGGTAATAAGGTCTACAAGCAACTGCTTTATTATTTTGTGTTTGTCCTGTGTGAACAACATTCTTGCCTCTATGTGAGCAGTTCATCCTCCTTCCAGGGCTTTGAGGCACAGAGGAGGTTTTGTAATCCACGCCGTACCAGTATGTGGTGGCAAGTTGAATTTGCATCTTCTCCATTAGCTAATTTTATTGTTGAGGAATCTATTCTATGTTGCTCTTTGTGAAGTTAATCAAGTCAGATTGATTTTTTTTTTTTTTTACCCTGATAATGAAATGAGAGACAGATTTCTGAAATGAAAACATTAGATTTTCCTCTACAAATGCTTCTTGCCCCCACTCCATCCCAGCCAGACACGCTCACACACCAACACCCACACTTACTCACATTCCTCCCATTGTCTCCCGCTTTGATGAGCTTTTGCAATAAAATGCAAAACAAAAGGGTAAGGAGAGCTTTTTGCACCTTGATGGCTGCTGACTTTGTTATGAGATCTGTAATAAAGGAAAGTAATATGCTTTAAACATTAAATAAGACTTTAATTGTCGCCACCATGAAAAACGTGCCTTTCTCAGGACGTAATTGAATGTCCCCAACGCATCGAGGGAATTAAAATAGGTTATTTTATGTGTTGCTTTATTTTTGATTGAATCTGCTCTTAAGTGGTTGCGACAGAGGAGTTATCCATTTTTTAGATGCCTTGTGTAGTGCTCAGTGACTGAGGATTGAAAAGAGACACAGGGAGGTAGAGAGAAAAGGGGGAGAGGGAGAGAGAGAGAGATAGAAATGGATGGAGGCAAGAGAGAGACGGGGGATGGAGGAGGGGAGGAAATGACAGAGACAAATGCCTCTGCATTGACAGCTGTCCTCCATTTTCTCACAGACAGACATACAAATGAGGACCACAAATCAAACGAATCCCTCTAAGATTAATCCTGGGCCCCGGCAGGCACGCGGGCAGGAATTGGCAGGCCTGTGGACTGATGAAAGCGGATGGATCTTTCGACTTTGATAAACGGTATCAATACCAAACACTTTAGGATCAGATATTAAAGGGATTGGCATTTGCTCATATGGGAAGAATGAGCGTGCATCTGGTGATCAGCAAACAGACATAACAGGGTCAAAATGATAACTAAAACAATAAAAACAGTCTTCTAGCGTTGCAGGCGAGGACACCTTTTACACTTACTGTAATACATTTGACTTGTATAGAAGGGATTTGTGAAAATCAGCTAGTTTTGGCATTTTTGGCGAAATGCTGATTGTACCGGCTTTAACAAGTGTTGGTCTTTATTGTAGATTACTGGAGTCTATAGACATAGCAAATAGCACCAATTTATCCTGCACATTGTAGTTATAATGCTTACAATATATTTATGTAAACATATGTAAACATATAACATCGCCTCATCATAGCCATGAAAACACACACACACACACACACACACACAGATATATATATACATATATATATATATATATATATATATATATATATATATATATATATATTATTACACTACAGTTGAAAAGAGTGTTTCATGTGGGTAAAACAAATTTAACTCATTAATAAAACAAAATCTGGTGAAATCATATTCCTTTCAAAATTATGTATTATTGTAGTTTAGATTTATTGTATTTTACTCACTATTTGTTCAACATCTTAGTGTTCTGCTCTGTGAGTGTCTGATTTCAGCTACAGTACTGCTAATGATATTTTATTGACAATTTATTTATGGGTAGATAACAGGATGCAGCAAACACCCGCCAATGAAACCCGGACAACAAATATAACACTTTGAAATGCAACTTTTCTACCAACACTGAAAATCTGTTTAGCTTGACCTGCATGCATATTTTATGTTACCTAATTGCTTTTTTAAAATCAATTCTTAGAGTAAGCCTTAAAATAGTGCTCCCTTTTGCCACCCCTGGTTCTAGAAATTACATACATAGATTAGTAAATTGATTTCCCAGTTGTGTAACAAACAGTTATGCTGACAAAAACATAATTGCTGCCTGGATTATGTTCACAGCATTTTTTCTTTGAGACTACATTTGCGCTTTATAAAACCATAAAAAAATGGGAAAAGTTTGCTTTTAAAACCTCTCAACCCACATGAAATCAAGTAGCGCTCATTGCAAGTACAGGCCAAAGTTACAAACTATATGGACAGCCTTGCACATTCTATAGTTTGATCTATACCAAGCGGATGTGATGCACATGTTTCTACATATCCTATTTTTGATAGAGGGAAGGGATCACGACTGGGTGACGACAATTGTATGGACTCAAAAGCACGACTTGACACAGAGTTTAGATAAGGTAAAACGTCTTTTACTTAATCAAGTTCGGTACACGGGCGGTCAGTCAGCGAAAGCAAACAAATCCGGCAGGGGTTACACAGAGACAGGATTGAGGAAAAACAGACAGGAGTCAAAAAAACAAAAATACTCAATCACTGGAAACAAGGCTGGAACGCTAAGAACAGAGACAAAAGACGAACTGGCCATGGACAGGAGAAACACAGGGACTGTATATACACCAGAAGGAACAGGTAATAGGGAACAGGTGAAAGTAATCAGGGCGGGGGAAGACAATCACGGTGGAGGGGGAACCCACAAGGGCAAGGAGAGGGGATCTGAAACGAGAGGAAAGGTAAATACTACAAAATAAGTGGAAAACTATAACACAGAGCGAGACATGACAGAAGGCTTTATAAGCTTCAGACACATGCGCAGTTAAAACAATTTAAGCCACACTGACCTTTCAGATCCTCACTACTAGACTGAGTGCAGAAAATTCACCTGAATCCTACAGAGAACTAAAAGGAAGTTGGGATACTAAACATTAGATGTTAATGAAAAGTGCCTAATGACGAGAAAACTCTTCCTCTCACCCTCAAGCCATGGCCTCTTGCCATGATATCATTTGAGGTCTGTTTTAGTGATGAGGTAAGGTGTAAGATATAAATGTTAAATGGAGGAATGTTGAATAGTGCAGACACTTTGGAAGCCTGATGGTAATCAAATGCAAGACTTCGTATGAGGTAAAGATGAAGAGCAGCCACACTTCCTTCTTAGTAATCATGTGACAGGTAGCCATATTTGCAGTACAGTTACAGTTGTCTCAAAGTCTTTAACATACCCTTCCTTCAGCCACATTGTCAGCTCACCTGCCCCCTGCATTCCCATTCTCCAACCATGTCCCAGAGGCCCTCAGACTTTCCCACCTGTCCCTGTCCCCTGTCCCCTGTCATTCAGATCAAGCCATTCACTCATGCCCTAAAACCGTCCTTTCCATCAACTGACTTTCCCCACACCCCGACACTCACCTGCTTCTCTGATCAGCCTGACAGTATATGTACCATCTCATTTTCACCAACTACATTCCTACACTTTTCCGGATTGTAAATTATGGCTGTGCCTTTACGTTCCCATCATCTGAACCTGAAACCTAGTCTGAACTTGCACCGGATGCGTTCTTATGATTCCTTGTTACCTGCTCCTGACCTGCTTACCAGCTGTGCCCTCATGGCCACTGCCTCAAGTACATATTCTTGCATCCTACCCGCCTTGAAATGAACTGCATGTGACATAACAGTCTGGCCAAAAATGGACTCAACAGATTATTCAAGAATTTTGGATAGTGAAAGCTTGCTGTCTGCTAGTGTTGGGCCCACTGATCTCCAACCCTCATCACAGCCAGTTAACCTTTGCTCTGTTAGCCTCCAGCCTGCACCCTGGCATGCTTTCCTCCTGCATACTTTCTGGTTTTCCAACATTAGGCCTGCTCCTGGTTGGCTAGACTTACCATCTGCCTGTCCTGAGCCACCAATAGTGGAGCTACATTGACGTCCAGTGTTCATCCAAGCAACTAGCCTTGCTAGGTTGGGACTACGCTTATGGAGTCCTCAAAGAAGTCCCCATGGCTTCAGCGCCATTGGCTTTCTCTGCTGCTTAGCACCACAGAGCCTGCTCAACACATGCTTACTCCCAACTAGGCAAATATGGCAACTACTTGGTTAGGTTTAGGCACAAAAACTAGTTGGTTAGGTTTAGGCATCACAACTACTTGGCAATAACCATGTTCAGTTTTTGTAATTTGGGATTAGGGTTAAGGTAATTTCAATAACCTAAATAACAAGTATGCCACTTATATATAAATACTACCACTTGCGCATTATTTCATATGTCATTTACATATGTTAACCTGATGTACCTTTTGAATAATCACTCTTGGTCACAAATGGGATGCAAACCCTGGTCTCTGAGAAAAAACTCCAGTAAATGACCCGTCCAATCACCCTGAATGCCCCTAACCTTAGATTTTTTGCACTTTTTCTACTACTGTACCAGGGGGAGCTTTAAAAAGTGAGGCCAGGTATCTTCACTTTTAAAACATAAGGCCACTGACAGTAGTAGATCACGTACATTTCCTTTCCTCCTACCTGCCTTGCGTGTGAGTTTGGGACCTCCTCTGTTTGTTGCCAGAAAATCACCAGATGTGACAACAGTCCTATTTCATTAACTGAAATCCTGAGATCACTTTAGACCTCTGAGTCAGAATTCCTCAATGTTTGATTTCACTTGATGCAGTGACCTACATTCCAAAGAGAATCACATCAGACAGCTTTCAGAAGCCCCATGGTTTGATCCATTTTGGTCACATTTGCAATGACTTCAGAGCAGTGACGGTTCAGAACCTCAAGCAGTTCAGTAGGGAAGCTAATGATGCTTATATAATATATACAGTTTTTTTCTTACACAGTAAGATCTGGACATTGACAATGGCTCATTAGAAATTGGTGATGCATACCTTTAATTTGTGAATAACAAGATTCATTTAATCGACAATTCAAATTGTCCAATAATGTTAATGTTGTTAAAATGAAGCTAGTTAAAAATGGTATATTGAGTTTGGTTGTATTGCTGCTGTTCAACTGAGTTATAGTTGTTGTAACAATCAGTAATCTATGAATCGCTGAAACTGAAAATACACGAAACAATTTCAAATACGCATTAGAGTTAATTACAGTACTAGCTAGGATTCCTAGAAATGCATCATTGCCTCGATGATACATATTGTCTCTTTTTAATAGCAGCATATTAGCACTGATATTCATGTTTTGTCTTATCCAAGTTCCTTTTTCAACCCTCCCAAAAATGACAAAGCACTCCAGATTAGGCCTCCTCTCTGTAATGCTTGATGAATGCTGGTGTTGAACTGTAGAAAAAGCCTCATTATGAGACACTTATAGATTACCCAGGGTGTCACACTGGGGGATAGGTGGTGGGTGTGAGGGTTTGTCTGTGAAGAGGAGGAGAAACAATGAGACTAGATCCTGCTCCGTCTCCCTCCCTCTCTCCTCCAGCTCTTCTCTCTCTCAAATGGATAATTCTGGTGATGCTTGTGACAGGTCGTGGTTTAGATTTTGATTTATGTTCTTCCAAAGCTAAAATCAAAGAATCCATCTAGTGCTATTTTATGGCAGTTGGGATGATGAATGGGCCAGTCTCTGGGCCAAAGCAAGCTGCTGTGTCTTTGCCCCTGATTTTAATTGCTAAAGTAGCCAGTCATTGCTCAGGATTCAAGACGCAATGAGAGGGAGAGGGGCGATACACTCTCTGTCTTTCTCTCCTCGGTGTCCCTCTAACTCTTTCTGCGTTGTTCCTTGCCTTTTTTCATCCTTTTAACAATCTATCCATCTTTCTCCTGAGCTACCTCTTTCCAAAATGCTGAGGAGATAGCTGCGCTGAAAGAAAATGTAATCTAGTTTACACTAACGTACTGTTAAATCATTCATAACCTGGCCACAGGGATCTGCTGTTACAAGTATAACTAATGGCTCACGTAATGGGCCTAACTTTGAAGTGTAAATTCCACATGTATATTTAATGTATGGAAATGCCATCTTTAAGCAAAATGGCAGAAAGGAGTTTGATCCCTTATTTTAGAGTTAAAAAAAAAAATACTCCTAACTTTGTTAAAATGGTTGTAAAAGTGAGGCATGTGTTTCTCCTTCCCTACTTTTTGGTCTTTCTCAAAGCTTCAATAAATAACCAATAAATGAATAAACACACGAATAGATAAACATTACCCAACAACACATTCCCACCACTCATGAAGCTGATAAACACATGTAAATAAAATCAGACGCTTGCACATCTATCGATGGAGGAAAACGCCATTCCTCCTGCTCCCTCATCTACCCCTCCTCACGCACTAATACATCCCATCCTTATCAAAGAGCGAGGGAGAGGGAGAGGAAGAGGGAGAGAGTAGTTATATGGAGCATCATTGCTTTTCAAACACCACCAGAATCAATGATGCAAATTAGAAAAACAAGCAGGCAATAAATTCTTTCACAACTGCAGAGCCTGGCGAGAATTTTTAATAATTTTTAATAAAGCATAATTGTAGTTTGTACCACTGAATAATTTAATCACATGGAAATATGGAGCATGGATGGGGGAGAAAGTATACACATCTGAAAAAAAAATCCCCCCTCCTACAGATGTCTGCGTAACCCTGTTTCATTTGTGTGTGTGTGTGTGTGTGTGTGTGTGTGTGTGAGAGAGAGAGAGAGAGAGAGACATTGGACCAGATTTGCACATACATATAGAAAAATGTAATTGCAGGGGAGGCATAAACACGGATGATGCTGTATGTTTTTGAAGTTTTGTAACCTTTGTAATATTTCTGTTTCACGGTCCTCGCTACCCGTTCATTTCTACCTATTCTTTATCACATCTTACATTAAATTAGCTGATTTTTTACATGTTTGCGAGCGTTCTTTTTATTAATCTGAAACATTTTTCTTAAATGTGTTGACTTTGGACAAAAATGTTTTTCTATAGCCCGGATGCTTGTAACTTTTTTTTTTTTTAAGATTTTTTTAGGCATAGACACCTTTATTTAGACAGTGGATAGATTTTTGAAATGGGAGAGAGAGGGGATGTGACATGTAGCAAAGGTCAGCTGGCCGGGATTCGAACCGGGGTCGTACTAACCACTTGACTACCTGCACGCCCGCTTGTAACTTATTTAACACAAACTCAGCAACAAACATACATAACATATCAACTATTTAGAATATAGTTCAAACACTACTATCCATCCAACACACTGTTATAATATAATAAGCTATTTATCACTTTTCAATAATTGATGTTAAAAGAAAATATATTAACGAGTTCTGAAAATGTTCTGAAAACTCATGAGCATCCTTCAATGTAGCATGTTAAATGGTTGTTTATGTACATTATGTACTCGGGGGTCAAAATTGGGATTTGAGAGGATGGGAGAGCAGTTTTTTGTACTCCCTCACTAGGAATTAGAGCAGAAAGTAGTTCCAACAGAATATGCGTTTTACCTGTTGTGCATGTTGTATTTTTACACATTGTTCAAATGCACCCAACTGTGTTCTGTGGATGGCACCGTTTCTGGAAAGAAATCTTGCTGCTGAATTTTCTAAATGTAATTTTACCACAAACTAAATTCTATCCCCCTAGAGAGAGCACTCCCTGTGAATAAACTAATGGTTAAAAACCTGCTTGAAAAAAAAAAAAATGATATTTGGACTTTTGCTGAAATAGCTTTGATGGGGCCTGAACCCACCCTGTCCACGTTATTGACTGTGGCACAATGATCTTGTGGCACAAGCAAGGATTGCTGTGCAGAAAAGCTTTTGGGTTATTAAGACTACTGTTAAACATCAAATGCCACATTGGAAGATTTAAATAATTAACAAAGTGGAAGCTGTTCTCTCAATTCGAAGTCACACATATTGATCCTGCCACGATGAGATGACCACAGATGTCAGCATGAGACATTGTCAGAAAGAGGTGGTTTCAGTGCTAAACGTGTGAGAGTTGGCAACGCAGTGATACGACTTGAGCTCCAACAGCATACAATTTGGTACAATTTCAATGAAGCTGAGCTCCAGCCAAGGTTAATGTCTAAATTGTATTGCTATGACGCGATTGGCTCCAATTGTGCTTCCAAAATATCTGATTGATTGACTAAACCAGTCACAGTCACAGTTTATTATCTGAAGCACCTGTCTATGTGACAGTATGTTAGGGTGACCAGACGTCCCAGATTTCCGGGGACAGTCCCCGATTAAATCTGTCCTTGAAAATGTCCCCGATTTGAATGGGAGAGAAAAAAGTTGCACACAGACGCAAACTCCAGTTATTACGGTAGCCAGTTGAACTAACGTTACGTCGCGGTACCCAGAAACAGAATATGCAGCAGAGTTGTTTACTTTTGCTTGCTGAAGACAGAGATAGGCGACCGTGTTAAGGTACCGTAAATTACCAAATAATAGCCAGGTTTCAATTAACCGCAGGGTCCCCTTTAAACGCTGGGTGCAGGTGTATATGTTGATAAATAACCGCCGGTTCCAAATAAATGCTGGGTCTAATTTTTTTTTTTTAAATCAAGGAAGAAGACGTGACCACTGATACTGCAGGTTTTTCTTATTCGCCTTTTTCACGTATTGTGCTTGCTTTCTGTCAGTCAATATCACATTGATGATCGCCATGCAGCAAAAAAATAAATAGTATGAATTGAAATTCAAACTGTCTGTTGTAAAATATGCAGAGGAAAACTCGGGTGAAGCAGCCGCTAGATGTTTCTCTGTCGATCCCAAGAGAGTGAGAGACTGGCGAAAAAATAAAATGGAGCTTCAGCGTCTGTCCGAGGAGGACAGCAACAGGGCGCTGCCCGGTGGGGGGAGGAAGAAGGCTAGCGAGGAGCCTGAGATAAACATGCGGGAATGGGTTATCAGCAAATGGGCACGCCAAGAGAGAGTGTCCCACAAAATGATCAGGGCGATGGCGAAACAAATGTCTGCCACCGTGAGTGACAGGAGAGATGAGGAGTTTGCAGCGACTGCTGGTTGGTTAAATCGTTTCCTCCACCACAACAACTTCATTTGCAGAATACGTACAACTAATTGCCTAGAAGGATGCCAGAGAATTCACCGAGAAGCTGGCGAAGTTTGTAACATTTTTATCCCGGATTTTTGTGTGGAAGGAATTAGCTGCCTGGTCCCAAATAAACGCCTGGTCTGTTAAGTGACTGAAACAAATAAACGCCCTGGCTATTATTTGGTCTTTTACGGTAAGTTGTGTAGTATAAACCCATTTATTTTGTGAGCTTGAACTAGACTTGGCTGTGTGTAATTTAGGTGAGGTAAAATAATGATGATTATAGTACAGTGCGTCTGTTTATCTGAATTGAAAAACCTGAACTGAAGCCACAATGCTAATGCCAAACTGTCACTGGTGTTGGTGATGTTGTAATGTGTGATCAGATAATCATGAGGTGACAATAGTATTACTTAATTTTGCCCTGTTGTAGAATAAGACAGTGTAAAGAAAGAGTAATGAGTGAGGGAGAGAGAAGACTAGGAAAAGAGCAGAAGAGTGTAAGAGGAAGCAAACTGAGTAAAGGCAGGAAAGAGTAAAGGAGTGATGTGAAAAGGTAAAGTGAAGATAGAGTAAGGAGAGAAGAAAGAAGGGTTAAGGAAAGAAAAGCACTTTAGAAGAAGAAATTTAAGAGTATAAGAAGTGAGACAAGGTGAGGGAAGACGAGCAGACAGGAAGATGGTTCTGTTAAAAATACGCAAATGCCATTTTACTGAAAAAATCCAAGAGGAATTTCCATTTATACGCCCCTGTCGCCAAAGGTTTCTTTGTTAAGAACCAAACTTCACTCACTATTATGTTTTTACTGGTCTTAAAATGCTATTTTTTGTTTTGTTTTTATTTTAATTAAAAAAATATTTAATGCAATTTTTAATGTCTTTTAAATGAAATGTTTATGTCTTTTAATGTAATTTGTGTGTGCCTGTAAAGCACTTTGAGTTGCCTTGTGTCTGAATTGTGCTATACAAATAAACTTGCCTTGCCTTGCCTTGCCTTACTATTGCATCTGTTCAGTTTTGCTCATGTTCTCCACTGCTGTTATTCCATCTAGGCCACAGAGGCTGAGGCTAATGAGGGAGAGGACTGTGGTGGACCTGCTGAACCAGCTGGGTTCACGGATCCAGACATTTAGGACCAGAAACCATAGAGCTTTTGTGCAAAAATTCCCAAGAGTGGTGTGAGATATGGTCATAAAATCCATCAGCTAAATAATAAATAAGTTTAATCAGCTAAGTATCTGTTTTGTTGTTTTTGTTTTATCTCTGTTTTTTACAGCTCTAATGTCAAATGCTGCAGACATTTGATAGAATAAACAACTCATACAGCCTTAACGGAGGTGGTTATTCTTTAATTATAATACTACCGAACTACTACTACCGGGACTACTGAAACTTCTTATTGGCTACTCATTTGCTTTAATACACATTAAAAATACACATTGAAATTAAATACATTAACATGTAATTGCCCCATCTATTTATTTCACAATGATAACATTTGAATTTTGACCACCGTGCTGAAAATGTCCCCAATTTTCATTTCAGAAATCTGGTCACCTTACATTATGTAGTCTGACACAGTGAGGCCTGACTTAGTGTTATATCGTCCTCAGCCTTTGCAGGCCAGGAGTGCACATGTTAGCATGAAGACAAACTTGTGATTTCAGGAAGTTCACCAGGATTAAGAATTGATCATACTTAAACTGCCTCTAACACATCAAATTATAAATAATCACTATGTCCCCTTGATATTGTATACCATTGTTCCTTGAACTGATGTCACCTGCATCAGGATGACACCAGCGTCTGTAGGTTCGACATTAAACACACCATGTGTGTGTACATGCAGGAGATGAGCGGAGAAAAGAGGGAGGAGAGAGAGCCTCAGGTGAAACACAGGCCTGCCTGTAATTCATAACCATGACATGGAAGCCAAGTTTCTCTAAATGAGGCATTCAGATAGCCAAACCAGTCATTTATCCTGGTGATTAATACAAATGATATTCGTAATAATAAATATCACCACCTCACAGTATGAAAGCAGCAGGAGCAGGAGTAGAGAGACAGAGAGGAGGGGAGAGAGACACCTCCAGTGCTTACTGTGTGACCATCATGGCGGGACCTCTCATCAGAGTGCATTTCAGAAAAAATATCAGGCTGAAAAGGGATAACTAAGTAGACGAAAGTGAGCCATTTATTGTCATTTAAAGACATGTTCATGTAAAATGGATACAACCTGACAATCTGCTTTATCGAAAAGCAGTCCTTAGTGGTTTAACGTTGCACTCTAGAGTACAAAAACATGAGAGCAAGGCATTACAGATGGAAAGGTGAAAAAAATCAAATTCAAATGGCCTTTGGTATATTTCATTATATTCTGGATCAGTTTTTGTGTTACATTAACAAAACCATTGTGCTAATTCTTGTTTTTGGAAGATTTGCATTTAACATTTCAACGCTCATTTTTAAATTATTCACATTTAAAATAATACAATACTAAACTTCGATAGCATCACGAGTAACAAAGTTTTTAAGAAAAAAAATCTATAATCAAATTTTCAATGCAATACCCCACAGATATATACATATTACCTCTGTCCATTACTGAACATATTTGCACAAAACCTGGATAGAGGATGGGAATAATGCATGGATATGGATGAGAAAAAAAAAAATTGGTAGGCAGGTATGGGATCTATAAGTAATAATTTGATTCCAATCCAAATAAAAATCTGGATCTGGTGGATTTAAATATTTAAATTGATATTGTGATCTCAGCATGGTTGAATTAGGGGACTGGTGGGCCTTGGCGGAAGTATGTGGTCTCCTTGATGGCATTCTAGTTAAAAAAACGTGTTTTCTTGTCTTCAATTAATTTTAACCTACACAATGAAGCCCGGTAGGTAATCAGTGGGCGGATCCATTTTTAGCTCTCAAATACTCACTCCCAAATGTAATTTATAAAACACAACATTAGACAATATTGTTGACATTTTAATATGATGTAACATGTTTATTATTAATTATAACACATCAAATCCCCAAACTGGGCCATAGTTATGTGCAGTTATTGTAAATGATTGCAGCCTCAAGCTTAAACAACGATTGGTTGGGACAAATATGACATATTCTATGAAACCTCTCTCCTAAATAAAATCAGTAACATGGAACATAAGGATACATAGGAAGTCATGCCAACTGATAAATGACCATGTATAAGGTCCCAACTACAAAGAACTGCTCCACTATCTCCTCTTTACTCAAATATTACACCGTAGTTAACTTATACATGCCCACACACTCCCACATCTCTCTTTCTATCCATCATCAAAATAGTCATTCCTAACTTCAAACTAGGTTTCACATTGATGAATGCAGCGAAAAAGAATTGTGCTTCTAGGAATCAACATAAAGATGGAGACGAAGAGAAGAACTGGAGACAGAGAGGAGAGTGAGGCAGTACTAGCTGATGTCAGTGGCTGATAAAGTTTATGCCTTCCTGTCATTTCCCTGAAAGTAAACAGGCGCTGCAGCCTAACATGACATCACTAAGTAGGTTAAGTGTAGTCCCGCGTGGCCATCGATCATCACAGAATCTAGCATATTCTGGCCCCCACTAGGAAGAGAGGTAAAAGTTTTCCACTGTAGCTGAGATGACATTTAATTTTTCATATCTGCTCCATAGTCCTGGAATGAATTTTGGCAGACCTGATGCAATTTAACAGCTTGGCAGTTTAAAATTGGGCAATGAATCACCAGGATTCAATGGAAGCCCGGCTGCTGCATAATATTTTTCTGTGTCGAAGGGTGGGGGGCAGTAGGGGCGGGTGGTGGCGGAGTAGTCGTTGGACAGTGGACCCCCACCCACTGCCCACTGTTACAGTTTACCTCCGTCTCTCACTGATTTTACCCCTTTTTCTAATTCCTTTCTCATCCACCTTTCGATTTCCTGCATCCAGAGATACAAGGAGCCATTACAAGATGATTAGTGCCATGCCATTGATAGTTACATTTCTATATTCAATATACTTTCAAAATGTCCATCTAAGACTTTGCCTGGATTTTGTTTTTGTACAAATGACTATAAATCTTGCGAAAAAAAACCAAACAAACATTAAATACTCTCTCGTTTTAGCCTTTTAACTGATGACTCGATGACCTTCAGTTAGATTCCGTCAAACCACTGACCTTTGACTGCTAAAAAGATATTTTCAGTCTCTGTAAATACTATGGATCTCTGACCATTTGTCCAAAATGATGTGTCTAAGTGACAAGTGAAACAATTACAGCAAACAGCTAGCTATGAAAGAGCATCAAACCATATTTGTTTGGTAAGAAATCTGCTCACAGTGCAATAACAGGTTCAGCAGGCGAGGATCCTCTCATCTCTCTCCTCTTGGTCCATCACGGAGCCCTCTGACCCCCAGACAAAGAGCACAACACACAATCGCACACCATTACATGCACACAAATGCCTCGGTTCAGCACATAAAAGGCTCTCTGTGTGCTTTTAAAAGGTGAGGAGGTCCAGAGGGCTCGCACTGTATCTGATTTTTGACAAAGAGCACGCTGGGTAGAAATCAATAAAGCGGCAGTGATGGGCCGATGGGTCCCGCTGGTCCTCCTGGAGAGGCGGGCCTCTGAGCTGAGCTGCACCCATAATCCGCCTCCTCCTCCTCCACCTCCACCTCCTCCTCCTCCTCATCTTCTACCTCCATTACCCTATCACTTTCTTTTCTCCTCTCCCCCCCCTCTCTCTGTCACTACCTCCCCCCGATGTAGCCCTCTCTCCCCTTCAACCCCCTCTCTCCTCCTCCCTTCATCCCTCCATCCCCTCGCACCACCACCCCACTAGTCCAGATGAACCCAAACAAGCAAAGAATGGACTGACAACGCTTTTGACACCAGCCGTTTATTAGCCCCACGGAGCGATGTTTAGAGTGAAGAGAGAGAGAGAGAGAGAGAGAGAGAGGGGAGGAATAAAAGAGAGAGAGAGATGTGGAGTTAAAGGGGGGACTTCTCACCAGTCGGCTGGTTGGCTGAGCAATGTGGCATCGTTGGGTTGACCTCACTGTGGCGTGTACGCTGTAGCGTAGTAACTTAACCACTCTCCATCTACCAGCCATTTGTCAGGGTCAGCATCAGGTAAATTAGAGTTTATTCTTGTAGAAAAAAGCTTTTGATGAATTAGTTTATTTATATGCTAAAACATTTTGCACCCACCTACAACCATCTTTCTTTCTTTCTTTCTTTCTTTCTTGCCTCACACATTTCTCTTGTAAATCTTAATATCTTTGTTTGTTTTTTGTCTTTAAACTAAAAGGTAAAAGAGATAATTAGAAGTTTGAAGACGGCAGCATGAATATGTAAACTGTGGTGTGAAGCATGTTGGCTGTTAATACTTCACCAGAACAAGAGGAGTGTATGTACCCTATTAACCCTGGTAAGGAGGAGGGGTAGGCCTGCAGAAAAGAAGCTGCAAATCTTGTGCCTCCACAGGAGCAGAATACAATTGTTCTCGCAGCCCTTGTTAAAACATTATGTTATTCATTATACTCCATTCACTTGGGGAATATAAAATATGTAGAGCTTGTTAGATACAGCAAACATTTCCCTACTCTTATAACACAAAACTGGTGGCACAGAAATGGAAGTACTCCCAGATACTGTCTGAATATCATGCTGCCCATCAGTATTTGTGTTCTGGCCCATCAATACAAAGCAATCTCTTCCTTTGACCTCTTGTTCCAGGCTTTATGAGTTGCGATAATTTGTAACACTTTTAAGAGGCCTGAAAAACACTGGTCATTATTATTATTATTTTTTTTAAGTGAGATGAAGTGAAAAGTCAGAGAAAGAAATGTCTTGATACTCTGAAAATACCTGATAATCCCTTTTGCATCTCTGTGTGTCCCAGGTTGCATACCGCTTTTACGTTGCGAGGCAGCTCGATTTCATCTCACACAGGCTTGAAGCTTTGGTTTGTGGCAAAACCATAGTGATTCAACCAATATGCATCCTATGAGGAACTACTGGCAGCTACAGGCATGGTTCAGGTGTGACAACCGGTGAGAGAAGTGGCTCCCTGAGTCAGCATTGCTTGAACAGCGTCTCTTAGAGCAAAGAACGGTGCTTCTCCATGGAAAACATGTTTTTGCTCTTCTCTCAACTGGCTTCAGTGAGCAGGGGTTTAAAAATAGACTATATTACCAATCGATAACTAAATCATGTAATACCAACACATTGTCGGTAAACACACCTAACGATGTGTGTGTCTGTGTGTCTATGTGTGTGTTTCACAACTACTTACTAGTGAGCACAAGGGCCCATCAAAATATTGTGCGCTGGGGTCCATCCTAACTAATGCTATTTTCCCATTTCATCTGCTGGCCTGACTTTATTCACTTTGACTCGGTGCAGCAGCCCGGCATGGCCAGGGTTTTGCTTTTCAATCACAGCTGGGCTACCTGCTTGAAGGTGTATCTTAAACCCATGACATGCTTGTCCCAATCCTTGCAGTACTATCGAAGAACAACTAACAAAGTGGCCCACTTGGAGGCAGGGAATGCGCGGCTTGGCCCTGCCCTGAAGCAGGCACATTGCAGATGTGTCTCGGCTCAACTAGGTGCAGTAAAACTGATCACAGAGAAGCAAATCAGCGTGGCTCGGCCAAAAGTGCTAGCAGAAAAATGGCATAACTTACGCAGGGCAAGAGTTTGACTTACCAACTGGCCCTGCTAGTTGCACTCTTCTGCTAATTCCTAAATATAGAATGTCCTCTAATTCTGTTTGTTGTACTCTATATCTGGTGGCAAATAATTTTGTATATTCTAAGTGTTGTATCTTAGGCAACTGGACATGCTTCCATTTTTTTCGAAGACATTTCGCCTCTCATCTAAGAGGTTTCTTCAGTTCTAACTAATTGGAGGGGAGTTTGTTTCTCTTTGTGGGAGTGTCCTTACCAAGTCGTTAAGGACATGTGTGAGCTCTGAGTTTCAGAGTTGTTCGGCCACTTGTGGATTGTGGACCTAATCGGCCTTCATGTGGGTTGCTAGAGCTTGGTAAGCCCACATGTGAATGGTTGTTAAGCTGTCTGGGGAGGGTACTCAGTACTGCATCCAATACGGTCATTCCAGCTTCCAGTTGCCTACGACACAGCACTTACAATTACCATGACCTGGATGACTGGGAATAGTCATCAACATAATCTTGTGTATTTCACCTTTAATTATTATTTTGCATCCCTTGGGCAGAGCAGTGACTCCAAAGAAACAAAAGATTAATGGCCCATTTGACCCCCACCCAGTCAATCCAATGCATCATATAATGCATCAAACAAATGTCACTCCGAACAACAAGAAGTATATATATATTTTGATCCTGTACAGTGGAATCACCTTCTCTAAACTGGAACAACATGCAGATGTGAAGTGTTAATGCAGCTGATGAATATGCTTCGACACTGAAACACAAAACTCATTTCTAACGTTCATCAGTCCATTTCGCTTGGACTGAAATGTCTGCCTGCCTGCAACAACTTGAATCCCCTTCTCTCACAATCCCTGCTTAAGACATGTATTAGTCATTATTAAACATAATAATGGCTTTTATAAGTCAGTGTTTGCCTCTTTGGTTACGTGAATTATTCAGCCAAAGATGGAGAGGGAAAGAGAGGAAGGGAGAGGAGCGTTGCTCTAGTCAGGTGGGCCTTACACCTGAGATGGCAGGCGATGAGGCATTTTGTCTGAATTATTTATTTGATTCTATTCAAGTTTTTACATCTGCCACATTGTTTTTTTCCCCCTTTCCTATCCCCCCCACGCTCTCACACACACACACACACACACACACACAGACTCTGCAAACCGTCACGTTTATTTCAAGCAGCGTTAATTACGGTTGCACAAGCTGTTAAGCTGTCGTCTGACGATTAACAAAGTCAAGCTCCAACCCCAGCACCACCACTTACTTTCCTGTTTGGCAAATGCAGGGGAGGAGCTGGAATGTGTGTGTGTGTGTGTGTGTGTGTGTGGGTGTGTGTGTGTGTGTGTGTGTGTGTTAAAAAATCTGCTTTGTGACAGCCATTGTTAGCACTAACAGTAGGGCTATAAAAGTACAGGGGTCTTTTTTTCATAATTTTATTCTGTCGCAGTAAGCGAACAGACAATATGAATAAACTTAATTTGTGAAACGTCTCCCCTAATTAATTTGAAGGAGTCGGGGGGAGGGGGGAGGGGCAGGGTGTGGGTGCTTGCTCAATGGGCAAAGCATTAAAAGTTAAATCAACAACGTGCTCGTCTTTGAGCTGCAATTCACACAAAGCAATGTAGAAATGCTCGCAGCGAATTGAACATCGGCTGTCAACCCTGGTGGGAGACAGCACATTTTGATGTTTGTCCACGTGGTTGTCTCTGTTTATGTTTGTTGCATGGCTGAAATGCTGACAGAATGCATCTATATGTCAGTGCGCAGCATATACACAGTACACCAGAGAATGGTAGACATATACAAACTGTATTAGTATATCCTTTCTTTAATGTCTTTGTCAATTAGTGGACGCTGCTGTCAAAGCGCGGTGCGCTCATTCCTGTCGGTCATAATTAAAAGTCTGTGAAACTGCTTTTGGGTTAATGGGGAAGAAAAACACTTCATGTAGCTGTAGCTGACACTTTCCAGGCTTCATGCTTTTGTTGAGGGGATTCAGTCAGTCTGCTCACTTTGCTATTGCATGGTTTCAAAGTGATTTCAAAGCATCTACTCTAATAAATACTAATCATCTCCTTTAATATTAATTGTATTTTAGTTCATGATTTTAAATGGACTCAATGCCAAAGTTATTATGCTGACAAACTTACAATGACAATGCAAAAGTTTATTATAATGTTTGCTGTGTTTACTGTCTGAATGAATAAATGAATGATTTAATAACTCAGTGTTTATATTATTTGTGGAAAATCATCAATTTGTTGCTCCAGGACCATCATTAAAACTGACCAAGTTTTTGTAATGTCGCAGCTTTGTGGTTTGGAGAAAAAGGCTGGCAAAGAGTGCACAGAGGTTATAATTTCTAACATATCTTAAACAATGTTAAAGGTTTATATGTTGGGACCCGCAGATAAAGTCACTCATTGTGGATTTTTAAATCAACTCTGAGCTAAACACAGTTCCCCATATTTCCCTAGTCTTCATACCTAGGTGCAAAGACTGCCAAGGGACCCAGCATAGCACAGCACAGCTAAGCATATTACTTTTTAAATCTGGTAACTCTGTAATGACATGTGCTCAGTATATATGTTTGTTCACTGATTGTGTGTTATTGTGATCTCAGGTCAGGTTACCGGTAGTGTGCTTTGCTACATGGCTAATTTGACGTTTGTTGAATAATGCTTCACACAGACTCAGGATCTTTGCATGCAACTAACCATCTTCTCCAACTTGGCATCATGTCTCTTTCTCTAGCCCCATTCACACTGGTGTTTGGATGCACGGTTATAAGTTAGCTTCGCGTATCAAGGGTGTGTCAGTCTGATGATCTGTTAACTACACAGGTCCCTCACTGTGTGTTTGATGAAAAAAAATCTCTGCAACGTCAGCCCTCCGGACCTCCGTTTCTCCTATTTCTCAATTGTTTCTCCTGAGAAACAGGTGCAGAAAATCTCAACTTGGGCTCCGTGTAAGTTTCAAAGGAGATCTCATCAAGCTCTCAATGAAGTTTCAGAATGTCTCCCCAGTGTTGGAAAGGAGCAAGGCTTAAGCGGTAAAGTCTCAAGTCTCACCTATTGCTCCTAAGGAATTTTAGGAGAAACAAATGAGAAATGTTTAAGACCAAAAAAGACTTCAACGAGACTGAAATGAGAACTCTCATTGAGCTCCTTAACGGCTCCATAGCCATAAAGGATCAAGCTTTGAGCAGTAAAATTTTCCTCTGGGTAGATGGCTGGGTCGCTGGAGGAGACCAACTAGAATCGGGGGTGGACCGGGAGTGATACCGGAAGCTTGAGGCAGGTGGTGGAGGGTTGATGACCTTATCCACCTCGAAAGGACCAATAAGCCATGGGGTGGGCTTCTGAGATTTTATCTGGAGAGGTAGGTCCCAGGAGGAGAGCCAAACCCTTTGTCTGGTTTGGTACTGAGGTGCAAGTCTGCCAAGTTTAGGTTGCGAAGGATGGAGGGGTATAAGGTGACCTAGGTCTCCCTCCAAACCACCCTACAACGGGAGACATGGGCTTTTACAAAGGACACATACCTCACCCTCCTGGGGTGAGAGCAGGGGGGTTGAAAACCATAGGAAGCCATGAATGGAGTCATCCTAGCGGCAGAACTAGTCAGGGAAGTGTGCCAATACTCTATCTGTTGTGGAATTTCGGCTCGCTTGACCGTTCAGGAGAGATGAAGAAGACTCAGAGACACCGATGGCTTATGTTGAGATAGTTTATGAAACAAGATCTTGGAGGAGCAAGATAACATCACATCTGTCCACACAGAGTGTTGCCATGATAATCCTCCCGAGTCTTCCCCACTGTCCAAATTATATCTTATAGCTTCAGGAGGCAGTGCTTCCATACATGATTATCTGTCTCTCTCCTCTAGCCAGAGGACTAAGAGGTAAAATAGGTCTGAGACACTTAGTCTGTAAACATAGATATATCAAAGGCCTCTTTAGGTGGTTTACGCAAACAGTTAGCTTAGCCTTGGCTTGTTTCGTCAGACATCTGTTCTGTAGACATATCTACAGTAGCTTTGAGCATCTAGGCTGCAAATACTATGAGAAGATTGCTCATAGAGCAATCGTCACTAACGTTATCCAGACTTAAACATCTGTACAAAACACGCATGACCTCCTATTGTATAGAGGGCTGAGGACCATGTGGCGGGTTGATGGGCAGTGACACAGCGGAGGGCCCTCTTCGGAACCTGATTGGCCTGCTCAGTTTGACCGTTAGACTGTGCGTGATAACCAGAGGAGATGATGTAGGTGGCATCCAGCACCTTGCAATATAACTCCCAAGCCTGGGATGTAAACTGGGGCCCTCGGTTAAAGATGATGTTTACAGGGAAACCGTGAACACAAATCAAGGATGAGCAGCTCAGCGGTCTCAAAAGCAGAGGAAAGCTTAACCAGGCGAATTAATTTGACAGCCTTAGGGGCCGTCCAGACGGGCGAAAACAATCTTTTTTTTCTACGTCTTCCTTGGCATCGTTTCAAGAATATTTGCGCCCACACGGATCCACTGAAAACGACCGAAAACGCTGTAGTTCATATTCCAGGCCTATAGGTGGCGCTTAACATTCACCAAAAACGAAGAAGAAGACACGGAGCATGCGCATTAAGCTTGCGCGCTGTAAACAAACAGACAGTAGACGGAGATACCGAACACAACAAGAAGAAGATGAAAATGGCTAGTGCAAGGAAACCAGAATCGTTTGTGTGGACCGTTAATGAGGTCGAACTGCTGCTGCGACACACACTCAACTACAAGGCATGTAAGTTGCAAGAAAGGCTCAATATCTTCTGCGGCACGAACACGAGCATGTAGTCCGCCATTGTTGTTATTGTTTTTACGAGACGTCGCGGGGTGGGGCGATGGCGTCATCGTTTTGGAAAGTATGTGGATTCGCCGTCCACATGAGAATGGGAGGGCTGCGTTTTCGGATTTCTCCACCCGTGAGACCCGTTTTCAAAAAAGTGCGTTTTCAGGCACTGCGTTTTCAGGATCTGTATGGACGGTTGGCAGAAACAATGCAATACATGTGCGTTTTCGCAGAAAAGCGTTGTCGTCTGGACGGGGCCTTAGAGAAGTGCTCCACGATGGTGAAGATGGTGGTGTGCCCATCGGACGGAGGAAGACCAGTAACAACTCAGCATAGTTAGGGGATAGAGAAGACCAGCACCTTACTACAGGCACAAACTGAGCATGCTGCCACAAACTCTCTCACATCCCTAGGCAGGGTTGGCCACTAGAAAGTTGCCGAAGGAATAGGATGGTTCGCTGAGCTCCCTGGTGCCTGGTGAGTTTAGATCTGAGGCACCACTGAAGAACTTGTGAACAGAAACCTCTGGCACAAACAGGTGGTTCATTGGACCTTTACCTGGGTCAGGATGATTCCACTGAGCTGCTCTGACTAGGGTATCAGTCTTCTACGTAGCTCCACCCACAATCTGGATATGTGGCAGTATGGGTTCATATTCAGTTGGGTCTGAGTCAGGGAGAGTGAAGGCGTGAAAGGGCATCGGGCTTAGTCTTATGGGAACCAGTACGGTAGAGTAAGTAAAAGTTAAAACGGCTCAAGAATAATGACCAGTGGGCCTGCTGGGAGTTGAGCCATTTGGCTGAGCAGAGGGGAAGCTAAGTTCTGGTACTCAGTCAATGTAATGAATCGTAGCTGTGAGCCCTCTATCCAGTGCTGCCAAACCTATAGAGCCATCTCCACAGCCATGAGTTCTCTATTCCAAACATTAAAGTTTTGCTCTGCAACTAAGAGACGGTGGGAGAAGTAGGAGCAGGGGTGAAGCTTTTGAGTGATGGTGACACGCTGTGTTTAGACCACCCCCACCCTGGAGTCCAAGGTGTCAACTTCTACAGGGTTGGGATGCTGAAGAACAGGAGCATTAGTGAATAACGTCTTAAGTCTCAGGAACGCAGTGTCCACCTCAGGGGACCAGGTGAAGGGAGAGCTGATGGAGGTTAGCTTGGTCAGAGGGGCAGCCACACAACTATAGTCTCTCATGAATCATCTGTAAAAGTTGGTAAATCCTAGAAAACACTGCAGTTGTTTCCTGGTAGTTTTGGCCTAGGCCACTACTGCCCAGTCCTGATCTTGGCAGGGTCAGGCTGGAGCTTTCACTGCGCCACCACGTACCCCAGGAATCTAACTGCAGGGGAGTGAAACTCACACTTCTCAGGCTTGATGTATAGCTAGCTTGTTCTCCAACAACCTCTGTAGCGCCAGCCAAACGTGTTGAACATGGTCCCTTATGGAAAGGGGAAAAAAATCTGGATATCATCCAGATAAACAACAACAACAACAACAAAACAAGGTTCAACGTGTCCTGGTGGAAATTCATCAAGCAAGGCCTGGAAGATATCAGGGCTGTTGGTGAGGCCAAATGAGTATGGTGTGTTACTGTGGGTAGTACACAGCCATCTAAAGCATTAACAGTCACAGGAGTCAAGGGCAACATGAAGCGGAAGTGACTCACATGACTACTGGAGGGAGGCAGGCAGGTCGATGTGGTTAGAAGCGCCAACTGAGGTAGAGGTCTAGCTCATCAGTGTGCTCTGGTGAGTGTGTCCTATTGGCATGGAAGTCCAGGTAGTGAGGAAGTGTCCTGGTTGCCCACAATATATAGAGTTTATTTTGGAAATGCAGCTGGCATATAACCAGAGAAATAAGCTCCTCCAGAGTAGATGGTAGTTAGCGGGTAGCTAGCTCGTCACAGAGACTCTCAGAGTCCTTCCTTGAAAACACTAACCAAAGCTGGCTCATTCCAGACAGTCTCTGCCGCTATGATACGGAAATGATTTCCAGGATTTATGCAAGGCAAATAAACAAGTGATAGGAAATAATTCTCAACTAGAGTACCTCTCTTCGACCATGTACCACTAGAACTGGCAAAATCATCAGGCAAGCAAGCACAAGGTGAACAGGGCTATTCAGCAGATGTTGATTGTGAGAGCAGACGTCAGTCACGCCAGAGGAGAGATGGCCCTTTCCAGCTGTTCACAGCACCTCTGAAGCACCTAACACACAGAGAACACCAAAAATACAGAAAACCCACCACAAACATCTCCAAACTACAACAAAGTTGGACAAACATATTGCCATGTAGAAAACAATTGAAATAATGTTGTATTATCTGTATAAGATATTTAATAATTCAGCACACTGACAGTTTTTGAATACAACACTATGATCATAGACAAACGGTAAAATTCAGTAGATTTAAATTCTAAAGCAGTAAGTATTCTTTAAGTTTTTTTTGGTCAAATGATATTAGATACAGCCGCAGACCTGCTGGTCAGTAGACAGCAAGGGAGAGATGACTTGGCTCTACTACAAGTTTTCCATGCATTTATGTCCTCTGGAGGGATAACAAAGGGAAAAGGTTAAACAAGCTCTTTTGAGTGTGTAAGTCTTTGCTCTCTGTTTCTCACATATGATTTCTATTCATCCATGCCAAAGCTGCTTCATTTAATTTAAAATTTTAGATGCATTTTTATACAGCTGTTGCTCATGTTGACCATTTTTTCCTATCTTTTCTATATTCCGCTTGTCTGTGTATGTGTGAGAGTGTCTTTGTGTGTGCATGTGTGTGTCAGAGTCACCATCATTGCTAAAGATGATGTTCAGAAATGACACGTTTCCTCACGACTCAGTAGCATTCAGCGGGACCGCCAATCAGGGATCCGGCGCCGGGATGAGTTGTCGCGATGCGGCGAGACGTCAAGCAGCCACTCCGGTTTGTCGCCTCATCTCCCCTCCTTACTGCCACTTTGTAAAATCACATTACCCTAATGAGAATGGGAGTGGAAAGGCAGTGACAGAGCAGGGATATGGATGGGCTATGTGTCAAAGGCACTCAGATTTCATCCCTTCCACTCGCTTTTTGAACTCAAAGAGCCGGGCCCGGGGTTGGGATGAGGTGGAGTAGTCTGTAGCCAGAAGGTTGTTTCACCCTGGAATGTGTCACTGTCAAGGACAGTTGTTGTTCTATTTGTTTTCTTATTATTTTATTTGTCTATTTTGGTGCATGATTCAAATATGAAAAAAATAGTTGTATCAAATCAAGTAATAGTCATATACAGTACAGTATATTTCAGTGAAGCTGTTCACTGTTCAAAGACTGTAATGTATCAGTGGAAATACTGTTACCATAATGATAATTGCAGCTAATGCTATATGTTCTTGCCCTTTAATAAAGCAACATTATTGTGCAGTTTGATGCCCCTTACCAGTGCAACACAACTCTTGTAAATGAAATTCACAACTTAGAAAACTTAGCACATCGTAATACATTTATGCCTTGAGCACATATGTCTTGAAGTCAACATGCTACTTTGCTAACGCAGCCAAACATCAAGCAAGTTCCACAACACAAGACATACACATTAGCTAATACTACTTACTATTCAACAACAACAATCAACCTCCTCTTCCGCCTCGTCATGTTGGAGGTTGCTGAGGCTGGTTCCATTGCCTGCTTGCTAAGCATTGGATTATGTGTCCATTATGGCCCCAGACCTAAAAACGTCTTCCTTCCAGTGGTCCAAAGCTGCTGTTAAGGCTGTGTGAACAAATGTTAATGCTCCCTGACCACTGCTCTGAGCAGGGTCAGCTAGAGGGGTTGTAGGTTGCTTTCTGTGTAAAGCAAAGAGTTGAGGCAGAGCAGGCAGCGGACAGAAGAGTGAAAACCACTTTTAACAAAATCAGTGATAGTTGGTGCTGTGTGCGATGTAGTGCCATAAAGCATTATGTGCTGTGATGCTACCCACTCACTGAGGTCACGTGCAGCAACAAGCAACAGGGGAGCGGAGTATTTAAACTCACTGTATCTTCAAAACGATTTTGGAGCTGCAGTAAAATAGTAACATGATTTTGCTTTATGTCATTCTTGAGCTAACTTCTCTGACTCTGAACCTTTTTCGTATTTTTTCAAGCAAAGTTGAGCTACATCTAGCTTCTGCATCGGGAGTTTCTAGCTACCATTAAACATTGGGGAGATTATTTCCACTCTGCAGAAATGTTTCATGAGGGCGCTTTGAATTCAGTTTGCTATGGCATAACATACAATACATCATTTTGTCCAGTTCATCTGAAGCAGTCGCACTGTTAGTCCTGCTTTGTAACAGAATGCGATGTGTAGGAGGAGGTGGATTTGAGTATCTCAGAAAGATGAATGAAACGTATATAATATGTTTCTATATGACATAGATATCATGCTACATGACGGGACACGTACAAAATATTGCAGTGGGGTGGCAAAAGCGTTTCAAACAAGAATGACATTCTGAGTATATATATCAGGAAAACTAGATCTACTGGATGTAAAGGGAAGGTCAGTGTGGGCACTGAAGGTAGTTAGTAAGTTAAGTGGACATCAAGGTCATGATCAAGCTTCAGTTGTGGAGCCGTGGGGTTCCTATTCGCTAAAACACACACACACACACACACACACACACACACACATATAGCCAAGGCCTGATTCTGACTGACAGGACAATTCTCCCACCTCTTTCATTTGGCGATTGACTTTGTAGTAAAACACACTGCTCTCTCCCTCATTCTCCTGTACTCTGCTGTCACAAACATCGCACAAACACACGCGCACGCATGGACTCACACAGACACATCTCGATGCAAATAAATCATATGCAGACACAAGCACGAGGTTAAATACACTTGGGAACAAGCAAGACAACCGGACAACACACATATAAGCAGCCAGACAGCCACCACACATGCACAACCACACACACACATTCGCACCCTCCTGCACTCCCACTTACAGAGGGTGTCCCAGTAAAACGGATGGAGGTCTCAGAAGGTGAATGTTTATGTGACTCACTAGGCTGATTAGAGGGACGGAGATCTAAAAATAATTGGCTCCTTTTACTTCCTTCTTCCTGTGGATTTACGAGCTTCTCTGCAAATGACTGGCAGTGTCTTTACTACGGTCAAACACTGAAGGATAAACTCGCCCTGCCAGAGTATGTGAGGGTGTTAGTAAACGCTGTGTGTGTATGTGTGGATGCTCCGGATGTTTATGTGCAGACAGAGATGTATGCGCACAGAGTGACTCATTTAGACTGAAATCAACCTTACAAATGTGACGTGAAGCTTGAGTACATTTGAGACTGATTCAAAGTGCCACTCAGCTCTGTGTGTGGAGTGGCTTCTTCTACACACTTACTTACAAGAAGGCTTGGGGTGAGGGAGAGGGTGTGTGTGTGCAGTGTTGGGTTCCTCCATCTAGTTTTCTGCCTGGGAAAACACTGCTTAGCCTATTAGCACTCCCTGTAATGCCCTCTCGCTCACCCTTAATCTGCACAACGGGCTATTGGAGACAAAGCGGGATGGTCTCGTGGACACCTCACTTCCAGCAAGGACAGGGGCGGCTGAGACATAACGTTCCCATCCTACAGTCAATTATTCATTGATAACCTATTTATTTTTACCTTTAGTGTCACTCAGAATGGTAGGAATGTGCATATATTCATCTTTAATTAATGTACGCACACAAAGGTACCACATAAACACACACATCTTGTTCCCCTAACTAATGTAGTGTATAAGGTGGCAGATATATATTATTCATCAGTGATGTGGATGGAGTGGGGCCCATCATTAGATATTACTGTGTCACATTACTGTCAAATGCAGAGAGACTTAAAGGGGGCAGCAAGCTTCATTAAAGGTGGTGGAAGGTGGCAATAGGGAAACAGTCAGGCAACAGAATGGGAATAGACTGACCACAGAAGCAGAAACATCAACAACTGAGGCCCTATGGCAGCAAGGCAGAGGGGATTAAGGTTAATGCAACAATCATATGTGCAATGTATGCAACGACTGTTAGGCAATGGATTCTCCTTTGTTTGTCGTGTCAGTGAGGATAAGAAGACACATCAAGCAGAAAAGGAGGAAGCATAACCATGGCGCTGAGTTGTTCGGGTTCACTTGTGAAATATTCGACATGGTCACAATTTGATGACATGACATGCTTTTAATTTTATTAGGGGCATAAATAATTGGATGATGACAATTGTCCATCATCTTCACAGTAGTTTGGTGGACTGAAAATTAATTGATGAAGGAGAAACTATCAGCGAAGTATCACGTTTAGTCAAATCTGGTAAAATTGGATGGTCCATGAGCACAAACTGTCCCTTTATCCTTAGAACCTCTGTCCAGGTATGGAAAAGCATCCCAAAAAATATCAGCATACATATCTGTTCTGTGATTTACTTGCATAACAGAACTCAAAGGGATAGATATGCATTTTATATTATTTTTGAGTCATATTGATTTTCCAATTTCTACATTAATTTGATGGAACATGCTACATAGATGGAAAACGTGTTGTGATAGAGCCCATCAAATGTTGCAATAAACAGTAGTCAGCGGGTTCTATCACTGGCAACACACTACACGAGTCACAGACTTTAAACAACCACATTTGTTTACCCATGAACTCTAAGCAATGTCTAGAGGATCAGGTTTGGACATTGTTCAGAGTTGCCCTTTGACACACTTAGCACACAACGGGAATATGCCCATGTCAGATGTGCTCATGTACTGGAAATAATCTGTTTGGTTCATACGAGAGGTGGAACCTGGGTGGAGCATGCAGGAGGAGGACTGATCCATAATGATTTTTTTATTTTTTTTTGCATTGATAATAATTGCTACTGTATTGATACCATAAAGTGTAAGAGGCAGCTAAACTGCCACTGTGTGGCATCATCCACACGCCCACTCGCTTGCTTTGACCTGCTCCATTCATTCATGGGTTCAATTGGACATTACAAAGATTTTGTACCAGGTAGCAGGCAGGATAAAGACTACACTTAATGTCATGGCCAAGGGATCCTAGACATGTCTTGTCACACATACAGCTTGTCTGGGACAATTTCAAGGTAATCCCTGTGTCAACAGGGCTAAACATTTTCCAGGGAAAGGTGCACTTTCCCTGCTAATGTTTGTAGGTTGGATGGCTAATTAGCTGCTCAGATGCAGCAAGTTAAAAAGCATATAAACACACCTGCTATATCACTTTTATCTGGTTAAATGTTGGTGTGGTCGTTACTCTTAAATACCAATAACACCAAGCTTTTTTCTCATGACATGCAGGCTTCAGTGCAAATGTGCGTGCTCCAGTCATACGACATTTGTCCGACTATAGAACAATACATTTTAAAAAAAACACACTGACATCATTTTCAACCATGAAAAAGGGATGGTTAGAAGAGATTCCAATTGGACTTTTACAGGAAATAAATAAATAATCCTCAGAACAACAGAGGAGGGATGCTGCTCAACAGACAGTCAGATATACAGTAAAAGTCATCTGTGCAGAACAACAATAGTGAACCTAGAGTAAAAAAACTAACAAAATTACAATATTAGAGTTAGGGTAGGGCAAAAAAATGTAAAGCAACATCAAGCTGCCACCATACCAAGCCAAGAAGTATGTTTTATTTAGTGTATAATCACCCTAAAATAAGAGTTATAGAATAAGAGTACCTTAGCTAGAGCCGCTTATATCTAAATAGGTTGTGGGTCTCCGTCCACAGAGGTTGGCATGTTGCACCACTCTGCTTCACCAAGAGCATGGTCCTGCCCAACAATCTTTATTCAGAGAAGTTAGAAACCACAATTTGACAAGGATGAATGATCATACTTATTTACAGGAGCGTGAATCATTGTCAAAGAAACTTGAACTCCAAGATGCTAAATGAGCTAAACGGCAAGCAACGGCATTAAACAATAATAAACAAGTTCAGGTTCAAGTTCAAGTTCCTTTATTAGTACCCAGAGGTAGATTTTGTTTGCAGCAGCAGAGTCATTACACACACATATGGGAAAACATAGAGACACAAACACACATCATCCAGCTCAGGACAGTGAAAGCTAGAAAAAAGGAAAAGAAAAAAAGAATCTTAAAAGTTTTAAAAAGTTCTTACAGGTCTAGGTCATTCTGAGATAGGAAAAAGAAGGAAAGAAAACATAAATGTTATTTATTTAAAAAATTAAATAAATAACAACGAGTAAATAAGTAATCAGAATCAGAATCAGAAATCCTTTAATGTCTCGCAGACGGGGAAATAAGCAATACAATTAAAAAGTGAAGAAATATATATACATATTTACATGATATAGTGCAAAATTAACAGCAGTTTTTTTTTGTTGTTGTTGTTTTTTTTTAAACGTAGATTTTAAATACAGATAATAAATATTGAATAAATATGGGTGTTAAGGAAATTGACCAGATAGTGCAAAAACAGAAGGGACCTTTGTGCAGACATACTGCACAGTGCAGAGTACAGGGTAAGGTCAATAGGCTATTGGGAGCAGTGCTGGTTGTACAGACTGACAGCAGCAGGAAGGAAGGACCTGCGATACCTCTCCTTCACACACTTAGGGTGTATCAGTCTGTTGCTTAAGGATCTGCCCAGTGCTGTGAGATTGACCTGCAGGGGGTTGGGACTCCTGAATCAGCAGCGATGACAGCTTGTCCATCATTCTGCTCTCTCCTACCACCTGCACTGAGTCAAGAGGGCATCCCAGGATGGAGCTGGCCTTAAGCAGCGATAATCAATCATTTGTGCAAAATAAAGTAATTATTCCAACACTGGAGTTGCCTTTCCAAGATGTAAAATCTGATGATAGAGAAATGCTGATGCAGATGGGACCTACTTTCTGCTGAACCGGTAAGAGTGATATTAAAGATTACAACCGACTATAATAAATATTTCCCTTTGCTGCTAATGGTACAAAACCAAATAATTTACAATTTTTATTAGAAGTACATCAGTACTTTCAGAGAGCTGGCGGTCATTTAGATGTTGTAGGAGCCTAAATGCAGTTTTCATGTTTATAGAATAATTTAAGTTCATTAGAAGGATTAAGGATAAGAATAAGTACATTATTTACAGTTTTATACATAGGGGTTGTTTATAGCGAGGCAATGAGTACATGTTTGGCTAATTTCAATATTTGCGGACAGCTAAAATGACCCTTTATAGTTTATTTGTGGTATTTTATGGTGGACAGAGGTATGTTTGTTTTGTGCAGACTGCACCTTTAATAAGTCACTCTGTCGTGAGTGTTTTTGTAGGTTATGTGAATTTGTGGTCAGTCAGGACAAGCAGGAAGTGGAGCCAGATAGTTTTTTGAACTCTTGCTCTCACTCTTGCTCCCTTTTTTCTCTCATTACGTGTATTGGACACATTTTGTATTTTTTGGAGCAAATATTTCAATTTTCCCTACTGGTCTCTGTGGATTCTTTGGATGCGGACAAGAGGGAGTTAGTCAAGAGCTTTAGACTTAGGCTTCATCTACATATGTATTATTTGTCTGCTGCAGTGATGCAATACAGAGATTAATAGCAAAAAGTTTCAGTCAAAGTTATGAATTAGCAGGATAGATAAACTGAGGAGAAGTCTGCTCATCAGCGAGTTTATTAATTCTGCGAATAGTTTCCATGGTGCTCCATAATTTCTTTGTATGATCCTAATTGTTTTTTTTTTGTATATATATATAGTTATAACCTATAGTAACTAAGTACATCTTGAACTCATCACTTGAATTAGTAGAAATACTCAACTCTGTTGTGGACAATTACATATATAGAAAATCTGTTAGCCACTTTAGCTTCTGGAGCGTCACCAATGTCTTCAGAAAAGGAGTGGTGAGAAAGGGAGGGGTGAGCGAGGGAGTGTTGTAATCCAGAGCCTCACTGCTAGATTCCGATAAATACTTGACATTTTATACATGTATCTTTAAGCCAATTTGACAGTGATCAAAACATTTATTTACAATGGCATATGTGAAAACTGGGGCCCAAGAACTCTTTTCACCACAAGTTTACATTGTAAATTAAGCGGCTGTAAAATGGTGTATAATTTTTCTCTGCCTATGACACTGTATCGAGCTTTCATCATATGCCGATGTGCCAAACACTGGTAAGGGATTAATGTCAGTCCTAAATATTGTCCAAATCAATATGCTGGATGTTAAAGCGTTACAATGCATAAATTAATCCTGCACCTCATGGTGGTACTTCAGGAAATGCACGGGGATCACAAAAGCCATTCTGAGACATGGTCTAGGGAACATTAAGGTCTGAGCAAAATTTTCAATCCATTAATTGACGACTTATTTTAATTTTCCTTAACTTTCTACTGTTCTATCGAAGAGTCAAATCAATTTCTGATCATATATGCCAGGTGCATATAAGACAAAGATTCTGCAATTATTTCAAGGATGTACCAAATATGACACATTGATAGAAAGGATTAGTTGCCCAATAATTACACAAGATGGATTTCCAAACTGGACTCTTCACATCTTATTCTGGACTGAGACCCATCCTCCATCCAGGTTTCATGGAAATTCAACCAGCAGTTTTGGACATAGTGTGAAATTGGCGGAGGTATCAATAAATGCATCTACCAGGTATAGCACCAAACATTGTAATACATAACAATTCATTTCAAGCTATGTTTAAACAATGACTTTTCAAAAAGGCATTTATCAGCTGACCTGATGAGTACTTTGTGATGAACTAAGTGATGTTTAGACATTTAAGAATGGTTTTGGAATGGAATAGAATGGAATTTCAGAAGACATTAATTGTCCATATGTTTGGTTGAGTTATTCCCTGCAATTAACTATGAGCCAACCTGAAAAACGATATATTACCCATGTATGTAACATAAGCACTGTGCAGTGTCTTGAAGTTTGATATCAGAAATTCATACCAGGGCAGAGGGGTACTCATGGTGGCCTTTTGCTAAAATGCCACAATGACATTAACCTATATATCTACACAATGATGAGAGGAGCCTGGGCTTCTCAATAAAATAATGGAAAAGGCAGAAAGCCATTATAAAAGCAAATGTTACCTTTGCATGAGAATGGTGATCTGATAGTCCCAGCCAGAAATGTGAATTATGGTTGCACTGGAGGCTGCTGCTCTCATGTGCATGTAGAGAGTCATATATACATCATGCAGGGTGTCCAACATCTTATCTGAGTTTGTAAATAAGCAGCAAAGTGTATTATTGTTGCCCATTGTCAACATGTAGACATGGGGAATTGCAGCGACCAAGACACTGGCTGTTTCCCTGATCCACAGCCACCCTTGCCCTTGGTTTGTAATGTGCCATTAGACTGAAGGAAGAAAGCACCACAAATAACACTAACTTCCTGTACCTTAACCATGTCTGCTGTCTGTAAACAATAGGTCAATGCAGAAAATTACATATGAACATTTAATACCACTGACCTTACATGGTCACAAGGTTCTGCCCATATCTTGTTCTGTTGAATTATCAGTTTGAAACAGCAAGTGAGCTCAGGATGTGAACACTTGAACTTAGAACATCGGAGCACCAAGCTGACACTGACGTGGCAGACAGCAGCGAGACCGTCTGTTTAGACATTGTCAGTGCCCTACAATTTAACGCTACACATTTGCTGTGTACTGTGTATAATACATGAAAATGTTTCTGCTCTACATTTTGTTCTGCTTTCTTTCTTATTAGTGTCATTCAATTGAATTTATGTTCAGGAGTTTGGGTTTCAATTTAATGCCTTGCAATGTGACTGTATTCATAGTTTACCTCTTGTCTAATGTTGTCTTTTTGTATTTAGTCACTTACGTTCGAGGAAATCAGTCATGTTGGTTGAAGAGTCATCAAGGGTTTCAACTTTAACCCCAGCTGTAGGGAAATGTTTCCATCACTTTACCCAACACTTCTTGAAATAGATTAACCTCTTTGGTAGTCATCATAGTATGGTTTCCTCTCCTTACATTAGTATTAAAATCTTGCCGCTGTAGCATACCTCCTTATTTTTTTATTGGACTTCCTGCATGAAATAGACCTTCTGTTATTGTATTCAGGAGCTGCTGGGTAAGAGGGCAGCAACCTTGAGACAGATCTTCTTACTTGGACTAAACGATGACAACATAAAGGAAACAGAGCAGAAAAGAGCAAGGGCTATTCCTGAGGAGTCTCTCTCTCTCACTCTCTCTCTCTCTCTCACTCACACACACACACACAAACACACACACACACTAACCATTTCTAAGACAATACACACGAAACGCCTCAGGCTGTTGTCACAGACACAGACATGCTCCCAGGCACATACAAACATATGCAGGCTTTCTCTTTCGCTAGCTCACGTACTCTGTCTAGTACTAGGAGAGCATCAAATAAAATAATGCAATACTTTAGTAAAAGATCTTTGAATTCACATACTCATTGTACAGTCACAGTCAGGGAACGTTTCCTTTCTTTTCCCTTCTTTCTTCTCCTCTCTCCAATGAACCACTCTCCACTCCTGCAGCCCATGTGTCCCCTTTTTATTCACCTCTGCTCTCCACCATTGACAGTGTCACTTTATCAGTGTATCTGTAATGCTCCTTAATTCAAGGCCAAACTGGGCTGTCACCCATGGGTCCCTGTGTCACCGTCACATCCAGACAGACACATGTTAGAGGACACTGGGACCTGTCCATCTACAGAGAGAGAGAGATAGAGAGACTTGGAGAAAAAGGCTTATCAGTGCAACCTTGCTGGTGAATTAGCAGACACTTGAGTGATAAGGAGGGGCAGGCCAGCAGACACACTGAGAGAAAATAAAGGAGATAGTGTGGGGGAAATAAGAGGAGGAAGTGATGCGGTGACAGCTGCAATAGGGGCTGTTGTCGTATGTCAGTCTTACTCTCAGTCCCTCGAGGCTCTGTTCACACTGCAGCTTAACGCTCTCAAAACGAGTTTTTCTTACAGAAGACACTGATCAGATCATTTCAAGCCAGTGTTAACATAAAAAAAGTTCCCTAAAGTTGCGTCACCATTTTTCAAAAGAGCTTTTAAAGCCCTCAATTGTGGACCCCTAGTTTCAAAACTGGACTTGATTGACATCACCCTTATTCTCACAGTTTTGTTGAATCTGTCAGGGTGGGACAACACACCCCGTTCTCATTCTCATTGGTCCATCAAGCTTTGTGACGTTGTGTGACAACTTCCATGAAGCACTTCAGGTCTAGTCAGTGAGGATGTGTGTTCACACAGAAGGCAAAGCAAATTTTGGGTGTGGGATACTTGCAAGGATGTGTGTGGAAGCAAACAGAAGACAAAGCCCTGGTGTCAGTTATTGAGGTGAAGTTGCCTCAATGTGAGTAGAAGGTGTTTTAACTTGAGTGACATATTTGCGCACAAGCCTTAATGCATTCAGATGAAGCCTCTTGAAAGTGCCCATTTCTTGGTGGCAGGGCCCCAACTGGTCCGTGACAGGTCTGTGCTTGGACCTGGAAGAGTCCGTGACTGGAAGGAGATCACCCACGATGACGTGGTGAATGGGAGGCTGAATCCTAACGCCCCTTATGTGTGGAAAACAATGCAATGGTTTATGTATCCACCAGGCGGAGCAGTGGCGATGGAAGCTGAAGCATTACTTCAGCGTGAAACCAGCTGTTCTTACTGTATCATAGGCATACAGTATTTGACATTTGTGAGATAGTGTGATTCCACACAGAGCGTATTTATTAATGATTATTAGGCTACCATATCGTGAGGTCATCAATATTATGCTTTAGCTTTTTGTTTTTGAATAATACTGCATGAAAGGAAAAACTGCATGTGCAGCATGTGTCTTTCTGACTGCACTAACAGCGTCTGCAGTGTAACCAGGACAAACTATTTCAGTCTATAAGTCATTTTCTTGTTTGGTATCTTCTTGTTTAGTTTTACAAATGAAATGAAAGTGTTTTATGCTGCTGGCTTACTGCTTGACCATGTTGTCAGGTGCTTGTGTAAATCTGAGAGCAAATGTTTTTTTCGCCACAGTAAAAATTTTATTTTTGAAAGGCTAACCGCCAACAAATGTTGACTGAAACAAAATATTTCGTTAGGTAAAAACAAGTTGTGGATTTTGTAAATGATTACATCAGTCATTTTTTTCAATATACTTTGACTTTTAGACATCTCAAGTGCTGTGAAATTATTAGAAATGTTCGGATTACGTGAGTGAGAAGCAATCCTACACAAAACAAAAGAAAGACAAAAACATTTGCTGCTTCTGGGTGGAGCAGCTTGGGAGATGATGGGAGGCAGGGTGATGACATGCAGCAAAAGACCACGGGTCAAGTCAAACCCTGGGGCCTGTGCGGGGTGTTTGTATATGGGTTGCACGCTCTACCAACTGAGCTACTGGGTTGCATCAAAGAGAGACATTTAAATCAGAATAGAAAGATCTTCATTAACTGATTGTGCTTAACACACTAAATAAACACACTTTCTTCGTTTTCATGACTGAATAAACAGAAATGTCAGAATAATATACACATAGTATATTCTCAAGTTATAGCTATTGACGCATTAGTGTGCCCTATGAGCCTTATGACTTTAGAGCTGCAGCAAGTAAAGGAGGAATTCATTTTAATAACTGTATATACTGCTGGGTGGCTTAACCTATAATAATATAACCTAGCTACAACTTTAGATTATTTATATAAAATATAAATTAAGTAAGAAAAGTAAAGTAACCAGTAGGGCTAATGCTAACTATACTGACTAAAGCTTTAAGATAAATGTTGTGGGATAAAAGGGTAACATTTGCCACTGAGAGATAATGAGGTAAGTATGGTTTAGGTTTACATGGTATTTATGCTGTATATGTTTTTTGTGAGGGATGCGCCATCTCATTGTAACACCGTGCAATTGAATGAATGGGCATGTTTACAGTGGAATCCAGGCACACCCCTAAGAGAAAGGAGGGGATCCCAGTGGCTGGGAACCAGCTGGCAGTCAGGTTCAAAAGCATCACCCTTCATCTTCTACATGCATGTTTTGCCGTCTGAATTCTTTCCTAACCTAAAGCAAATTTGACTTCATAAAATACATTTCCGCAGAATCTTATTCATTGAAAGCGGGTCTCAGGGTGGAAAAATCAGAAAACGCAGCCCTCCCATTTACGTGTGGACAGCAAATCTGCATAATTTCCAAAACCATGACGCCATCGCCCCAACCCTCGACCTTTTGCCTCCAACCTCTGAACCGTAACAACAACAACAACAACAACAACAATGGCGGACTACATGCTCGTGTTCGTGCTACAGAAGATATTGAGCCTTTCTTGCAACTTACTTGCCTTGTAGTTGAGTGTGAGTCGCAGCAGCAGTTCATTTCACCTCATTATCGGTCCACACAAACAATTCTGGTTTCCTTGCACTAACCATTTTCATCTTCTTCTTGTTGTGTTTGGTTTCTCCTTCTACTGTCTGTTTGTTTACAGCGTGCAAGCTTAATGCGCATGCTCCGTCTCTTATTCTACGTTTTTGGTGAATGTCAAGCGCCACCTATAGGCCTGGAATATGAACTACAGTGTTTTCGGTCGTTTTCAGTGGATTCCTATGGACGCAAATATTCTTGAAACGATGCAGAGGAAGATGGAGGAAAAAAAGGTAGTTTTCGTTCGTGTGGACGGCCCCTAAATTTGACTCGAGTTATCGAGGCAACTTGACTTGACATAAACTTGAGATTCCACTTGGTCAAAAAAATGTTTTCACTCGACATAAGACATTCTGCAAATAAACAGACAGATAGGACCTAAATGTAAAAGAGTTTAGTATTTTAGTCTACCTGTCAATATAATTCTGTTCAAAAGAGATGTAGAAGGAATGTACATGTTATAATAATACTCTAGATATTTGTTTTTTGTTTGATTACATTTATTTTATTGAAAGTGTTGCAGTTTAACAAAGGGGACCCAATCGCAAAAGACGCACAGGCAGACAAGTAACTGAATAAAAGGCAAGCTTTAATAAAATTAAGCTGAAGTCCAAATCCTTAAAATCTCCAAAAAAGGCAACAACACCAGGTAGATAAAGGGAAAAACAAACTTAGAGAAATCCAGGAAACAAAAGAAAAACAAAATACAAACTAAAAATAAAGTACAAACCAAAAGCAAACAATAAACCAGGAAGACACAAGGACAAAGGCAGCAAATACAGGTTGAACTTCAGGAAATGACAGGATACTGATGATAGGGCAGACGAGGGAAAAACAGACGGCCTGACAAAGAGAAAGGGGAAGACAAGGACTGATACAACTTCGAATTGCAACAAAAAATAACAAAACCACAAACTGAATCTATGACAAAATGTCAGTAATCATAACGCAAATTTATTAAATTTTCATACTTTAGATCAGATTACATAAATTGGCCAATAATACTACAATCAGAAAGGGACTAATACCTTATGTTTTCTCTTTGTAAAGACCAGATTCTGCAGGTAGGATAGCAGTATCTATGGGGGATCAGGAGTGGTGACCTGTCTTTTGATTTTACTCTACTTACCTAAGGACTTGACTTGATTTTCCCAAGAAAACATGACTTTGGACTTGCTTGAGTCTTGGACTTAGATTTCCATGTGTACCACACCCTACTGCCCCATACTTTGAATATAACTGGAGTTGTATGTGTATCTAAACACCGGAGCAAATGGTTATCTGTTCTCTTACTGTGGTACTAGTCTCTATACACTGTAGGGTAGAGAAGAAGAAGAAGAAGAAGAACTCATTGTGACAGTGATGCAAAAGGAGCATCAGTTCTTATCAGCAATGAAGACCTACAGTGTGAAGCAAAAAGACATGTGTTACTTTAAATATAAGTAGCACATGTCGTTTTCATTAAATAGTAGCATCTGTCACAGTGGTGAGGGGGTGGGGGGTTAAAACAAATACAATAAAGTAATAACTTATTTAGTAAGTTGAACTCTTTGACCAGCCATTAAGTTTCTTCATAATGTCCCTTCACAAATAATCAAGATATTTTTTTCCATCATATGCTGTACGTTTTCAAAATTGGGATAGCATGTTATCTTCTAGATGCATTCTTTTAAATGAATGGCCGTATTTCAGCTCCATGGTGCATATAGCCTGCTCTTCCTGGAGATCAAACATCAAAGTTTTTCTTTTCCGTTTCCCTTATCGTCTCATCCCCATTATCTTAAACATTATCTTGTCTTCATCATTTACTGCCAAACATCAGTCTCTCAGCCTCCCACAACACTTGTGTGATGCACATTGGGATGGATATCCACTTTTGGCTGAGAGAGGCGCGGAGTCAGTTTTGATCGGCCCTGGCCCTGGATGAAACTCACTTGACGTGAATCAGCCTTGTCAGCTCCTGTGACGGCTGCCTGTCTCATCGGCCCAACCCCATACCGCTGACATGATATGATGGGAGATGATACCGAACAACAGCACGTTGGCTCTCAGATGTTAGCGGGGGGCCCCAGGGCGTCAAAGACCCTGACAGACGCCACTTTATAGCTTTAATCCCAAGGTCTTAAAACAGCACTTGACACAAATTGAGGTTGGCTTTGTCTGTTGCAGAGGAAGGGGAAAAATAACAGGCGGAATATAACCAGGAAAGCTTGCACTTTCTCTCCTGCACTTTCCTCTCCATCTTACTGTGTTTTTTAGTTTTTCTCTGAGCAGGTTCAGCAGCTTGATGAAGCATTGGTTGTTATTATTTATAATAATTTTGAATTAATTTCCTGTTTCTACATGATGACACTGTTAACAATGGATTTTGTTCAAGTGGTTATATTTTCAAAAAATTGCACCTTTTTTTAACAAGGTTTTGTTGGATAAAGGCAGTAAACGGGCAACTATCATGCATCTATCTAAGCAGGTGAAAAACACTATTCTAAGGCCAGCATTTGGTAATTTATTGTCAGTGATAGACTATAATCTTTACTTTTAACCTCAGGCTTTTTTTGCTCAAGTTTTGACTACATGTATTTAAAAGCTTCATTAGAGGCTGAATGTGTGCTAAGTATGACACATTATTTTCATAACACATTGAGCTACTCAAAAAATGTTGTACATTCACTGTGTATGTTAAAAGAAAGAAAAAAATGTGTGTGTTTGTCCCCAGGTTTTTAATGAAATGTAAATATATGTATATGAGTGTCAAAATGAGAACCATGTTGATAGGACATTCTAAACCTTTGTAAATTCAACAAAAGTTATTCATGGTGCAAAAGTAAAAAAGTCAATATTTTTGGAATCTTACGGAAGCCCTAAACGGCCATTCATTCATTCATACATTTGATTTCCTCCGTTTTCCCGTGATAACGAGTTAATTTCCCCCGTTTTCCAGAGATAATTTTCTCGAGATCTCGAGATAACGAAACTTTGTTTTCTCGTGATAACAAGTTAATTTAATTTGTTTTCCCGAGATAACGGGATCATTTTTGTCGAGATCTCGAGATAACGAAACTTTGTTTTCCCGAGATAACGATGTAATGAGGTGTGTGTGTGTGTGTGAATGAGTCAGTCAGTTAGTGTAACAACTGTAAATGACCTTTAATGTGATAATTGTTAATAGGACATCTTGTTTCCATTTAGTTAACTGATATTCTTTGAAGCCAGGTTGTTATTTCATTAATTATATTAGACACTAAATGCGGGACTTTTATTTTGAAAGCGTCTTGCTGTGAACCGAGAACATCTGTTCCTGTGAATCGTGTGTGCGTGTTTGAAGTGTGCCTGCATGAATTTTGCTGAACGTGATGAAATGATTTACTGTGCACCTGGCTGATAAAGGGTACAAGCTCTTACGGTGTGTCCGAAGGTGTGTTCGAGTGTACAAGGTTCCTGTAATAAACACTTTGGACCATCAGTTAGAGAGTCTGACCATCATTCAGCGAGGATGCTACAACGACATCAGGCCCACTTAGACTGCGCCACTGATATAGCTGAAGCCTTGCTAACCGTCTTCTTAGATTAGGCACATTAATGTGAATATTATCTATAATAGCAAGGCATAATGCTATGTCACCCTGTGTCAGGCCTTGATTGAAAAAATATGTGACGCAGTGATCGATATGCTCCTGCTCCTCTGACATTGCTACACTGAATGATGTTTCCTGCAATGATTTAATATACTACACTATCGTTTTGTTTTCTGGAGATCTCAAATTGATTATATCGTTATCTCGGGAAAACAAAGTTTCGTTATAACGAGATCTCGAGAAAATTATCCCGTTATCTCGGGAAAACGGAGGAATTTAACTCGTTATCTCAGGAAAACAAAGTTTCGTTATCACGAGATCGCAAGAAAATTATCCCGTTATCACGGGAAAACGGAGGAAATTAACTCGTTATCACGGGAAAACGGAGGAAATAAAATATATGAATGCATGGCCGTTTAGGGCTTCTGTAGAATCTACCTTAATAATTGTTATTCTTTTTAGATTTATACAGGGTTCTTACAAATTTTTCAAGGTCAAATTCAAGCACTTATCAAGCACTTTTAAGGGTCATTTTCAAATTTTTCCAGCACCTTGTCGCTGGGGTAAAATACATATCTACAGGAATATATACACTCATGATTATTTTTTTCACTTTTATCACAATTATGTACATTGTATTATGCTGTAAACATCTAAAATTATGTTTCATAACAACAAAAACTTTAGAAATTAAAGGAGAACACAAAGTTTTATCCAAAAAAAGGGAAGCCACTTGGTGTTCATCAGGTACACTTGCACCGAGACAAAGAGAGTCCTGAGAGTGCCCTATAATTTTCTTTTTTGACATAAACTTTTATAAGCAGTTTGTTTATTCATCAAAGTTTATTAATATTGAACATGTCATCAGTTCAAATTGCCTCAAATTCACCTTCTCCTCAGTCATCCTTCTCTATTGATACCAGGCTGCATGTGTGATGATACACACACACTGATTCCTTGTACTAAGCAAACTATTCAGTCTGATTAGGTTAACTACAATTCCTGTCATGCTGTGAGGGATAGAAGCAGGACTTCCAATGTTATCGATAATGGAGTCAGCAAACTATATGTGGGCCACACACATGGGTTTTATTAAGTGTACATTTGATTGCATGCACCACGTTCAGTTGCAGGGTAAAGAAATGGAAGAAATAGAAGTAACAGTGTCACGGTTAGGCCATAGCAGTCAGGGTTTTTGTTATGTTTTTTTCCCTCACCTCTCCTTCCTAGTGTACATGTCACCATCTCATCAACTCCACCTATATCAGTCTGTCTCTTCACTACTCCAGTGCCAGATTGTTCCATCCCGTATGGTGACTCTGCACTCTTGGTCCAAAGAAAACTCCAACCTTTCCAGAACAATCTGGCCACATAGACCAAGTGGAGACCCTCTCCTCTCAAAGAGTCATGGTGGGACAACATGAGCAGACCCTCTGTGAAGTAATGGAGGCACTACGTGGCTTGACATCCAATGTTTCTCAGCTCGGAGGCCACATGGATCAAGTGGTGATCCATCTCCCAACCATCTTGCCTGATGTACACAACTCACCACCACCTGCTTCTCCTCCGCTTGCACCTGTGACTAATTCCACTACTTCACGTGAGCCCTTTACTCCCATATCAGCGAGGTTTTCTTGAACATAAGCTTATTGTGGGCAGTTTTTACATCAGTGTTCTTTAGTCTTAGACCAACAACCTAGTACCTATGCTACAGAAAGAGCTAAGATTGCTTTTGCAAGTGGGCAGTAGCTGTGTCTAGATTACATTCTCCAGTTTGCCAGTCATATCAGCAGAAATGCTTAAGGTATTTGATGACCCCATAAAGAGCAAGGAGGTTTCTAAACATCTCACCTCCATCTACACCCTCTAAGGAGCCTATGCAGCTTGGCAAGATGTATCTTACCCCAGCAGAATGCAAGCAGAGATTTATGGAAAGACTGTGTCCCTACTGTGGAAAACCTGGACATGCCATCTCCCTTTGTAACCAGCTGCCAAGCGACCAGGCTTATCACACAACAGGGGGGTGCTGATGAGCTGATCAACTGCAACCTCTTCGTCGCCCTCTTGCATTCCAGCTCAAAGAAACTCTGTAGTGGCCTCAACAGACTCCCACTTCAGGTGCTGATTGACTCAGTGCTGACAGTACCTTTATTGACTCTGACTTTGTTTCCCAAGCTAACATTCCCACTGAGTCTCTCTCATCTCCCAAAAGTGTCTTTGCACTAGACAGCAGATTACTAGCTCAGGTGACTCATCTGACTGCTCCCCTCACTCTACTTCTGTCAGGTAATCATAGAGAGACCCTTATTTTTTTTGTTATCCTTTTGCCTCACTCCCAATTCTTATTAGGTGTCCTGTTGCTTAAAAGTCACAATCACCATATTGATTGGTTTGCCTCCAGAACACTGAATGTATATTGTCATTCCCATTGCCTTCACTCTGCTGCCCCCTCCTGTGACCCCTCTACTCGTGCCACCCCTGAACACACTGACCTTTCCTCAGTTCCCTCAGACTATCACGACCTTAGCGACTTCCTCCTACGAGCCATGAACGAGACGCCATGGAGTCCTGCATCAAAAACTCACTTACTACTGGACTCACTCACCCCTCATCCTCACCAGTAGGGGCAGGATTTTTATTTGTGCCAAAGAAGGACGGATCTTTAAAACCATGTATTGACTACAGAGGTCTTAATGGCATAACAGTAAAAACAAAAACCCTCTCCCTCTCACCAACTTTAAACCTCTCCACCAGGCTGCCATTTTCTCCAAGCTTGACCTGTGCAATGCATATTATCTGGTGCATATGAGAAGGAGACAATTGGAAGACGGCTTTTAACATAGCCGTAAAATAAAATGTTTTGAGTACCAAGTCATGCCCTTCGGTCTCACCAGTGCCCCTGCAGTCTTCCAGTCCTTGGTCAACGACATTCTCCGTGACATGCTGAACCAGTTTGTGTTTGCCCCCACCTGACTCACCTCCACCAAGCTTCCATCCTCTCATTTTGTGGACTGACCATGGAAACCTTTCATATCTGTGTTTCTGGGCCGCTTTAACTGCACCCTCGCCTACTGCCACAGCACCCTCTCAGAAGAAGAAATCTCCCTGAATGTGCGTTTGCAGCAGCCAGATGGGAGATTGTACACTCAATCAAGGTGGTGCAGTGCTCTCAACTTCCCCAAAGTAACTGTCCAACCAACCAGATGTTTGCCCCGGATTGAGCCAAATCCCTAGTACCAAAGAAGCCTCTTCCTCATCAGATAGTGGTTTTGGTTATACCAGCATAATCGCCATTGTTGAGAGGTGGGCATAGTCTCGGATAGGGGTCCGCAGTTCATCTCCCAAGTTTGGAAGGCGTATTGTCAGGCAGTGGGTGAATTGGTTAGCCTCTCCTTGGGTTTCGACCTACAGACCAACGGGCAAATGAAGTCGGCAAACCAGGACTTGGAGTCAATGCTGCGTTACTGCCAGAGACACTGCCTCCTAGTCCACTCATCTTGTCTGGGGATTGAGTACGCTCATAACTCCCTGGTCAGCTCCACCACAGGTAAGTCACCATTCATGGTCACTAATGATTTCGAGCCACCCTTTTTTCCTGAGCTGGAGACTAAAGTTGTGGTGCCCTCGATCCAGGAGCACCTGTGCCATTGTAGCCGCTTTTGGCTGGCTGCCCGGTCCACCCTACTCCATTCAGCTGAACCAACCACTGGTGGACGGACCCTACCCACTCCCAATTACCAACCAGGACAAAAGGTGTGGCTGTCCCTTTGGAATTTTCCCCTCCAGACCGACTTCCGTAAATTGGCACCAAGATCCATTTGACCATTTGAGATTGACACGATTGTTAACCCTGCTGTGGTCCTGCTCAAGCTCCTTCCGTCACTCAGGGTGCACAACTCTTTTCATTTGTTGCTTCTAACGCCCATTTCTTCCAGTTCGTTGACTGCTTGCTCTGGATTTTTGTCTCATGCTCGTGTTGATTCCTCCCTCATGTGCAGAACCCTCAGCATCTCTCTGCTCAGCCTACTGCTCCACTAGCTCACCTGTGTTTTCACCTCATCGCTTCCACATCACTCAACCTGCTTGTTCCCCCTCTCTCAATGTCCCAGTTTGTTTTTTGTTATGTAATACCTTTGAACTGTTCGACTGCTCCCAGCTGCTGCATTCTGGGTCGAATGAGAACCCCAACCTTAACAATGAGTTGACATTGCCATTGAAAATGGCACAATTATATCCAAAATATCCTGAAATGATTTTGAGATTTTTAATGTTTATAAGCAAAACAATAAAAATGAATAAAATACAACCTTTAAAAGTGTATAAACTGGATATTCTTGTGTTATCAACTTGTGTCTGACCTGTCTTTTTGTATGTCTTGTTATCCAAGTGTTTTCCACAACAGTTTGTTCTAGCTCCTGAGCATCTGCAAGGTAGATCAATCAGAATAACTTCTTATCTTACCTCTATAACAAATCCTTGTACAATTGTTGCACTTACACATTCTGATCATCATTTGGATTCAGAAGCAGGAGCAGGGGGTTGAGGGTGAGGGGTGAACTGAGTACAATCAGACAACCTAGCAAATGCAAGCCAAGTGATAAATGAACATTATATCAGATGATTGCACCATAATTACAAAAAACAAGGGCTGAAATCACATTTCAAATGCATTATAATATCCGTCGATTGCGATATCAATATTCTCCATTTCCATTAAGAGTGGCTGGAATGGGCAATACACGTTTAATCACTTACATCGAACCGTCATTACTTTGAAGACAGTTTTTGTTGAAATCTTAGGGATTATGATAAATTGTGTTTACCAGCAATAAAAGATTATGGGTTTTATGAACTGGTGTTCCGCTGGATAGCTGTGGCAGAGCATCACAAGAAGAAAGCAGGGAAAATACAGAAAAAGGTTATTTGATATAGAAAATAAGACTTAATCAAATGCGTTTTGAAGAAGAATGCATAATTAAAACGATCATGCAGATTTCTAAGCCTGAAAATACATTACCTAATGCCTGTGCCCTTGAATTCAGTAATGAGAAGGTCCCCATCTGGATTGTGTGTGTCAACACTATCTTAGATTTACAGAGGTATTGGATTTTCCCACCACTTTCCCAGTAGATAGAGGGTAAGTTTGCATATTTGTCTTTTGGGAGGTAAGTAAGTTTGGAAAGGACTACATCCTAAAAAGTCCACCTTCACACATAGACTGGGTTCTTCAGGGCAATACTATTTTCTTGGAATTTAACTACACAGTCAAGTTCCTGAAACCCTGACATATTACAGCAATTTAAGCAGGTCATATCCTGTATCATTTATTTATTTTATATTTATTTTTAACTTGTGAAAGAGAAAGAGACACAACTCATTCAGGGCAAAACTTTACTCTTTACATTTAAAGTTAAGGTTGATAATGTGTGGGATATTTTGTATTTGGTGTTAAACAATCCCACCCCATGGCTTTTGCAGAAAGCACTGGCATATATAAGCTAACACTGAAACATCAGTCACTGCTTCTCACCCTGTACTATTTTGGTAGTGATGTCAGAAGTGATACTTCACTGTTTCAAATAGGCCTTCTCACAGATGGCCAATAAAAATGATTGATGTCTAGAGGGGGGTTTCAGTGTTGGGTGGGTGTGCACATCTAAGTTTCCAGAGGGGTTTCTGTGTGTGTGTGTGTGTGTGTGTGTGTGTGTGGTTCCACATGTGATTTGCATCAGGAGAACATGTGAGATGTCTTGAATCATATTGTATGCACTTTGCTGTTTAACTTACAGTTTACTATTAGTATTGTGAATTCTTTCACATAATGTTAAGAGTAAAAGTAGTCTCATATCTTGTGCACTGTATCGTGTACATTTTATCTAGATCTGCAACAATTATCATCCTAATTAATGATAATAATAATACCTACTTCAGTGTCATTACTTTCATATTTGTGATTTATTACAATTTGAAAATGGAAAGTAGCATATACTTTGAATAATGCACTGCTCAAAGAGGCGCTTGCATGGCTATAGTATAGTCATGTTCAATCTGTTAACAATGTTCCATGAGGTGCTCCAAACCTGGACACCACATGTCCAATTGATACAAGCTCTTAAGCCTTAGAAGATTTAGGCTAATAATGATGGCTGATATTTTCTTTTCTGTGAATGATAGCAAGTGAGATTGAATTTGGTTTTAGAAAACAAGCCAAAGAAAAAAAAAGGTGTTGAAACATGAAAATGTCATTAGTTAGGTTTTGGGATCAATCAAAATATTTGATAATACAGTCTATTGTAGTTTCCTTTTGAATCCTGCTTGATCTTTGACATTCTGCCCCACTATATGCTGTGTGTCGCTTTATGCTTTGTTTAAGTTTTGGAGATTTGTTGTTGAAAATTCTAATTCATGCTTGTGTGAGGGCCGGCATCTAAATTTGAAGCACCGCCCTGTTAGGTAGGGTCAGAGGTAGCTCCCCGCCTTTATAAGGACAGGTGAGGGCAATTAGTGCCTCTTCGTTTGAGGCCTGGTTGTGTGGCAGGATTGCTGTGTCCATGCAGGTACGCAAGATTAAAGGAGAAAGATGTGTTGTATTGCCTGATGGGAAATCTAATGAGGTCTCTTATATATTTAGTTGTGGTGTGACTGTCCTAGGTGATCCAAATTGAGCATGCTCTGTAGCCCTGTGCTGAAGAGGTATGTCTGGGTGAACTTTGGGATTTCAATAAATGGTAGACATATAACTAATATGATAATAATCTCTCCAGGCAAAGATTCAGCTCTCCCCTTTTTAAGACAGAGTAGAGCCTTTCAACTATTGTGTTGCAATCCAACAGAGCTCCATCTGAACAAGGTAACTGATACCAGTATGGTAATGTAGGAGGGTTATGCCCTCTGAGGTATGTTGTCAGCCGATTAGACTTGTTTTCTTTCTCCTTATTGCAGATTTAAGGCCAGACTGCTGCTTTGCCTGAACCAGTTGCTGAGGCTGGTCCCGACAGACAGTACAGCTGAAATTATTAGCTTATTATTATTATTATTATTATTATTATTATTATTATTATTATTATCTCTTTATACTGTTGACCGTATTAATACTGAATACCTGTGAAACTGAACCAACTGAACCTCATTGTATTTTATGTCTCTTTTTGATTAGGCAGTGGGACGACCTGCAGGGAGTAGTTGTGGGATAAGCACCTCTTTGCATGCAGTGTGGTATGTTTAAAGGATAGTGGTCACTTCACTGGTTGTAGGTTTTATTTTTCTTGCCGTGTAAGTTGTGATGTTTGCAGTGGTCAGTGTGCGCACGAGGGGGTTCCTATTGGGGTCGGCGATAGAATCTCCCTGCAGTAAGTGCCCTATCCTGCCTATTCCCTGCAACTGTTAATCTTTTTAATGTATTTAAATGTTAATGTGAAGCAGTGGTTATTCATACTAGTTTCGACTTTTAAGATTGTGGAATAAAATAATTTGGACTAGTCGTATGACTTTTCTCTTTTCTTTTTCAGGTTTTTTGCCAGTATAAACTGCCTTTTAAATAAACCTTATTTGAGAGCTGAATGCACGTCTCCCGCTCTTCTTGAACCCTTTAAGAGTTGTGTCAACGCTCAGATGGTTGGTGTTTAGGGTTGGTGTAAGTCTAGTCTGTGCATCTGTCCCTTTTGTAACCGGGGTGGGGTCACACTTGCATCCTGATTCTGCATTTATGAGGTAATGTTCCAACAGGGCACTTAAAACTGAATGCAAAAAGACATGAGCTGATCTGAACTATTTTTGTCACATATACAACAAAGACTGCGCAAAATGTACTGTAACTAAGCATTTATTTGCACACAGGTCTAATATTTAAAATGCCAGGGCTTTATATCCATGTAAACACGGGCATTACATCTCGACTCTTTCCTCCATGTTATTCACTTGTGAATTTTACCGTAGTTTGCGTGAAGTGTGTTGGGAGATTATTAAGTAGATATCGATTGTGATTTGATTAAACTCTTGCTAATTTGCTGCAAACCAGCAAGACATTTAATCAAATAAAAATCAATAGCATCTTAAGAGCCATCTCTTACATCTCTGGAATGGGGGACTACAGTGGAGGTGTTATAAATTACCGGTCGGAGTGATACAGCCGATAGTATAATGTTGGAGGAGAGAGAAATGGATGCAGAAAAGGAGGGAGAGGGGTGGGATACAGGGGATATGTCACTCTTATAGAATGGAGGAGGATGGATTTGTGTTCAGTGGGGAACAATTGGCCTTGGTGTTTCAATTCCAGCTTGAGGAATCAGCCACTGTTAAGGAGTATAAAGATAATTGACATTGACTGTTGTTGTATTATCTGCATTTTGTTTTCAACATAAAACAAAAGAAAACACTTGTAAGACAAACAGACACTTTTGATGTTTAACAGCTAGATAACAGTAAGTTGAGCTGACAGTCTTGCCTGGACAATGGCTATATTATGTATGTGCATGCTCCACCATATCTACAATTCAGTGTTAATTTATTTATTTATTTTTTTTTTTAAGATAGATGTAGGGATTTGAAACAGGTGACAGCTTTAGGACATATACTATGTATCTGACATATACAGGATAATTTTTTGGCCCTTTCTTTATGTGAAAAGAAACTTAAATGATTAACAATAAGTATTCTCAAAGCCAACCTGGGAAAACAATCTATATTTCTTGCATATATTCTACAGCATAGAAAACCTCACAGCTTTACTTTATCTCTGGATTACAAGTCTTTAGAACCCGATCCATAAGGGATTTGTGCATAAAGTGATGTATAAAGTGATTGAATAAAGAAACAGAACAAAGGAATGTGAGGACAGTTGGATCTGGTCCAGCCCTAACCCTAACACCATGCCCAGTGGGGTGAAAACAAAAAGACAAAAACAACACAAAAATTTGGAATGGTGGACCGCTGTACACTGAAGGTGTTATAAATTGGATTGAAGTTGGTAGATTGGATGACATTATTTATTAATTTGCCCTTATTTCTTTTTTTTGTTGACAAAATAAAATCAACACAGTTCAATATCAATAACAGAAGGATAGAGCATAGTATTTAAATCTGATTACGCTGAACCACACTAATCCTTCTAAACCATCTAACTGATACCGATGGTTAATCATGCATAGAAAATGGAAGCGTATTAACTTTCTCACAATAACTTGGCATTCGTTGACCAGAGTTTGTTTTTTGTTGTCACCATATGCTTCCCAACATCACAGATGGAAACACACTCAGTAATGCAGAACTGCCAGTACTTTCAACAGCGTAATGAAAACATCTAAACCAGTACCCTTTATGGTTTCATGATAGTGATAATCCTTATGCAAACTTGAGTTGAGTTAAACAATTCAAGAGAAAAAAATAACAGAAATTAACTTTCAGACACTCTATACAGCTTGATCAGTTGTTTTTCTTTGTTTGTAGTTTGAGATGAGGTTGAACTTGTGGTTCTCTTTTCTACGTCTATTAAGGTCACCACCCAGTTGTATTGTTTTTCTTCACACAACCTGAACACATTTCCTTTTGGGCTATTTCCAGGTAATACCACCTTCATAGACAGAAGATAGAGATGGGGAAAATTCCCTAGCTTACAGCAACTCTTAATGACTGCAATTAGTTGGATGCGTGAATGATAAAACATACTGCGCGTGGTCAATAAAGTCATATTAACATTACATTTTTCTTGAATGTTGAATTTTGTGTTTTTTGTGTTTTCACTAAGGGTAAGGTTTGATATATTGGAGATTTTCACCAAGGCACCCAGTGACAAATACATATTTATCAGTCATGATCATCAGTAACATGGAGGAAAATGGTCCACCTGAACAGATGCCGGTGGTCTATAATCTACAGACCTCCAGCATCATGTGATGTGGAAAAGCAAAGGGATACTTAATTATTTTTCATCTGCTGTGTCTGGTGTGCTGTTTTATCCACATCAAATTTCAATTACATTATATATTATATACATAGATGTTGATGCCTTCTGCATCAGTAGAACATAAAGCCCTATACTATAGTGCGATCAGTAGTGAGAAATTAGTGATTTAATTGCAATGTTTGTAAAGCATCTATAGCCAGGTCCAATAATGCAGTGTGTTTATGCTGTGCCCTGGTGGTAACCTGCAGGTCACAGGGTCACCATGCACGTTAGATGTCAATTATACCTCCACCATATGTCCTGCTCTACTCCTATTTATCTTCATCCATCCTAGTTCGCACCGTGACCTCCCTATAGGCTCAGCAGGGACAAACACATCAGGGCTTCATGTAGCACACACACAACACACCACCACGCTTTTAATAATGCTTCATTGTCTTGTGTCATGTCTTTCACAGCTGTTTGTTTATAGATATTATATATACTTTTGGGAAATCAGTTTGCCCCAGGGACTCAATTATTATGGGTATTCATGGTTTTGTGAAACTGTTTTCAACTCATGTCATTTGAACAATTGCTTCTATCCATTTTTTTACTCTCTCATTCATTCCCACATGTAACACATGTCCAATAGCATGGCAACTATCATTCAGAACATTTTTGTTTCTTCTTGTTGCAAAGCCTGCATTAAATTGCCCATTTAGACAGTGAAAAACCAAGCACATTGTCTACATAAACATGCTGTAAAAATATGCTGCAGAAGAAATTAGTCTACATCTCCTTTATAAAGATCCATACATCTCAATGTGTCATTGAACTGCATGCATGTACAAAATAACAGTCCAGAAACAGACACTGGTGGCAGAGGGTCCTAATTAAGAAATTCCATATAAAGGACGTCAAACAAAATGTAGCGTATTGCTCACACAGGCCCTCTTTCCCATCTGGCCAAAATGGCTATTGTGGCTCATTGTCTAAAAATAGGGATGAAGACAAATTATTATCATTTGCCAAAGCCCATGACAATAATGATGAATGAACACTTTTTTTCCCTTTTCTTCTATGCCCTCTGAAGTCATTGCTTAAGGCCCTTTTCTCCATTTCCCCTCAGCTCTCTCTCTCTCTTTCTCTCTCTTTCTCTCTCTCTCTCACTCCTCTTCATACCACACTTTTTCCATCACCCACCATATGGTGTAAAATATCTATTGAAAAAACATCAGCAGTGCAGTCTGAGATCATCCTTTACCTGCCATTTTTTCCTTCCACTTTTTTTATCCAAAAATATGTCACCCTCATCCCGCTATATCCCTTTCTCCTGCTCTATTGCTATGCATGTAATCAGCATGATGGTGTGTGTTGTGTGTGTGTGTTTGATGTGGTGATTGATCACCAATTTGGCCTGACAACACTGGAATCTCCCCCCTCACCAACCCAGCCTGTCCCATTCAAAACTTCCTGGGTGAGTAATGCCCCCGCTGACGGTGACAGATAAGGGACATGCTTCAGCAGCCTGTTCCTGATAGATCACTGCTTTGATGGAAGAGTGCCCCTGATGTGCTATATGTACAAATAAAACAATGTTATTACCTTACTTTCACTTCTGCATGTATGTTTGTCAATGTCCCTAGACATTATAGGTGGGACTAAATGTTAATATTGCAATATATCGCTTCCTCTTGCGAAACATTATAGATGCGCTGGTGCCGAATATCAATATTTTTATCAAAACATGCAGGCGGTCTAAACAGATCCCACTGTAAATTTGACTAATCAGAGCCATTGCTTCGTGGATCCTTGGGGTTTGAATGTCATCTTTATTTACATAGATTGTGGAATTTAGTGAGGAACATTAAACATTCTACCTCCAGTACTGTTCTATTTCCTGCCAGTTAAGTTTTTTTGCCAGGTTGTGAGCTACTCTGTCATCCCCACCCCTACAAAACACATGAAATTGTTCCAGTAGCCAGAAGCTCTGTGTAGACTGATGAGTAAAATACTGGGAATATGACCAGCTTTGTCATTGGCCTTAAGCTTTAAACTATGACGCTTTACTTCCCCATAGCAACAGTTATGCATGTGAAGGGATCCACGGTCAAGTAAGCAATACAACATATCTACTAGCTAGTTAGACTTTCAAAAGCTTGCTGACAAACAGTTCACATATTATCAAATAATATGACTTTTGGACTGTTATTGATGTTGTAAAGCTGTTTAGGCACAATAAATACTTGGTTAGGTTAAGAAGAGAATATATGTTGGCTTAAAATAACTACATTCAGTTACTCATGTCGTAAAATTTAAGCAACATAAGTAGAAGATTTACGTATGTTATCATTTATGTAAAATGAAACTTAGTCTTGATTCTTGATCACAAACAGGACGCAAACCCTGCTCTCCAGAGCAAAAATCCAGCATGACCGATTAAGCCACCCTGACCACCCCTTACTCAGACTTGTCTCACTCTATCTACACAATAGGGGCGCTTAGAGAAATGACACTAGAGGGCTACCTACAGCACCAAACAACAATTACACGTGAAGATAAACCATTATTGCGGTAATATCTCAGTCATCGGTATTAAATGTCAGGACAAGATCAGAAATTATACTATATTAAATACAAGTTTGTTAACAAGATTCGAATGGCTCCAATGTAAATGAAAAGACTAATAGAATCATAAATCATTTTTTATCAAGTTTAAATGTGCCTCAGAGAGACATTGTATTGAACACTGTGTAGAATGAAAAACACATTCAGCAGAACTGGCAAACAACCTAAACATGCAGTGTTTTGCTCTGAGGTAACATCACTCACTCTGCATTTCATTTCCACTTCGACATTTCACCTGCAGCTATCTCTAGAAACACATGTGTATACCTGGTCTGAAGTATGTGTGAGGTACGCACATTCTTTCCTTACAGGTTGAGGGACTCTCAAGAGCATACATTACCAAACATATAAATTGGGTTTTGACAGTGGTCCAAGATTTTCGCCGGATGCTCCACTTGGTTGAAATCTTTTGTTTGTGACAGTTAAAGGATCAGATTCAAATCATTGTAATACCCATTAATCCATTCAGTGACCCCTCATGCCCTATATGGAAGCACCTACACTTTTCATGTGTTTCTTTTTTTTCTTCTATTTGTTAGGTTCAGTCATAAAAATCCAACCACAAGTTATTTTACTGGGAAAATACCCTTCAGGACCCCTGCTGGGTTCAGCCCAGAGCCAATTAGGAAATCCTCTGCATTCAGGCAAATCTATCTTCTATGAATTTCATTAGACATACATTATAGACACAGCATATAGACCATACATAAGGAAACAACCTCATTCAAATAGGACAAATGGACAAAGAGAGGCTACTTGGTGTACGTTTACATATAAGTCTGCACATTTTGATACAGATTATTGCTTTTGTGGGTGTGTGCATAGCTGGCACGGGGGAGAGTGAGCAAGAGAGTGCGAGGGAGGAGAGGGAGAGAGGGAGCTGGGTTCAGAGCCAGTTCAGCTGTGCACGGCTTGACAAATTATTTGTGGAATTGTTGCATTCACAGTCACTTAAATAGGAATCTGTCAGAGAGGAGGAAAGGGCCGGCCTCACCACAGCATACAGTGAAGCCGCCCGCTTAGTGTCGCACAACCTCTTCAACAATTGCCCCAGCGCCACCATGCCCTCCTCCTCCCTCCTTTTTCTCCTGCTTCTGCACAGGCCCTCTCTTTGCCTCTGCATCTCTCCCAATCCAGTCCCCCCTCCTCCCCTCTCCTCCTCCTATGATGATGGATTGAGCCTAATGCAAATTTACAACCATTTTATATGTCGATGCCTCCCCCCCGGCCAGCTACAGGAACATAGCTCAACATCATGCTTCCAAGATGACCTCCTTGACACAGCCGGCATCATCGGCCACCTCTCAATCTCCCGGCTTCACAAATCTCTGCTGGATGGAGATTAATGCCGCTGTGGGCCCCCTGGCTGCGGCTGCACTCTGTCCGTGCTTGCTTCTATGTGTGTTTGTGTGTGTATGCCAAGTTTGTTCATATACTATTCCATGACAACATACACAACAGCAAGGGATCCCTCCTAGATGGATACCACGCTGAAAGGAAGTCACTGTTTCTACCATTTGACCCGTTGGGGTCTGTCCTTTGTATGGTGATGGGCTTTCAGGGTGCAGAGCATTTCAGCGTGTCGGCGAGATGTATCCCCCCGACATTGTTGTATATCACCCTTCTGGATGGAGGGATAGAAAAAAAAAACAAAGGGAAGAAGAAAGGAGCCAGTTTTTCACCCTATCAGCCTGGAAAGGCAATGTTGTGCCCTTGTAATTGTGTAGGTATCTCATCTATCAACAGTGCCACCCTGGATAATAAATATAGAGTACACAGGCAGCTCCTCTGAGATTTAAAGAGAGGGTGTGTGAAGGAGTATGTGTGTTTGTTTGTGCACGTTTGTACACGTGTGTGTGCTGAAAGGAAAAACTAGAACAGGTGCCTTTGGCCTGATGAACTACCTTTCTATGTTCTTGAATGAGTGCTTGTTCTGATCTTATGAAACCTTCAGATGCTCATGTAAAATGCACTGTGATGGTCAGTGTGAGTACAACAAGCCACAACCTCATTATTCTTGTCATTTTATGTCTTGGTGAAGTCCTACATTTTCATCACACAGCTGCTTTACCACAGCGTAAAAAGCAGCGGTAGGAATTCTCCACTTAACCAAGAGATTGCATGCTTCGTGAGTATTTTTGTCCTAGCATTTTGGATGGCTTACTCTGACAGTCTTGGCAGTGGTGCCACCATCTTCCCCAGAATTGAACCAGGTGGTAATATATAAAATCAGCCTAGAATGTTTAAGTTCATTCATATTTGTGAAAGTATAAGAACCACAACACAGAGAAGTCCAGCACAGCTCTGCCAGACTGTATCCTCAGGCAGCCTAGATGGACAAGATAGAGAGAAGACCATGACAAAGGCTCTTTAGCAGGTAAAATGCATGCTCAATAAGGTCTGGAGAGGACTTTGCCAGTCTTAAACCTTCACTTCTTTCCCCTGGTTGTTGTGGCAGTGTGTTGCATGTCACTGTCTTGCTGCATGATGAAGGCTCTCCTGATCAGTTTGGTTCCATCACTCTTTAGATTGGCAGACAAAATGTTTCTGCAGACTTGTGAGTGCACTTTGCTGCTGCCATCATGTGTTACACTATCAATGAAGATCAATGAGCCCGTCCCAGAAGAAGCCATGCAAGCCCAAGCCAAGACATCACCTCCACCTTGTTCCTCAGCTGTGCTTGTGTGTTTGGGATCATGAGCACATTCTTACTCCCCACATCAGCCTTTCCATCACTTTTGTAAAGGTTCATCTTTGTCTCATCAGTCTATAAAACTTGTTCCAGAAATGTAAGCCTCGTTGCTGCACTTTTTGGCAAATTCCAATCTGGCCTTTACTATTTTTATTGTTAATGAATGGTTTGTATCTTCTGGTGAATCCTCTGTACTTTTGTTCCTGAAGTCTTCTGCGAACGGTGGATTGTGATACCTTCACGCCTGCCCTCTGGAGGTTGTTGGTGATGTCGCTGACAGTTGTTTTAGGGTTTTTCTTTATAGCTCTTACAATGTTTTGTCCTCAACTGCTGATGTTTTCTTTAGTCCTCGTTCAAGGTCTGCTGCTGAGTATACCAGTGGTTTCTTTCTTCATGGAACATTCCAAATGGTTGTACTGTCTCTGGCCAATGTTTGTAAAGATTTTCCATCTTCTTCAAAATTGCTTGCTTGTTTTCCCATAGACAGCTCTCTGGTCTTCATGTTGGCTACACCTTTAGAAATATAAATGCAGTCTTAAAAGGCAAAACCCAACATTGAAACTGAGAGCAGGCATTCAGCACTATTTATTGTTTGAATATTGAATGGAATAGGACACAACTGGGCAGCAAAACACACCTGTCAGACACACGTTCCAATAATTTTGCTCACTTGAAAAATGTGTTGGTTCAAACAAAAGGTGCTATCGCCTAGGTTTTTAAAGGGATCTAGATGTAAATACCTGGAAATGGAAGTTGACATAGTGATCTCTTGTCTTATATTCATCGTTTGATGTCATAACCAAATGTTTTCACTGTACAGCAACAATTTAAGAATTTCCCTCGCTGTTCCAATAGTTTTAAAAGGGGACTGCATGTTTAACTGTTAATGTTCTTAGCCCCGTTTTGCACCCATTTGATCCTTGCTGCATTGGCTAGAACAGTGTTTGCGATCCTGTTCCTGGAGGCCCTGCATGTTCAAGACTTTTTTTTGCTCCAACACACCTGATTCAAACGATCAGCTGGTCATCAATCTCAAATAACGACCCATTCATTTGAATCAGGGATTTTCAGGGAAGAGGAACATCTTACATATGCAGGACAGGGACATTGCCAGGACTTGTAGAAGTCTTTGGTCTGGTTGAAATACAGACATCATTCCTCCAACTAAACTCCTTGTGAGTGAAAACTTGAACCTTGTTCTTTAAACACACAATACACTTTTTTACAAGTTGGTTTTCTGTCCAGTCAAAAACAATATTTGGTTGTGTACAGACACTGGCAGAGCCTAACCCTAACCCATCACAAAAGGGAAGGTCAGCGCCAGTGACAAATTAGAAGCCAAAGGTTTTTACATGTATTATTTCTAATATAAAAGATTAAGGGGAGGCATAAGGTTTGATGAGAGATTCATTATTGATGGAGCCAGCGGGCCTGGCAGAACCAAACCCTAAATATAGATAATATATTGAAAGTGTATTAAGGATATGGCATCACACTAGGATCGAATACTGTTCTTGATGAGGCAATGTTTGCACTGTTAAAACAATTATCCTATTCTAGTCATAACAATGCAAGAGTGTCACTAATGATGAGACATGCTCATGGTCTGTCTCTTTCTTCAGGTCAAAACAATATTTTTACTCAAGCCAGAGCAACTGTTTGATTCATTGAGACAGATGGCTTGCTCTTCCACCGCATTGAACTCACAAAAATCTGTACAGGTTCATGGTCCACATCTGGATTCAGAAAAAGCTCCCAGCAAATTTTCTGTCGAACAGCCCTGAAATTCTTACTTGTATACTTTATGACGCAATTTTTAAACACCGGTAATCCCATTAAAGTTAGGTGGTTAACTCCTTTCCCAATTCCAGGAGATTAATTTGCCTTTTTTTTCCTTCTGTGTCAGAATTGGGAACAGGGAATAGAAGAAAGCAGCAGATCAGATTCCTCATCAGACTTCATCCAGAAAACACTACACTTGTTTTTAAACATTCCTAATTATTTACATTCTGAATTAGACACATTGTTTTGTTCCCGGTTTAGGGGAACTCACTTTTCAATCTAATCTATGTTGTGAGTCAGGCAGCTGAGGATTGTGTACTGACACAGAGCTCACTGACAATGTAACATAGGTTACCTTTTTATTATCTATGACTTCAGTTTCTCTTTCAAACTCAGTGCCAACTATGATACTGAAATTTCAAACCTCAATACAATATCTTGAGAAATATTGATATTTAATACCATGGGGTAAATTGCCACAGCATTGAGGGAACAGAATTTCAGATTTGTATTAAGAATATATAATACAGCTTGTGCACTGTGTGTTTAGCACAACATCATCTAAGTTTATTTACTTCTGGAGGAGTTACTACAGCTGTGCATGTGTCAAGAAGGGAGAGCGGGAAAAATACAGCTACTACAGCAATGATGCTACAAAAAAAGAGCTTTGTATCAATACTTATTGATATTTCAATACTTTTGACAACACTAGCGCAGCTTGAGCAATGTTCCAGCCTCTTGAACAGTGACAAATGGAAAAGAGTCAACAAACCATTGTCTTTAACTTCAACACATGTCATGCGATTGCATGTTCACCTGCGTGTTGTGTTTCCGTCACAGCTGATCAGACCTGGAGCGGATGAAAAAAACTCTAACTACTGCAGTCCTTTGAGGCGGTGGTAAATGCAGATTATACCCATTGCCATTAAGGACAAAACCTAGACGTTGTGAGTGTCAGTAGGTTTTTTTTCCCCTGTGAAATAGCCCATAGAAATTTCTGTTTATGCTGTGAATCTTTCACTTCTCAGAGTGTGAGTCGCGCTGGGTGGCCATAGGGCCAGATGTGCTAAACATCATGTCGATGAACAGAGAGCTGCTGGTAGTTGTGTGGGAGGTATTTTTGTTTTGTTTGGTATCGTGTGTGTGTGTGTGTGTGTGTGCGTGTGTGTGTGTGTGTGTGTGTGTGTGGGTGGGTGGGGTGCGCTCATCTAGATGTGCCACAGCCAGAAGTGCGTGTTAAGTGCTGTGTATGTGTGAAGGAGTGTGTGCGTGGGAGGAGGGGTCAGAGGGTGTCATACTTGTGTTTACACTGCTCGCGAAAAGCATCACTCCTAAGATGTTAGCATGTCAGGCCTCTTCATTACCAGCATTAGGCTAATTAGCATGGCCACGTTGACTCACAGTGTGTGTGTGCATGTGTGTGTACTGTATGTCACATGAGTTGTTATGGATGCCATGCTGGAGCTGACAGGCAGCCTGTAGTCAAACATGGAGGCTGGCAGTTGACAAAGAGCACAGTCTGTCATGGTGATACATGCTCTCTCTCTCTCTCTCTCTCTCTCTCTCTCTCTCTCTCTCCCTCTCTCTCCATGTCTCCGCCTAATTGGGCCCTCTGGATATCTCCACTCCTGAGGATGTTTGTATATGAGCATATACAGTGATATGTGGCAGAGTTGGGAGCATGCAGACTATTGTGTACACTGCTGTCAGAAGCCAGCTCGGGAACCCTTCGCTTTATGAGGTGCTCTTACACTTTTTAGTCCATATCTGAATACTGCTCACTAGTGTAAGCTGCAGCTCTAGCATGTAATGCCATTTGCAACCCAGAACTTCCAAACTGCTTACAACAACAACATTTCTAGCGACAGTGTAGAGCAGTGGCGGGTAAATAGCTTATTTGATCAAATCATTAGACATACAGATAGAGGTCACTGAGCCAATCCACTTATAGGAACACAATGATTATTATTTTTTGAATCCCATTTGGTAATATGTTTGCTTCATCCTTGCTCCTTGTCAAAATGATAAAAACTACAAGATCCTCATTTAAGCTACATTGTGACAAGTGTGACACATCTCCCAAGTGACACCCATGTGTAAATACCCCGAGGGGGCTTCAGGGAGGGTAAGAAGAAATGGACGACTAATGTTCAAAAGAGCCAAAGTAAGTAAAAAAAAAGATTATAAACACTATGTCACTTAGACTATCAGTCAGTGCTGAAAACTTCTCTCCTTTCTCCCTCTGTCTATCCTTCCCCCCCTACATCCTTCTTTTTCAGCTCCTTCTCTGAAAGAAAGTATTAATTTATTAAATTTCCTCTCCATTTAACGACCCCATTTGGAGAATTTGCGTTTGATCCTCACCGGCTCGGCGAGGCGTGAAGATGGCAGGACGGGGAAGGGAGGAGATGGATCCGTCAGCATGTCACATAAATATCTTATTAGCCAGTGATCTTATCATCATAAAGCAGCCCATTTATACAGTTAGGCATGTCATGTTGGTCAATTGCACAAAAAAGAAAAAAAAAAATCCAACTGCATGCAATATTAAACCTTCAAATCTCATGCCAACACCATTAGGGGAGTCTGATCCTCTCTTCTTTCTGTCTACCGTCTCTCTTCTCCTCTCCTGGATATGTCTGTGTCATGAATCAGATGGTCCTCTATTCATTTTGTTTCCCCTTCCACTACCAAACCTCTGTTTTTTCCTGTTTTTCTTTTGTTTTGTTTTTCCAATTGGAGAAGGAGAGCATTAGGCTACAGTTCATGGCAGTCAGTCAAACATGGAGGCGGCAGGCCTCCTGCTGCTAAAGCTAGATGCACGTGCACACACACACACACATATGGTTATTGTCACATTTCCTGCTTAGATGCTTACTTCTCCATTAATAATACTACCTGCTTAACACTCATCTTACTAACCTGATAAGAGGATACAAGCTAAATGCTAATCTGTGTCGGAATATTTCTATTAGAATTCTTCTAAAATTGTTTTATTACACACATGTGCGATGATGTTACATTATCATTATCATTATAGTTAATGGAAATTAAATTTTCATGGAAATGGATGATTTTAATTGTACAAATGCAGAAAATTTCAATGTTTTTGTTTTAGGAGCCCCTGATTTCAATGTTTTCCTACCACTTCTGAAACCAAACCTGTGCGCTGAACTTGACAGAACCAACTTTATGGAGAGAGTTTTAATTAATAAATAAAGGAAGTGATGGTCAGCACTCTTGCACGGAATGAAATCTGAAGAAATTATAGTTTACAGACTGTTTTTGACTGGCAGCTGGTCAGTGTTGTAGTGGTACATAGGCCTGAGCCAAGTATGGTCAATTGTAAAACCAAGACATAGAACATGTTGGGCATGCAAAACTCAACAGTGATGAACTCCCAAAACGCTGTAAAAAAAACAAAAACACTTGCAAGTTTATCAGTTTCCCATGGCATGTGAACTTACCCAAGGGTTAGGGCAACACGTGGCACTTTTCAAACCACAAATAACAAACGAATAAAAACAAAAAAAAAGTTAACCTTTATCCGCAATCAAAAATGCACATCGATTACAGTAGTCACAGACATACATAGAAGGTGTGTTCAAGTGCTTGAGTTTAGTGTTTTTTCAATCACTCCAACACTTAATGTAAAATGTGTGTATGATATATAGATATCCACTCATATTGCATGTACTGTAATGGTTATGATGATCTACAGTACGTTACCATTAACAATACATCAAAGCTACTAACTCTAACATCTAAGCTAGGAACTCTCAGGATGGATTCCATTATCTACATCTGGCAGTGGCATTTTTACTTGTCCACTTCATGTGATATACTAAGCTGTTCGTGATGACCACCCAAACACACACTCTGATGAAACAACACGGTCACATAATCATTCTTGAGCTTTCCAAGAACAATAGGACTGACTGAATGCAGCAAATGTATCGCAGTTAAATCAACAGTGTCTGAGTGTAACTAGGTGTAGTGTGTCTATTGCAGCAGTAACAGTGTCAATTTATAGGCCCAGTCCCAAAACAGCCCTAGCTCCTGCTACTTAGCCCTACACATACACAATAAGAACATACAAGTGCATATACATTTTTTTTGTGTATTTTTCTTAATGATTGGTGTGATGATTGACTGATAAAGTGAAGTTGTGAATGAATTGCGCCCATGCCTTTCTACTTCCATCAGATAAACAGCAATGAGATGGTGATTATACCAGGATTGTCACAGAGAGTACAGCTGGAGACAGATATGAAGACAATAGGAAGGCATATCAGAAATGTCCAGTCACATCTGTTTATGCGTATGTCATTGACGACAACTGAGGGTCTTGAAGAGTTGTCTTATTACAGAGGGGGGGATTTCAACAACTGATTTCAATGGGCGCTCGCAAAAATGAGGGGCAGGGGTAAAAAAAGGAAAATCGGATTGAGCCATAGTAGACATATTAGCATTAATATTAGTTACATTACATTTATAGCAATTAAACAGATGCTTTTGTCAAAAGCGACTTACAGTAATTCATACATACATACATACACTGATGGTGGTGGCTGCCATGCAAGGTGCCGACCAGCACGTCAGGGTCAGTTTGGGGTTCAGTGTCTTGCCCAAGGACACTTTGACATGCAGATCAGGGGAACTGAACCAATGACCTTCAGATAACAAGACGCTAGCTCTAACTCTTCAATCTTTGTTGACTTAAAAAAGATTGAAGGTTGTATTATACTGTTTAATTTACTGATTACAGAGCCAGTGAATGTTCCCCATCTAAGACCTACCCCTTGATTTGATGTTGTTGTTGAGAAGAACAGGACAGAAACGCAGCAGCTGAAGAAGTGTACATGTGCAGAACAAAATTTGGTTGAGAGCATTTGTTAGTGATGAAACTGGTGCTTCAAGGTGGAAAAAAAACACCTTGAAATGCAGCAGGTCTACAGCAACTGGAATACACCTTACAACACAAGCATGACAGTTACCATAAACAACACTATACTGAGTGCACCTGCTACATAAGCAGCATATTGTTCCATCCGACGGATCAGGCAGGGTCTGGCACAAATTAAACCCCCGGACAGAACAAACCTTTAAGAGACAATCAGAAGATGTAGGAGGAAGGAAAGGAGAGCGCAGGGAGCAGCAGACAGACTAGGAGGATTATTATTCAGTTATCAGAGCTCTGTGGAGCAGAACTGACAAGGACAGGAGCAGATTTCCTGCTTCTCATACTTCCATCTGCCACTTCACCATGCAGAGGATACGTACACACACCCTCCATTTTACACACACAGGAAAAATGCACACTCAAAGGCAAAACAGATAGGGAGGAAGAGGCAGAGAGACGAACTAAACTGCTAAAAAGGTCAAATAAAGACACGTAGCCCTCGCATGTGTACAAACAGTAAAATATGAAACGTTTCTCTTGGTCAGTAAATAAATGTGATAGCAAATGCTGCATGTTTTTATTATTATTATTATTATTATTATTATTTATTTTTTAATCATTATTCAAAAGCCAAACAAGCCGTCCTGATCATCATCTTGGTGGCAATTGGCGAGGTCAGCCCAGTTTGATTGTACATCTAAATATCAGCATCATTACGACGTCGAGCATAAACAGAATCTCTTCCTTCTCAACAGTGTCCCTTGCTCTATCTAGAGTACCCCCCCACACCCCAACCCCGATTTTTTAAAGCCCTGAATCTGTCTCATTATCTTGTTTTGATGTTGCAGTTTATCAAAATAGGACTTGATAGCCGCGGGCTCGAAGTGCATCTGAACTGCGGACAAGAAGGAGAAAAGGAAGCAGTGAGAGTGCCCGCACCATCATGCCGCCTCCTCTGTTGACAACAACAAGAAAGACCATCACAGCAAAATGCCTGCATGTATGGACATCAATTATTTTTTAATTGTGAAAGAGTACAGTACACTAATTAAAACTTGTATATCTTGCCATGCCAAAGGCAAAATTAATAATTGATATTTTATTAATATTCAAAAGTAGCACTGGGAATATATTAAAGGGATTTTGTGGTTGCAGAAATGATCTAGTAGCCAAGGATGTCTCTGTGTGTGTGTGTGTGTGTGTGTGTGTGTGTGTGTGTGTGTGACCTGTTTCTGATGAATTAGACTGCTCCACCCCTCTTTTAGCCAAGCCGAGCCCAGTTTAGCCCCAGAGAGAGAGAGAGAGGGGAACAGGGGGTGGATGAAGGGGATTTGTTTAGATGGACCTCCGTTAATTTCACTGTTGTCAATTTGAAAATGAATGCAAATTTAAAAATTTTGCATTACCACTATGACACCAAGAAACCAAAAATGTTTTTTAAAGTTTTTTACCAGATCAAATATACAATATAAAACTGAAGTCTCATGGGATGATTCTGGAGTTTATCTCGATGTGCGCACATGTTCTGTGCAGGAATACCTCATATTTCTATATTATATATATATGTTAGCAGTAGTTCACACTACTGCAGTAATCTAAGACATTAATTGGCCTGAGCGTTTTGGTCCTCTTGACATATTAACAAATTTGACATTTTACCGGAAAAAAAGAGAGATGGCAGGAAGAACAAGAAGAAAGAAAAAAGTAGTCGTGACATGTTTGGTTAAAACAAAGTTTTGACTTTGAAACTATGATTACATAAAGTTGATGTGTGTTATCCATCACTGTGGACCTGACCTGGTTCATAATCTCTCAGTTTAGCTCTGGAAAAATGTAACTATGTCTCTTGTATGTTACTTAATTAATTGGTTGGATTTCAGTTTTCCTCTTAAATTCTTTTGGATTAGTTTTTCTGAAAATATCTCCCCTGATGAGTGGGTTGACCTGGAGAAGCACCACAGAAGACATTTTGACAGTGAGAAAAGCACAGGTACAAATAATAAATTAATTATGGCTGAATTCAATTTAGCTGCTTCAGTTTCAGGGATACATACTGTCGATGCCAGTTCACTACTAGTACTAATACTACTAGATCTGAAAACGACAAAACAAAAATACATTTAAAAAAGCAGATCCTGAAATATTTCCATATTCATTACTAGTTCATCAACACATCAGTTCAAATATGTTTCAAGTAATCTTTACTTCCATATATGTGACAATGATCAGACGAAGAAAAATACGTTGTATGGTCACAAATATCTGCCTGCTGAGTCTTGCAACACTGTCGAATGCTCCCATTAAAATTTCTAGTATCAGACTTAAAATCATTTAAAAGGGTCCTTCAACAGTGCTGCATTCAATTCAAAATACTTTATTTGTGTCCGGGGGATATGTCCCATTATAAATGAACAAATCTGTGACCAATGAAAAGAGCAAATAAATAAGTAAATCTGGACATTCCTGCTGTGATCTATCGCAACAAAAGCACATGGTACTGATTTACCGATTTACGTTGCAGCATGTTATGTGTAGGACTCATGAAGATTTTATGTTTAAAAATGTAGGCCAAAGGAAAACAAACAAATAAAGCAAGTTATATGTTATCATGTTATCATTCAACACGTTTTCTGTTCCTGAGCAAGGAAAACCTTTGGGAAAAGTTTTCTTCATATGAAACTTGCAGTGGAACGCTTCCAAAATCACTTGACATTTTTGTTTTCAATCACTTTGGATAAAACTTTTGGAAAATGTTCTAATTGATATTGGGATAATGATTTCAATAATACTATCGAGGCCTACTGTTGAAGAAGCATAGTAATTGAAAAGTAGAGTTACAAATTATTATTGTACTATCTAGCATGATTATCTGTATCAGAATATCTACAAATATAGTCTCATATCAGATTCTCCTCGACGTTCAAAATGATATTTTTTCGCATTTTTTCATCTTCAAGCCAGACCGGCAAAAGATAAGGACATCGCTGCGTGTGTGAGTGTGTGGTCCTGCACGACCACACACTCCCCTCACTGTTGAATATTCACGTGTGGGGAAAGATTGCGCTAATCTAAAATTTCTAATTAAAAACTATTTGGTTGGCGGTATCACATAAACACTATTATTGTTTAATATCGTTCACTGTCGCATGGAATGATCCATCATCCTGCCAGGTGCTGCCCCCTCCTCCAATCAGACGACACCCACCCTCCACCTCATATCACAGCCCCTTTAAGAAAAATAAAATAAACACAAAGATAATGACGCCACCTTTTTTCCTACTACCACCATCTCAGCGTCTCTCCGTTCTTTCCTTTTTTTTAAAGGAAGCCAGGGTGAAACAGAGAGAGCGAGGGGGGGGGGGGTTGAGCATGTGTTTAGTATTTTTTTAATAAGCGTCCTCAGTACTATTGAGTGGGTCCCTTTGTTCATATGGTAAGATTAATTATGCTGTCAGCCACTCTCAGGGGCTGCTTAACAAAGATTCAGTGATATAATGGCCTGGCCCTGCGCTTGGCAATCACAATCACTGAGGAGACAATTTCAAATCCTCCCTTCTCCACACAACGGCGAACCCTCGGCCACCCTTTTCATCAAAGAGGAAGTCATTTTGGCCCGGGCTGATGGCTAAACATCGTTCTCTTTTGCATCCGTGCGGGCGCACACATCTGTTAAGTAGAAATGCACACTCTCGCAAATAAGTTTCTCTTTGCGTCTGTGCAATTTGATTCTCCAGCTGTCATTCATAACCCGCCGGTATAATGTGTGCGAGCTCAGGTCCCTTTCAAGGGCGGCAGAAACAAGTAATGGAACGACACACGGGGTTTGAACTCTGCTACTGTCGCCCGCGTTTCATCAAATTTCTACACATACACACACACACTTGCATTTCCTCTCCGCTTCCTCTCTTTCCTTTCCCCGGCATCTACATTAAACCAAGGCTAATTTTGCATTGCAGATTGAAGACACTGTGGCGGCATCATCGCAAGCAGCACCCATAAGACTGATGTTTTTGTCATAGTCCATAGGGGACGAGCGGCGGGCAAATTGATTGATACTGGCAAGTTCTAGTCAGGCGACTTCGAGGGCCTGATTTGTATTTTTGTGTTCTGAATCTGTCATTGCACAATGATCTCTCTGCGAACAAAGCCTGGTGTGTTTAAAAGGGCAGAGATGGAGGGAATGAAGAAAAACAGGGAGAGCACACGTGGTCGTGAAACGTGTTGGCGGCGAGGGGATCGGTCTATTTAACACCTGACGTTATGCAGGCAGATACCTCTAACTAGCTACAGACCTGTATGTGCATGTGGTTGTTAGTGTGAGCGGAGGCTGAACTGCAGCCAGTTGATGACAAGATCAAGATCATGAAGATCAGAGATGGAGGGAATCAGCAGCGCACGGCATGAAGCCTGTGTGTTCTCGTGCATGTTCCTGCAGCTGTGTGGATGAATGCAGATTCTTTACAGATTTCTTTCTTTCTGAATTGAAGAAAAAAAAAAAAAGATTTCCTCCTGACTCTTCTCCTTAGAATGTGAACAGAATGTGTACACAGATCCAGCTTGAGTGTGTCACATTCTGAAAAGTGTGTTATAGTAATGCTCAGGACTCCAGTGAGCTGATGTCGCTACACTACTGCACACATTTAAGTCGAGCTTAACCTCTGCTGGCACGCTGCTCCAGTTATTACCCATCTGCTTACTGTTTCATTATATTTTATATGTATGTTATTAGTGTATCCCTCTTATCCATATAAACCTCATAAACATATATACACATTCACTGCCCACGAACAAATAATACTATTTCAACTAAGTACCTAAGTTAACAAATTATAATGCTCAATATGTATTTACACCCGAACTTAAAGGTGCAATACGCAAAATTTGCCACATATCAAATTTATACTCTGAACAAATGGGGGCAGCTGCTGTTAGCTTGTTAGGTGTGTTAGCCCAGCAGCCAGCACTGCTGTAAGCCAACTCTGCTCAGAATGGCAGTTCAAAGCAGAGAGTGATGGTTTGGTTTACTATCGCAAGAAAGTTATGGTGGGCTAGCTAGTTGACATGCTACTTCAGAAGATATCTCTGCAACACGATGCAGCTGGAAAGATCTTCACATGCTGAATTGAGGTTTCAAATGTTTTAAACTAAAAGTCTTAGATAATACACCCTTAAATTCTCTTAATCAAAATTAAAACTGTTTAAATTTGACTGTTTAGCAGGAAATGAACCGTGAACAGTGAACATAGACAAGGAGGTTTTACAGTTGGAAAATAGAGATTTGCATTGGGTCATATTGCATAATTCTTCTTTGGAGACTCTAAAGTTGGTTGTCTTTGAAGGATCTGCAAGTCAAATGAATTTGATTTGAGGTGTTGAAGAAAGGATAATTCAAGGAGCTGTTGACAGAAATTTAAAAAGCTCTATTAGCGGTTTTGCAATACATCCTCGTATTTAAATGACTGAATAGGTCAACTGTCAGCATCTCCCATAACAACAAGATCGTTGGAGCATACCAGCAACACACCTCCCGGTCCAATACCATACTACTGCTGGTTAGTGGGTTGAGGAAAAGATCATGGCTTGGGTGAAAATCGCTAGGCTACTACTAGGTTACTTATGTACTTCATTTACAGGAGTCAACATAGTTATGTTACATCTGTGATGTTACTTCACTATGTTGGTAAGCTTAAAAACAACTCACTGTTGACTTCTGGTTTCACACTGGACATGAACAGAGGTCTCCTGAATGAACCAAGTCCTGTGGTTGTTACTCAGTCCTCCTCACTAAACTGTCTTTTCACTCCTTATTATACTCCCACTTGATTCCCTTGACTCGTTATATTTACTACCACCGCTAAGGTCGCCACCTAACAAAAAAAAGTTAATAATGGTCATATCAGTTGCTTTCATTTTGAGCTATATGGTAATTTGCCCAATGAGGATAGTTTCCTTCTGAGACGCTTTCTCACTTCAGCCAACCAAGTTTCTCGTCTCATGTCAAATTGTGCCCGGTGTCTGGCTTAAATATTGATCTTAGGGTAAAAATAACACCTGCGGACGCCAGTGAGCTTTATCATGCAATGAACAAAAAAATGTCACGCAAAGTTTCTAAAGATAAACTGAATGTCTGAACAACTAACTTCAAAACAAACAAGTTCTAGAAGAGATAAAGCTCTTGAATCGCAGTGATAGTGAAAATAAATTCGTTTTTTAATACTATTTCTGAATGAATTTCGGGACATTTGTCCTCGATGAACATACTGCAGGTATCCAGCCACCAGGAGAAAGATAAGAATGAGTTAGCAGTGTTTGTATATTGTCCGTGCGCTTTGATTACACTGAATTACGACTCTATAAAGCAGTTAGATGCACAGTGTTGCTGAGAAAAATGTGGATGCTGTTCATATTTTCACCATCTATTCATATACCAGAAACATATCCATATCTACCCCATTATATATGTACATGTAGGAAGAAAACAAAAGGTGAAAGGCAAAAAAGTACAGAAGTTTCCTTTAAAAACAAAAGAAGGTATCTGAACAGCGTTGGGTCACAGGAAAAGTCCCTCTGTGTTTCATTTATTAGTTGATAGGATTTTTTCCACCATTTCATTTTTCCTGCCGACACCACCTTCTGCTTCACATCTTTTATGCAGAGCTCTGTGTAGTTCTAACTGTGAGAAACTGTGTGTAGTATTCCGCGGTCTGCAATAATGACTTGATTTTGAATAAACATAAGCACCCAGTTTTTATCTAGGTCATCTTAATTCCACGCACCAACTTACAACGTGCCAGTCAAACGTGCCGGATAGGATGCCCCTGCCTTTTTACCTTTAGACTCCAGCGTATCCAGACGAGGCAACAACATCATGACCACAGACACAAACTAGGACTGATGCCACTGTAATCATGATGAATGGAAGGCAGAAGACACGTCACCATTTCCTCTCTGCTTGATAAATGGTGTAATATACTCTTATTTAGCAAAAAAAGAACCTAATCATAGATCTTTGGATTGTGGTAATATTCCACATCATATGTACTTAAAGAGCACTTATGGAATATCTATTTTCTCTGCCTTTTTCTTTTTATAGCTGTGAGCTAGAATACTCACATCGTTTCAGTCAAATGGTTTGCTTCACTTACGACATCTTAAATATTGTGTAATTTTTGTTTTCATTTGATCTAATTTTGAGATCATTTCTGATTAATCATTATTAAATAAACATGAATACATTATGAGTAGGGTCTCTAATCCAAATCCTCAAAAAGAGCAGAGCACATAATACAATCGTTTGATAGTTCTCGAAATGTATTTTATCTCCTGTAAGAAGCCGCACAGTGTTATCATTCAGATCATACATGCAGTCTTACAGCACGGCTCGTCCATACAAAGTCTGTTGCTGCTCCATTCTTTATGAGCCTGCCCAGTTATACTGAAAACAGGATATTTGTATTTGACTCTAAAGTGTAGTGTATGTTGCTGCTTTAGCTTGGCAAAGCTACAGAACCTTTCCTTTTATAATTATTTTCACAGACGTGTTTCAGAACGATAGTCGCACTTATTGTTCATATCGTCAAGTCTTTATTGTTCTCATAATGTTTTGCCAGATAGAGTTGAGGTTAATGTATTCTAGCTTTTAAGCCACATTATCCTCCTAATTATGTTTCAACCTTGGCTTTGCTCTCTACCTCACTCTTTAAAAAAAAAAAATCCTGTTGTCCTCGACTCTCTTAATGAATGTTTTTTTTTTGTTGTTGTCTACTTAGCATTATATGGTATTTGTCATATATGTATTTTTTCCCCCATCCCTGATATAAATTACAGACTTGAGAAACTTTGAATAGTCTGCCACCAGATGTGGACCCTGTATGAAATTAATTGCTACTGTGACAGATGATTGCAGGCGACGTTAAGGTCATTAAGTTCTGCATACACCGTAATGAGGTAGGCACCAACACATGCGATTGGCTGCCTATTATTTACCAGACTACTGAGGTTGGCTCGTGCTATTTTGCCCTTGATACTGAGAGAGGGGATTTTTTCCTCGCTTGGGAACAAGAGAGCTGGAGGAGAAAAGAAAGAGAGAAAAAAAAGAAAAAACACCACTTTTTGTCTTTCTGCGTCACACACAAGCAGTTATGTCCATGTGTGTGTGGAGACGGAGCGCGAAGGAGCAGCCTGTGGGGTGGAGGGGGGCGGGGATAGTGGATGTGACTGTTTTAAAGAGTCTGAACATGTAAATCAAAAATAGTTTGGGCCTTAATGGATGTGTTTTAGCAGATCTCTCCCAGACAAGGCCCCCTCATCCTGCGTCCCTGCGACCCGCGTGCCTGTCTGGTGGGATGATGTTTACAATAATGGGGAGAGGCAGTCCAATTTCACCCAACACGCCAGGCACGGCAGCCACCTCTCTGCGCGGCCCCTGCGCCACATTTGAAAAGAGATGAGATTGAAAACAACACTAACTTCATGTACAGGGCGACGTGGGGAGAGGCAGAGTCGTGCCACAGACGAGCATCAGACGCAATTTCACCTTGGCAGGGCGCTTGTCAAAATCAAGAAATATCACACTTTGCTTCTTTGTCTCTTCCTAGTTTCCTCCTTGTTTTCAGTATGACTGTATTTTCTACCCTTGGGGTGTCACTCACACATGCAAACCCATTTTCATACTAGCGGAAGAACACACACACATATAAAGAAGGCCCAAATAGACTTCTTTGTATCACCTGACAGTTTTCATTTGACGCGCACACACACACACAGACGCACACTGTAAGGTCCTGAGGGAATGATGTGAAACGCCTGACATATTCTCCCGATGCCTGTGTTTCCTTTTTCTATTTATTGCGTGTCCTTGCATCCAGAGACAAGTGAAGAATGTGAATTGACATCTGTTCACCTGTCCGAACATACAGCACGTGCTCCATGGCTGCTTCTTCTGGCAACACATCTCTCTGCAACAAACTGAAACAAGCAAAACACACTGAGATGACCTCCCAATTACAAGATATAACAAAATTAAAGTAATTTTGAGAAGAAAAAAAATCTCACACTTTTTTCCAGGCGGGTGTGAAGTCCTGATATCAAAATAAAAAAGGGTTAGATATACTCGGTAATTTACTCCAGTGAAAAGTTTTAATTATGCGTCGATTTTTTATCGTTGTAGAAGTTCATTAATTAGGTTTTTATTGTGGTTGGCGGCACGGCTGAAGAGTGGCGAGGTGTCAGGAGAGAACAGGAGCTAGATGTGACAACAAGCAAGGTGACAAAGAAGAACTCAGAGACACAGCAAACTGACCTTGCAATGTTTTTCACTGATGTACTTCACTTTTCAACACATTTACAACGTGTGTGTGTGCGTGTGTGTGCATGTGTGTGCTTGTCTAAAGCTGTGATGGTCTCTATGTGTGTGAAAACTGCCATGAGTGTGCCTAAACAAACTTCTGTAATTAAATTTAGTTTTATTATATTTATTTGTGTGTGTGTATTTCTATGGATATACTTTATGACAAGTTTCATATTGTGTTCATACCCTGTTGGTAATAAAAAAAAAAAGTTTCATATGTTTTTTATATATCTATAGGGGCATCTATAGAGTGAACATGTCTACAATAATAATACAACACAGTATGTGAAAACAGTTGTGACAGTGCAATCTCCTTTTTTTCTGCAGGGGCTGGATGAAATCACCCTGCTGATGTCATCGTCATTCTACAGTTTTTTTCAGGGTGTGAGTTTAAAAGGCATGGGCATTTAGCAGGCAGGAAGTGTCCGACAGAGGACATTAATTGCACCATGTATAACGTGCAATAGGTAAGATTTTTAGTTTGAAACATTCAAAAATGAACAAGTATAATTAACAGAGGCAGTTTTGAACATATGTTGTGTTGCAGAGATATTTAGTAAAGTTAATATGCTCACCAACCAGATCCTAGCAACTTTGTACCCCATGAGGTCATAGTCCAAAACATTATGAAAAAACTGACCCGAGCTCCCAGCCCGGACAGTGTCAGCTTTTAGGAGTGCTAGCTGCATAGCTAGCTGATCTAACTAGCTAATGACAGTTATAGTTTGCAGCAGTGAGCAGTAACTCATGCTACCCACTATTTGTTTGGGAGGCAGCGCAACACATGGTCAATTCTTACATATTGCACCTTTAAAGATTAAGTTCACATATCTACTACTTAACTGCCATCTCTACTCGCCTGCCTGCCTTCAACTGCCTTCAAGTCAAATTCTGCATATACATCATTCTACACAGTGGTGCTCAAAATATTCAATTGTTGGAACAAGAAGAAAAACACAGTTTTTACTTTAAGGATAACATGACTTTAGTATTTGTGTCTATTTTGTGTTCGACTGGAGGGAATAGTTTTGTCGGTGATGTTTACAGCAGGAAAGCGTTTTTTTAATGTATTTTTGGTAATTGGGTAAACCAAACAGGTTTAAGCTATATTTAAGGCAACATGTCAGATAATACATTATAACACAGGTATGTATTACACGATTGTTCACACAAGCAAGAATGTGCATGTATTTATATAAGACAGGTGTATAGTGTTTGAAATCAGAGTTGATACAATATTCAGGCCATGCAGCAGGAGAAACTGAACAGGCACATTGAGTTAAAAACACTTAAAGCTTTGGACAAATCCAGGTGGTGTTGTACAAGGTCCAGGCTGCAGAAGAGGGTGTCGAACCCCCTCCAACAACCTTCTCTATCCTCCCCTAAGTGTCCTCACATTTAGATCTTTTCTCCCTGACCCCTCTCACCTTGTACAGTACCCCTCCACGATCCGTACTCTAATCCAGGTGCTGGTCCTTCACTAAGTCATCCTCATAAATAAGGTCAGCGCAGACAAAGAGAGGAGATGTTAGGGTAGAAAATCACATCAGCGGAATAAAACCTGGTTATTTTTTCTACGTTTGTAGGAATCCTTATTGTGCGAAGGGTCAAGCGCCCTTCGTTTTGCTCTGTTCTCATGGGGAGGTGGAAGATGAGAGGAGAGAGAAAGAAAAGTTCATTTTATTACACAAAAAAAAGAAGAAAGAGAGAATGAGGGCAGGGATTTCGCTGACGATTGGGGAAGAATGAAAAGGTTAATTGGGCTATTATCCGGCTGTAGTTTTTGAAGGATTTATAAGATGTCCAGGAGTCGCTCTCACTTTCTCTCATTCTGTTCGAGACGTGTGCTCATGCACAAGTGCAAGCTGCCTCACACATGTCCACGTATGCAGGCACAGTTTTCATCGGAAATTTAAACAATTAAAAGAAGACATAGCATAATGAATGCTACGCCACAAACTTTATCAGTTTTGCTGTTTGTTCCGCACAATTAATGGTGTAATTTAAATAATAAAACAAGAAGGAGCTGTGGGGTGATGCACATGTTTTAGGATCAGAATAAGCTAAGATGATGTAGCAATGTGAAAAAGAGAGTAATGTTCAAGAAGGACGTGGGCTTAAAATTAATTCCTAGACACAAAAGGAGTACACCAATAAAAAAAAAAACAGTAACAGTGTGTAATTCCACCTAAAACCACAAATTTACACTCACATTTTAACAAGTCTTTTTGTGCTTGGATGAAACAAATAACATACAATGTCCCAATTAGTGAACATTAGAGATGCTATATCAAAGCCAAAGCTTTTTTAATGAGTCAGCATGATAAGGATTCTTATGCGCATGCTCTGTAGACCTAAGGGCTGTAATGCACATGCTTTGTCCACCCTATTCCTAGCCCCCATGATCCCTTTCATAATTCATGGGAGTGACTTCTGGTTCATCCCATCACTTAACTGGAACCAGTGTTGTCCAGGGTAAGAGGATAATAGTTCTCTTTCTTAGAGTGATTGGTATGGACTTTTACTCTCTGTCGATTGGACATTCTGACTTTGTGGCAAGCCTGGCTATAAGATGAGGCTATAACATGAGACTGTTGTTCACTCATGATGGACTAATATGGACACATGTGCAGACACACATGTAATCTGTATGTACTGTCTAGAGCTTGAATTCAGCTCTGTATGCTACTGCTGTAATATGTTTTGTCAAAGGTCATAACAAAAGAAAAAAAGAGAAGAAAAGAAAAAAGTAAATTGCAAAAGACAAGAAAAGATCAGGATGAAGATTTTATCCTGTGGGTAATGGGGGCGGGACTTGATAAGCTTTGGCTTCTCCCGCTTTTCCCTTTCGGCCATGTGTGTTGTATTATTTGAACAATGATGAAATGTGATGTTTATGAATTGACATGCCCGAAATAAATAAATAACATAAATAAATGGTGTATCATTCATGCATAAAGCTCATTGTGAACAACATTTTATTGTGTGAATACTACTATAACACTACCATTATCTATTTTTATCACTAAGCCCACTAAGCTAATAATTTCATAGCCTTGAAATTGACTTGTTACAATCATTTGTTATTTACACTAGGGCCAACAAGCACCAGAAGTACCACTCATAGTCATTTCCAAGGTTACCTGAATATTCTAAAGTGTGACGAATGTCTTGAGTTAAGCAACTTTGATTGGAATGAAGTAGCCAGAAAATGCCATGCTTCAATGTGCTGTCTAATTCTCTTAAAAGTGCATTTTGTTAAATAGTTGACTGTTGAGTCATTTTTTCAAATTGTCAAAAAAAAACCTAAAAACTTTGGGTTGTGCATGAACCCACAGTGTTGGTTGTTGACAATCTGGGAAAGAGACTCAAAATCATCTTCAAAGAATCTTCTTCTATAATCACTAACTGCACCTGTAATACATGAATTAGACCATGAATATACAGAAAATAAAGCAATTTCTTTCAAAGATGTATGAAAGTTACTCTACTGAGCAACATTATGCATATGGGTACAGGTCATAACCCTTCTGCTAAGGTTGATATTCAGGAAAATAGAGGAAACCACCACATACATTTAAATTAAGCAAAATGGGGACCAGTGTAAGCACTGCATTTAGAGTTTCCCCACACAAAATTGAGCATACAAGAGTTCACGATGGTCTGATTCTGAATCATATATTTATCAATTAATCAAGTCTGATTCAATTTTGTCTCTTTACTGAGTGTTATCTCCTCAAATAAATATATGTAGTTTATGTCCCAATCATGCTAACAGTGTGCAACTGAAAACATTTAAATGTAAAATCACCTACAAAGAGAGCTCTTCATGTAACCTTGGTGTTAACTCGAGTGTTCCACTGATGCTATCACAAAGATACAATGCCTATCTTATCAGTGGCTAAGGCATCATGCAAATAAACCCAATCAATGAGGAGCTTCTCTGTCAACAGGACGGCACAAGAATAAATGAGGTTGAATACATGTATAGTAATGTAAATATAATCTGCAAATACATGTGCAGTTGTTATTGAGACTGAACCAAACAGAAATTAAATCAAGTTGTCATGATGGGAATGATAGCAGGTTCCTATGCTTGGAATTATTTTGGCTGAGGACACGCAAATAAAGTGCAACTTTCCACATTGTGCAGGATCATTTCAGTCTTTCATGGGCAGAGTTTATGATCTGATACACAAATGCAATCACCAGAATTAATGTTGGCACTGTCATTTCTGCAAAACCACTGATACATTGAAACTTACATTCAATACATGTCTTTTTTGTTGCAACTTACATTTGTTAAGATTGATTTTTCAATTTTAACTTGTGACATGTGGCACATGCTCTGGCTACATTTAGTCACACAATCCATGGGGTTAGGAAAAGATCTGTTCTGGCTTAAAATACCTATTTGTCACCACAGACATGGCTTAAAATGGCCTGACTTCCCATTGAAAATATCTGTTTTTAAGTCACCAGAAATGCAGTGCTACTCTTACAAATGTTGAAACTCCATGAGATTTCTCAGATCCGGCAAGTTCAGGCTACATCTCTTCTGTAGCAACACAGAGAGCGGAGATGTTCAATATGGAATCTTTAATGCAAAGCTTTACAAACACTGTAACAATGCCTAAAGAACAGCCTGTCTCCTGTAGGTACACCCACCTGTGAGCTTATGCAGACACACATATACACGCAGCAGCGCACACACAACACACCACAGTCATTTCTTTACTTACTTATTTGCTTACTTGAGAGAGAATGGAGGCAGAGGGTAGTACGCTGCCCTTGAGAGTGGCCCCTTGATTAGCAACCACTCATTTGTGATGTTCTCTGGCAAATCAGTGGCCATTCACATGATGAAGAATGCTGCTGAAAAAATGAACAGCTGTCACCGTGTGATGTGTTAATTTCCTGACAGTCTCTGCGCTGAAACCAATTACTGATTTAAGGGCAGGGAGAGAGAAGCCCTCTGCACACGCTCATTAGGCTCCTTCAAGACTAAAAGGATAAAAGCAAAACAAGGAGAGGAAAAGAGCGAGAGAAAAGAAAGAAAGAAATAGAGACTTTCACACTCTTGCTGGCAGCTGAAAGCCTTGTATGTACAAAATGTCACTTTAGAAATAATTAAAAACAAAACTACTGGAGACTATTGCGTTTTCCAAGAATCACATATTAGTGAAATTATGTTTTGCAGTAAAAATAGTATTTACTTAGCACGGTAACATTGTGCAATCCCACAGTTCTGTTTTTTACTCTCACCTCTTCGACTTTGAGAAATATACTTCCATTATTCCATGTGACCGTGAATGTAGTGGCCTTTAAACTATTGGACCAATTACTCTCACGCTTCCCATATTTATATGCATATTCAGCATGTAGTACGTGCTGTATGTTCATATTAATCTTACTATATTGCTACCACTTCTAGGTACTAGATACTCCTAGGTATCACTAGGATTCAAAATACCTTCCTTGTATGAAAATGCAGATTTCGTCAGGCCAAGGAGAAGGACTACAGTGGTTGAGACAGACTCCTGTACATACAGGCCAGATTCACTGACAAAGGGGCTCAGTAACATAAAGAAGCTACACCGTAAATCTAGAAAACATGTATACAGACTACAGGAAACAATTCTCCTTAACAGTGGAAAAACATCACCATCAACAACGCAGCACACACACATCAGGCAATGTGGACAAGGCATCAGAAATCACATAACTTTAACCACAACTTCAAACTGTGCTACAATCTTCCTCACCCTGCTGCAGTCTAGTAGTACCATAGAAGTCACCACCGGTGTTCTCCATAGATGTGTGCTCTCCCCACTGCTTTTCACTCTCTACTCTGTCAAGTGCACCTCAGGAAGCCTGTCTGTTAAACTGCTTAAGTTTGATGACACAACAGTTATCAACTTCATCTGTGACAGTGACATGTCTGCAAAGGAGGTTGAACCACTGAAAATTTAGGAGATAATAAAAGAACCCTTCCAACTCTGCTCCCATTTGTACTCAAAAACACTGCGTCTGGAGATCTACATGACAGGGCGGCTAAAGTGGGTGTCCATTATAAACTCAATCATCAAAAAGGAATGTACAGAGAATGTACTTTGTGTGCCAGATCCAGCAACCTGGACCTGTTGATCCAGTTCTAGCCTGCATTCATCTAGTCTGTTCTCTGCACAGCCATCCGTCTATTTTGGATCAGCCACCAAACCGAACAGGAGTAGACCATAAAAGACAGTTTGGACTGCAGAAAAAAATCCCTGGTGCCAACCTGCCTTCCCTAAAAACCTTTACATGTCCAGATTCAAGGAATGGGCAGGAACCATCACTGTTGACTCATCACACCTGAACGCAATGTTTTTCAACTTCTCTCTGCTGATAGCTGAAGAGCACTGTACACCAAAATGACCAGAAACAGTGACAGTTTCTTTAGAGAGGCCATCAGTGAGGAACAGTTAACAGTCACATACTGTCAGAAACAATGCTTGTGTAACAATGCAACAAACAATGTTCATAACATTACATAATCCATTACTGTCAAATGAAAATTGTGAAGTTCCATATGTTGTTGTCTATGGTGTCACAAGGTTGTAATGACGTTTAAACAACAACAAAGGTAGTGGGGTATCTTAAGTTTTGCTTGATGCCTTACATGAGAAGGTATTAAGCTAGCAGAATTATCCTTGACCAGCTAGGACCAGCTCGCTAACGTACCTTACAGAATTCCCCCCACACACAATGTAAAAAATAATAAATTAATGAATTAATCAGTTAATTAATGCATATGGCAGGACTGCAACTGATCTCATGTAATATGTTTTTTTTTTTTCTGTGAGTCTGGCCAGAAGAGTCCAACTGAGAGGGTATGCACTGCTAGTGTGCATTGAGTTAACACTTATATATCCATATATCCATAACTTTCAATAATTCACTCATAATTCAAACAGGTGAGACTTGCACAAACTTTCGTGGCACAAGCACAACCAGGCCCACATGCCTCTTTGAGCTTGGTTTCAGACTACTGTCATTGTGCACCAGAAACCTAGAACAATGACAATAAATACCAACACATACAGTAGATAGCACGTTCAACCAATAGTCAAGCAAGCAGACAATATTGAATTACATCTTATTATAAGATATATAGTTAAAGATTTACATTCTATGAACCTCAAACTATCTGGCAGACATATCACACCAGGTCCTTTCTACTTCTGAAACTCTCTTTCACATTGATAACCCACGTTATGCTCCATCTGTGTCTCCCAGACCCTCCCAGTCTAAGGGCCAATGGGGGCAGCCATGTCCCTTGTGGGCCTGCTTGTTCTCTACTCCCTTCCACCAGTAGAGATAATGTGGGAATATTTATTCACCGTCCTCTGTGACCCGCTGTGTGTGCGGAGTGTGATGCAGCTGTAATTGGGCCGGTGGTTAAGGGGGCTGCTGGGTTATTCCAGAGACGGGCCCGGCATCTTTAGAAACATGGCCCCCGGTCTGTGTCCCCATCCCTGCTCCCTCGCTCAGCCTAATCTGTTAATAATACCTTTGTCTAATGGTGTCAATGGCTATATATCACCTCAGGAGTGAGGAGAGGGAGGGAGAGGAGAAGAGAGAGAAAGCGATGGTGGTGTAGATTCAAATGTATGCTTTCGGATACTGCTGGATAACATACCAACCAACAAATGACGACAGCCATCTGATAGTCACTAACAGAAATGTTGAGCATAATTCGAAGCTGGTTTGTTTGTTAGGCTTAAATGTTTGGTTTTTTTTTGTTTTGTTTTTTAACAATATAAATAATGGAAGTGGATAATATTATAGAACTATGTGATCGTACAATTCAGTTCAAACGTAGTTTATTATCTCCAGATTATTTTGGATTAGATATTTATTTTAATTACTGGATTGGTCCAAGGGGAGGTATGGAGGGTTAGAGTGATGCAGTAACATAAGTAACATCACAAAATCTGTGACATTTGTTTAAAATAGATAAATAAGGCAATAATAGGTTACATAAATACTGCAGATTATTTTTATTATCATCACAACTGCAGGGGAAGGTAAATGGGATTTTTTTTAATGCATTTTCTGACTTGTATGCTGTATTGATGGGGGAAAAAACACCTTAGTGCCTTAAAACAGCCATGAACGCTGGCCCTTAAATCAACCGTTCAAGTCCCTAACAAGGTTAGTCGTCACGCGGCCATGGTCACCAATTGCTTTGAAATGAAGGCAGATATTAATGAGGTCTTAATGGAGCAGGGCTTTTGTTGGAAACGCCTTGATGTTGAGAGCTAAAACAAAACATTCTCATCAGCAGCCTTCCCCAAGTCTTTAGAGATCAAATTATGTCTAGATATCAAATAAATGAGTGACTTCCACTTAATTTCACAAAGAAAAGAGGATGAGAAAAAAAAATAATTGATTCCTTGACTTTCTTACAAGACAGAGAATTGTAAAACAAACTAAGAGAGGAAGAACAAGTAATTTCTTTGTTCATAAATAGATGATTATTTTTAATTTCTTCAGATGAAATGCAGAGTGTCTCCCATGAGATGCACTTGGCTAGTTATTCTGCAGTGCCTGGGTATTTTATTTATAAAATTGGGCTTGAATAAACAAACTTTATTTTTCCTGATAAACTGTTAAAAGGCAGCTGTATGAAGTGTAAAAAACAAACTTTTTCTGAATAAACGCAGGCCAGATGACTCTTTCTCTCTTTAATATATACAGTACATATATATTATTGCTTTTGCATTGTTTTCCCATTCAATATATCCACATGCACTGTTATGCTTTGCAATTATGCAATTATGATTTTGTATTTATTTCAGTACAGATCTGTTCTAATGTGGCCTTTGCTTATATGATTAATTTATATTGTCTCCCAGCACTATATATTAAACATCATTACACATAATTTGTTTTAAGCACAACTTGTATCATTCCTGCAGTATAAGATAATTACCTCATTATGCTTCTGTTTTTAACTTTTGACAACCTCCTGCAGCCAGTGCTTAATCAAGGGAGAAAAGGAGGAAAAAACTTCTTATAGCTGCGCTTTGAATGATGTTCCTTTTTATTATTAACCTACAGCATCACCCCCCTCTGTTATTTCCCTCTGGTATTGTGCATGTCTCCAACTGGGCGAGGTATCCTCCCGTGGACGACGACAGTGACTGCTACCCCTGGACAACAGTGTGGGAGGACAGCTTGATCTTCAGGCTTCTCTATTGACTGGGACTGGTGCAGCGGTTATGGCTGGCTGCTTCCCTGAGGCTAGTATTGACACCTAGGTTCTGGTTTGGATAGCAGGGTCGCAGGACTAGGACTCTCCTCTTTTGATTAATTGAGCACAAGCCTTGATTAATGATACCTTTAGCCACTATCCTCTTGCCGTGAACTCAAACTTTTATATAGCTACGCTACAGGAGAAGTCCTCCTGCAGAGAAGTCAGCATGAGGCAGCTGTTGAATCTTATTATATTACAGTCAAAATCAAGCCACATTATTTTGATTATTATAATTATATTAATCAAAATAATGTGGCGGAGGCTGGAAGTCAGCTTGTTACCTCAGGACCTCAGGTTACCAATAATCTGAAGAAATTTTAAAGAATATAATTATAATTTTTAAAATGTCTTCAGATTATTGGTAACCTGAGGTCCTGAGGTTACACGCTGACTTCCAGCACTCGTCAATGCTTGTTATTTCCTGGATATTGATTGATTTGATTTGTTAAAAAATCCAGTATTGTGATTGTGGCTGCTCACCATGTCATAATTTCCCTTGTATTTCTGTAACTGGGTGACTTTTCATGTACATTTCAATTTATGCAATAATACTTTTGATGTACAATTTTGGGGGATTTTGTGACCTGTTTTGTCACCTTAGCTGTTCTCATACAGTAGGTGGAATCGCAACATCATCTGCTCAGTCTGAGCACGTGTGGATACCAAAGATTTTCCCAAACACTGTCTTACCTCACCTTACCTTTTAGACTGCTCACTGAATAAGGGAAAACAGTTACATTTAAGTTTCTACATCTCCAGAGTATCTTCATACATGGTAAAAACAGACATTGCATCCACCGTCTCACCCCAATCACACCTAAAAATTAACAAAATGCTTTCAGTCATAACTGCCATGTAGTGTCACTACATCTTTACATAGCTGCTGTGCTGCACATAATGCAGCTGAGTCATCAGCGATAGTTCACTGAGTCACTAAAGACTCTGTGTTATCCTGCGTGAACTGGAAGCTCCGCAGAGGTCCTCGCCTTCCCCCTCGCCTTATTACTTGTTTTAAAGTAAGCAGCTTGGGTCGGTACACTGGTGTGGGCTAATGCATGCAGTTTGCGCAGCTGCGGCGCGGGACGGCAGACAGCCGATCATGGCGTGATTTATGACGCTGACCGCTGGCTGCGTAGTGCAGGCTAATGACACATACACTAAAGTCATTGATTTGTATGAATGCCCTCCGCTCTTCATCTATCACAATTTAATGTTGGAGTTTGTAATGCAGAGGTAGAGAGGAGGATGAGGTGGAGGGAGAGAAAGAAAGGGAGGAGGAAATGGGGGATGGAGCATCCCAAAGAGGAGGTGAAGCAGAAGAAGAAGGGAGTAGAGAAGAGAGAATCGACATGCAGCCACAATACAGGCTGGCATAGATGCCGTGGGAGAAGAAAAGCAGGTAGGATGAAGGTAAAGTGGGCTCTGGGTACCCCAAGGCCCAACACTCTCCTCCCGTCCCCTCTTCCCTTCCAAGTCATGAGTCATTTGCTGCTCCTCTAATGCCTCCCCCTTTTCCTCTGCTTTTATGGAAATGGCTGTGAATTGTGCACACTGGACACTGTGCTCAATAAAGCAGATAATAGCAACAACAAGGAGCGAAACGCAAGAATTACCTTTAGTCTGCAGGAGGGAGAGTCTGATGGATGGATGAATGGAGGAGGAGACCAGAAAAAAGGCGCATGATGAAAAAGGATAGGTGCGTATGCATTTTAAATGTTTTAGTAATAAAAATGTATTCAGAATCTTCTTGTATGAACTCATTTAGACCCACTAGCAAATGTAAGCATTTTCTATGTTATCTAGTAACAGTATACTTCAATATGACAGCTGTGTACAAGTGTCCTCATGGCCTGTGAGGCCCATTTTCACTTGGGCAGAAGGAAGAAGTGTGTGTGTGTGTGTGTGTGTGTGTGTGTGTGTGTGTGTGTGTGTGTGTGTGTGTGTGTGTGTAAATGAAGCTAGTTGTATGTGCGATGCATGTTTCTCAGTTTGCTTCCTGCCTCCCTCTTTGTCATGCCTGTGTATCCCACCCTTAGTGAAAAAAATATGACGGAGAATGTGTGTTGCAATCCATAAAGGTCTCTCAGAAAGGGAGAAACAGATAAGTTAAAGGTAAATAATAAAGAATGGTAAGTGGTACAGGACAGCACTAAAGTCGATGGATTTTGTACATTAAATGCATGTATGCAGCATGCACTTTATGTGCAGCTTGGGTGATATATATCAACTCTGAAATTGCACAATATGTTAAAAACTATGCATTTTATGTGTAAAATTATCTGAATCATTTAAAGATTTTCAACCGTTCCTTCAACCGTCTGTGGCATAAATCACATTTACACAAAGAAAACTAAGGGAACCAAAACAGAAGAGACATAAAGTAAAATATGGATATTCAAATTTATATCAGTAGAGACCAATCTTGCAATTGGCAATTGGATCACATGCACCGCGATGCCCGTTAACATGTTCTGACTTTGGTCTACTACATAGTGATAACTATATTATTACATGAGTAAACACTTCATAACTGCATTAAAAACAAACATCGGGTTATAAAGTGTGTAGGGGGCACCCCCCTAATTTTGGCCCCTTGTTAGAAACATGGCCATCTTCAGACCTTAATTTTTCGATCTCAGCAGCACGCCTGATAAGCTTCACGACTGCATCTTGCACGGTTGTTGCACTTTCATGTTGACAAAAGACGGACATACATACATATACAGTTAAGTCCTGGCAATGACCACATTTTGCCACGATCACTCATACAGGATGAAAACATTAGCAGCCAACACCGTCACAGCCGTTCAATATTACAATTAAAGGGTTAGTTCATCAAGTCATGAAAGCATGTTTTTTAAGTCAATTCTTACTGAGGTTTCTGCCAGCACCCAAATACAATTGAGGTGAATGGAATTTAATTTGTGGTGCTCACAGCACTAAAGAAATTATGATTAAGAAATTGAACAGCAAGTTGTCTTTCTAGAATCGAGTCAGCCTGTGCTAAATTAATAACTGCAATCCAATGGGATCTACCAACTGAAATGATACTGTGTCCTTTTTTTTATGTACTTTAGTTTAGACAATCAAACCGATCACTATACTTTTTATCCTTATGTATTGTTTCAGAGGGATACAATTAGCTTTAAAATGTGGAAGAATATCAAGTTATATTCAGTGGAGTTCATTGTTCTGAGAAGGATGCCCTTATCTTTCTTTTTCTCACCATCTCCATCTTTCTTCTCTCTTGATCATCTTTGTCTCTCATCTGATGACATGTTGCAGATGGAGCCATGACTCATGGATTACATCATGCCCTTTAATTACAGTGTATGTAAACAAGCCTGTCAGTTATGCTAATCTGAACCATGGCTGGTTGGGGGAGACAATAACAACAGATGAACAACAGGAAGAGGACCAGTTGGACACCTGTTTCTCGGCCAGACCTGTCTCTCAAACCTTCACACGAACATCATGTAAGAACATTTGGAATGATTCTGTTTCACCTCCTTTGCTTCCTCACTCAGGCTGGATCATTTGGAGTGGGAATGTACACAACCTTGTTTTCATTTATGACTGCACACAACTCATCTACAATGAAAGTCAAGATAGTCATATCTGGAAATAACACTGATGTTTGGGCTCTGAAACATCTAATTGGTTCCATACTTAAGAAGACATGTACGAATTATTGCAGCAGGTTTTTATCTGTGTGTTGCTGCTGAGGGTTTATAAGTAAATATTACACACAACAGCTTTCCATCTAGCTTGTGTTTTCCTTCATTTACTTCCCATTTTTCATGCTGCCAATATGTCATCTGGAGCCTTTGATACATAGGGAGCCTCCATACCCTTCTTCTTTTCATCAACCGAAAGCTATCGTCCCTCGCTAACCCCTCTACTGAACAAGCTCCTTCATCTCCTTCATTCTTCCAAAAGGAGTAACAGCGAACAGGACATTCATTTATAGAGTTTGCGAACGCCGTGCAGTGTGTGTTTTTTGGAGTGGATGCACATTTGCAAGGAAATCAACTTTTATAGTGGTGAGTATCCTATACCTATTACTTTAAATAAGGAAAATTGAACTGATGCATGACATGTTTTCAACAACACATTTCCTTTATTAACACTACATGGAAACGGTTTCCGTAACCTTTAACAAACTGCAAGGAGTTTGGATACAAACCAGTCTCAAATTAATATCTCTGTATTATTTATATAGGCTAACAACTAACCCAACAGCCAGAATAAATGTTGGCTATGTACATTTTTGCAAAACCACAGATAACTTAACATCTCTTAATGCTGCAAGTCTAGGTTTAGGTTAAATTTGATTATTTCTTGCTTGTCACAGTGCTGTGCTCATGGTCTGCTTATGTTTGGGTACAAACAACAACAACAAAAAAAACACCTGGTTAGAAAAAGGAAAACATCATGGTTTGGCTTAAAATAGCCTACCTGTTTTGGTCTTTACGAAAATGGTTGGAAATGTCCTCAGGTCTCCTTTAGAATCACCTGGTTTTGTCGTGACGAAGAATGGCTGGAGATGGTCCTCCTTCCCGTGAAAAAAAAGGTCACCACATAAATGGCAAAATCAAAGAGAGCTGCTTGGCACCTATGTGGACTTGGAAAAACGCCCCTCTACTTCCTTTATTGTGAAGTGTTGAGGAAGAATCGAGGTGTCTGTAGCTGCTCTGCTGTCTGGTGGTAGGGCACTAAAATACAGTTTACTATGTTCCACCTTTGTCATATTGCAGCTTTTCACTGGTCTTCACTTCTAGAGGCCAGTGGTGCTTATACTACTTTTGTCCACAGGGGCCACCAGAATGAACAAAAAAAGAAAGCTCTTTTTAGCTGCTTTCTCCAATCTCCTCACCTTATGGGGCTCATGCAACTTCTGTTTCAAAGTCTAATCATTGTACACCAACATCTCCCAACAACTTGGGTACATAAATATAGTACTTCTTGCAGCAGAAAAAAAAATAAAACAGGGTACATAAAGTTCACTAATAAAGGAGAATAGAAGCAACTGACTTGTTGAAACAGCTCTGCCACACCATTCAAAGATAGGAGAAAGGTGAATATTGGCTGGCATATGACTGTGGATGCTGAGAAAGGTTTGATTTGTTCATAAGTTAAGACATTTATTTGACCTTCACATCAGAAAATGTAGGTAGAGGACAAACTGAAGTGCACTGCATCAAAATGTTATAAATTACTCTTATAGTCTAGAATTAGACTATAAATTATAACTAGCGTAATTTCTTTAGAAGTGACATGAATCATTTAATAAAGCTTTCCATACTTAACTCGAAACAGTTTTTCATTCATCTTCACACTGCTGTCCAAGCATCAGTAAAGTCAAAGTGAAATGTCTGAACAAAAAAAAAAACAAACACTTCAAGCCTGGTGTCCATGTACTCCAACCAAATACCAAATAAAGTTATTCTTTGCAGTCACAAATAGCATTGATGTAATTGTACCTCCTTTCTACTTGTTGTGGCTGGCTTATTTTGCTGGTTCTGGTTTATTTAGTTGAACTTTGCACTAGTTCCCCTTGCACAGATGTAGAAGAGCTTAGCCAGTGAAAACAATGGCCTTCCTCTACACAATGCTTTGTTTGCACAAGTGGTGAGTGTAAACCATTAATTTTTTAATAATTAATTAAAATATAATGAAATCACTTTACTTTCATCATTCGCTGGGCTACCTTTTGTTTGTAGCACAAAAATACATTGTACAATCGCCACGTTCTCTTTACCAGTTAAATTGGGTGTTAACTGTACACTTTAATGCACAGCACTGTCGATTATTTATGTGTATAACTTCATTCATTCTCACTGTGAAATATCTTAAAACTTCCCTTATGAGCCCCTGAAAGCTTAAAATGGTGCACACAAAAACACAGCCTATCACTTAAATGTATCCAAGCTGTTTATTTGATTAAAACATTCTGGGATTCATTCATGAACCATATGGAAATGGTTGTACAGCTTGAACCTGGGAGTGGAGTCTTGTACCAGCTCATGTTTGACGAATGTCAAACACACTTAATTGGAAAGCCCTTTTGTTCTGGATGTTCATTTGCATTCAGTAAAACAAAAACAAAAGCAGCTTGTTGCATTTCACAAATGAATAGAAGATTTCTTGAACCATGAAATGAGAGCATGTCTGCTTTTATCATATCAATTGGCATTGCCACTCACAGAGAAGGCGCGGATGATTTGGAAGTATTGATAGTACAGATACCAAATCAATAAATGTTTTTATTTTGATGCCATCATTCTCCTGCACATTTAAATCTGGCTAAACATCTTTTCATGCAAATCCCAAGGCTTTTGAAAGGACAAACAAAAAGTGATAGTAACTCAGCTTAAAAATACATAAACGTGCACACCGATTTGTTAACAACATTAGGACCAACTTATATTGTGTTCACAAGCATATAACCTACCGATACGATATATTTAAAAAATCTACACATACATATACACTGAACCTTACTGGATAACACTTGTGGCACATGAATTCAAACACAATGCTTCATAAGCACTTCATAAGCACCCTCTACAGAGAAGTAAATTATATGTTTAATCCAAAACAAAGCACGATATGTATCAAGAAAACTATTTTGTTTTTACACAACAGTCTATATATTGTTGCTTAGCAAAATTGCTGATGTTTATCATTCTGTTAAAACTGCCTATGTGTGCTTGTCATGGCCTTTTAATCTTCATCAGTGCAGCATTGTTAGGGTTTACTGGTATATGGCGGAAATTGTTCAGCTTTGACTTTGCACTCTGTATGCCCAGGTGAAGATGCCCCTTGATTAAAAAGAAAAGCAAATACCTTGCTACTATTACCAAACACCCACAAACACACACAAAAAAAACAAATCCTTTTTTACTTAAAGCTTCCCTCAAGGCGTCAGTCACCCCTCCCCACCTCCCCAATGCTGTAGGCTCATAGATTTAAGCAGCCCGCTTGATTGCCAGAGCCCTCAAACCTCGTCTGAGAGACGATAACGAGACGTCACAGCTTTACACTCAGGTTTTAGAAGGAGAGGGAACATTTGTCATTTAAGCGTCTCTCCGGTCTGAGCGTCTGTCAGCCCAGGCTCCACTCTAACGGCAAGACGGATCCAATTACCAGCCGTGGACATCTCTAACAAGGTGCCAGGAAAAGGCTGCCTGGACAAACAACGCCCGGGCCCAATAATGAGAGGCCCTCATTTGAGTGATTTGAGTCTCTTTCTCGTTCTTTCTTACTCTCTTTTATGTATTGAAAACTGCTACAAAATATGCAGTGTTCTTTATCTTTTGTTTATTTTTTCTTTCTTTTTTTTTAAGTTTTGGTCATACTTTTAAAAGAAATGAGAGGGGAGAAATTGAAAAGAAATGAAACATGCATATTAGCATAAAACTTTCTACTGTACCTGTAACACGCACTTGCATGCTGGCAAATACACACAGTGCTCAAACTTTGGAACAGGTGATTATTAATCATTCCAGAGCTGAGCTTGTCAATACAAATGATCCCAATAACAGTGCCGCATCTACAACACGCAACAAAGGGAGAGAAACACTTTCACAAGTAGCTCATTTCGCCTCATTCTCTCGCATAGCTAACCAGGCCATGGATTGTCAATGCCGGGGCCAGGATCAATGAGCCAGAGCTCGGTGCGTCTCATCGATCCCCCAACTCCCAGATATCAAAGCGACTCTTCATCAACAAAAGCACTTTGTCCTTCCCAAATAATCAGATCGAAGGAGCTCCTCTCCTGAGACAGAGTCGCTTCAGTCTCAATAGCGCCACGTACCCACCTCCCGGTTCCCTCCCTTCTTTGCGCTGTAGTCCCCTCCACCCCCCAACCCCTCTGGGAAACCGGAGCGCTTTGCTGTCCTCACAGCTTCCTGTGAGTGAGACGCATGTTCAACAAATGACTGCATGCTGAGGACTTGTGTATGAATGTATAATCCAAGCAACATGAGCAGGTACAAATCAATATGGTTTTCCTTGCAAGAAGGAGGAGGAAAAATTTAAAATTCTCACTGGGTTGCAAAACAGTAAATGCCTTTTAAGTGTTTGTTTATAGATGCTTTTTTTTTTTTTTTTTGCTGTGTTTTATAAAAAAGGCAGCTCACAAATCACAGTGTGTATGGTCTCCCTGTGAAATACCTGATACTTGATTGATTACAATTTTAATTACTTTTGTAAAAATGTTGTCATACAATACTTAATAATTGCAGTGTATCAGCATACTTAGCCCTTGAGTCCTTTTTACAATAGCAATGCACTAAAATAGAACCAAACTATAATTGTCCCTTTCACTTAGTCAAACAAAAAAACAAAAACATCTCATATACATTATACTTTTAACTCTTAACATGTCATCGCACTGCAATTACGTTTAAAAAAATCTGGAAATGTTCATCTCTATTTTACAGCCAGAATTTTCTGAACTTTATCAAATATTGTAAATGGTGTATCTTAATAGTGTAATTTGTATCACTTCCTTAAAAAGTGTCCAAAATTGTATAAATTGTTCTGTTTTGTTTCCACATAATGACATTACTGTACTCTAATTATGAAATAGGTACCAAGTAATTTACAATACTTCTACCCTTGTACACAGTGTCTCAGTGAAAGTACCGACTGTGTATTTTATATACATATCTTTATTTTTAATTCTACCAAATATGTTTAGGCCAACTGTGTATAGATGATGACCAGAATATTGTATGCATATATATATATATATATATATAAAGAACCCTTGGTCCTTGAACTCTTGATTTGAGTTGCAAAACACTCCCCCCCAACAAAAATCTTTTGAACATGAATAAAGAGAAGAAATCTTAGGAAGAACCACGGACGAGGAATCCCTCCTCCACTCCTCCACTGACAGCATGCAATCAATGTTGTCTGTACAGAGCAAATCCATATAAGCACATTATATACAGATTACAATAACACATCATCTGATACAAGTAGATTATAACATATATGTGAATAATTTCAGAGAAGAGCTGGGGAATGCTTGCAGGATCCAGTGTTTGTGATGGAGCCAAAACAAGGTAAATAAAAAGATTTTTCAAACCTTACAGCTGCTCAACGGGGATAGAAGTATGTTAAGTTTTGATAAGAATTAGTAGAAACAAAAACATTGTTTTTATTCTTTTGTTTTAAGTGAATGTGTTCAGTATTGTATTCATCTTAAATCATATGATTTGTCCCAGAATATTAGTGTCAGTCAGTCTGTGTTTTATAGTCAGGGAGCAACGTCAAACAGGTGAGTAATTCAAGTGAAGGCCGTAATTTGCATCCATCAACCTGGCTCCTTGGACAAACCCAAATTTTTTAATTTCTCTCCCAACCAATGGAAATGCATTTTTACTTGTCAATTTTGGAGATATTAATAGATGGGGCTGCAGTGACCATTCATAAATCTAGTTTAATATTTTAAGAGGGTCTTTGGGCAGAAAAAAAGAAAGGAAAAGGAGAGAGAAAGGAAGGTAGAGGAGGGAGGATGGTGGGGGTCGAACTTAACTCGCTGCCCAATTTGATCAATCGCCACAGTCCTGCCTCTCTACTCAGAAAATTAGAAATGGGAATCTTAAAATCTGGAGCCGTTTATCATCACAGGTAACATGGGGGGGCCGGATGAGACTGTATGTGTGTGTGTGTGTGTGTGTGTGTGTGTGTGTGTGAAAGAGAGAGAGAGAGAACGAGAGAGGGAAAGAGAAGGTGTGTGCGTGTGTGTCTGTGGAGGGAATCGGTCTGGATATTTTAGGGGCAAGGCATAATCTAAGTTTCTTTCACTGTAAAGAATTATCAGTGTGGAATAAGCTTTACAGAGACACCACACGCACACACACACACACAAACACACACACACACACACACAGTCCGGGATGACATAGCTTTGTTGAGCAGTAAAGAGGTTTTCAACTTAGCTGATAAGCATCGACAGAGGCAGAACAAAATTGGAAACTTTTTGTTATCTTTCCATTGTAACAGTGGAACAAGTCAAAGTTGTTCACAGACACACACACACGCACAAACACACAGAAACAACACGTTGGCTGTTAGTTAAACTGGCACTCATTAGGCACATATTTTAATAACCTGACTCCCTGCTTGACACGGAACCCTCAAATCCCTTCGTACTCCTAATTGTTTTGATTAGCTGATAAAGCTGGTGTACCTAAGTGTGCTGCTGGAGTGATGGTAATGCATGCAAGTTGCATAAAGTCACCGAATCACACCAGAGGAGGAAGGGTGTAGGCAAACTGAAAAAGATGTGAGACTTGCAGAGAAGGAGATTTTTTTTTTTTGTAAATGAGATGAAGATATTTGATAGCATGGCTCAAGATGTTATTTAGAGAGGAGGCTAACTAAGGCCAGAGTCAAACCTTTATAATTAGGAGACATGAGAATTTACTGCCGAGCGGTCAGGGTGTTCCTCTAATAGAGGTGTCATATGTGGACTGCTAAACAAGTAGCCTGAAGCTTGCTGCCCATTTGTTAAAAATAAAGTCCTAACTACTTGACGTTAGACGCCCCCAAATTTCATGATGTGTTACAAAATAATGACCGGCGGCTTGCAGAGTGCAAGACTTGCTCTCTTTGTCAAATGAGCCCATGTGTTATGTTAAAGTTTTCTTCATACTTTAATCATTTGTTTGGAAGAAAGTGGGAGCCCCTTGTAACGTATTACTTTGAAAACTTTGAAAGGGACAAATTAGGAACAAACGCACATTGGTCATTTGTTCCATTGCCTAACTCAATGTCCACCTCTGCATGTCCACCTCTGGATGGCATCGGGAGCAGCCTTATAATGGTAGAGAAAAAAAAAAAAAAACTCACATTATTAATTTTTATGTCAATGAAAGTGCTTTACAAGTGTGCCTCACATTCACCTATTCATATACACTTGTGCACCATTGGTGCAATCTGGAACAATTTGGGTGTAGGTTTCTTGCTAAAGGACACTTTGATATGTGGACAGGAAGAGCTGAGGATCAAACCATCCTGGTCTCTTGAAGAAATACAGCCCCAAAGAAAACATACTTCAGCCATCTAAGTTGTTAAATTGCTACATTGTTCTTGCAATGATGTACCCAAGTTCCCGGAGCCAAGGTTTCTGGAGGAAGCTTCATGAAGCTGCTTGCCAACACTGGTGTGGATAGGACCTTGTCCTGGATTTGTCAGTGGTTCTATTGGCCTGACGGAAAGTTGCATCAGTTCTAGTGGACTTTCTTACAGCCTGCAAATGAATAGAGTGAATTGCTTAGAGTCCCTTCACACTCTATTGCTACCTCACACCTCCTACAAGTTATAGGACTAGTTTTTTGTTTGTTTTTTTTCTTGGCCATGATGCTGTCTGAGTGAGCATTCCTTTATACAGTATAACTCTGATTTGTCTGGTGGTGTTTCTCTGGTGTACTTCATCACTGGCTGTGACTTTCTTTTTATTTGACACCAAAATGAGAAAAATTAGTTTATTTTATGGGATCAATTAGCCTAAACATAGAGGAAAATTCCAAAGTGTATTATGCATAACCTCCAAAGATATCAAGTCTTAACTTTTCCATCCTTTATTCAGACTTTAAAGCTTCCCTCTGTTACTGAACCTCCCCACTTTTTTAGCTGGACTTTAGATTTCCTTCCCTGGTGATGAACGTAATTTTTCATTGTATGACTTGTGTCTATTTTTAGGGCTACAGGCCTAATTTATTTACTATGAACCAACTATATTATTATTATTATCATTAGAGTTATTACTAGAGTTAAAGTGATCATTTTTTATTTTATTGTATATTTCTATTCACTATTTATCTATCTTTTTAATTAAGTTTTTTTTTTTTTATATTTTTTCTGCCCTTCTGTGAAATTTAGCAACCATGTTCGTGACAGCTCCAAGTGCTAATCTGACCATTCGGGTTCAAGAGTCTACCTGAGCAATACATATTTTGTTTTTTGCAATGCCATTTAGATGCACAAATAAGATGTAGTTTGTCGACAGATAGAGCCTGACAACAGTCTCCCCTTTCTACCAGTGTTGCAAAGTCTGTGATTTCTAGGACAATTTAATTTGTAGATGCAAGAAGACAGGCGGATGGACACCCCTCAGAGTGTACAATGTCTTGTCTCCATGCCATCTTTGCTGTCCCGGCGGCTTTGATTCAAGCAATTACCAAGCGACTGGAGACTCATGCTGACATTTGTCTATCAACAGAGCTGCAATTCACTTCTCTAATTAGCGTCTGTAGAGATGGAAGGAGGAGAGAGTGCAGGTGGGGGAGAGGTAGAGAGGGGGGACACCCAGACTGAGTGAGAGAAAGATGATCAAGCCGTGAGAGTTGCTTGCTTGGACAATTAGGGGCTGGAAACTATCACTGAGCATGATCCTTTTCGCCGACTAAAAGCCGGAAAAAAAAAAAAAAAGCCTACCACACAATTTCCTCCCACCACACACACATTGTATTTAGTGCTATATTTGCCATGCAGACGGATGTTGGTATTTATTCTGATTTGTTTGTGGCCCAATAAGTGCAGGATTGCAATGCCGTGCTTCCCCAGTGTGAAGATGGATTTCTGGTTCTTTAGCCATTCTCTTCCTCTGAGGGCCTGGAACAAAGCAGCATCTGCACCCAGGAGATAGCCTGGGATAAAATATGTATTAGTTTCTTCCAAAGCCCCCCTCGCCTCTCTGTCTCATACCACTTTGGATGACAAAAGCAGAGAATGAGAGGGAGAGAGGAGATGGGAGTTGTGCGGAAGATAGTGTAGATTTGAATCTACTGAATCTACTTACTGGGGGAATAGCCGGCGTTCGTGCGACAACTACTGCACACCAGCACATAAACACCACAACAAACAGCAATATAGTGAAATGCTGCTGCGATTCACCACTTTTTTATTCCTATGCAGTGTCTCGTCTTACCGCACCACCCCCCATATCTGTAAGTAAAACCATTTAGTCGACTCAAATTTCTTCCATATTCTCTTCTCTGCCCTGGTTTTCTTTCCCCCCGCTTTTCCCTTTTTCTCTTCGCTCCACTCTCTGTTTTTCTAATTTCTTCTCTTTCCTCCTCCAGCTGACAGGCTCTGGGTTTTCAAGAGAAGAAAGCGGGCATTAATTAAGACAGTGCCAGCTGTAATTTTCTTGGGAAGTAAATTTCTGCACAACTAAAGGTTACGGGGACCTTTTCACTGTCAGAATTTACTACAGCCCGTGAATGTTAATGCAGCTAATGAAGACATGCTCTCAGAGTCTGAACTTAAAAAACTACCACTAGCAGGAGAGGGCGAGAGAAGGAGGGAGGGATGGAGGACGGAGGCAGATTGCTGATGCACTGGAAGATGGTGGAAATCCTGCCATGTGACAGATTCATATTTATCATCATGATTTGTCTCAATTGACAGAAGATAGTGATCAGTAAATCTATTACTGTATTTTTGATTAATATTTATATGTGTTTTGACTCCTGTGTTACTGAAATCACTGTAGGCATGATTTACATTGTGTATTGATTTTAGAAGAGCCAAGAGCATCAAAATTACAAAATTATAAGGTGAACAAACATAATTCAAACTGTATGGATTATCTGTTGCCATTAATAACAGAGACAAGCAGGATAGTAAATTAATCAGTAAAAAGAATATGTATTTTTCATATATATATATAATAGTATATATTTTGTGTTTTATTATGGATTTAAGCTAATAGCTATTATGTCTATTGTTTTTGGTTAAGTTTTGAATTTTATTGGTCTGTCCATGAAAATGTCTTTCAGCAGTTGGATGCAAGTATAAATCCATGACCTTGACCTAGAACAGTGTAGGGGTTTGGCGGGCATAGCGGGTGTTGCAGTTGCCTGTGTTTTCCTTGTTTCAAATCCAGTGTACATGATGAATGAATGGGCTCCAAATGGCTGCGATCTAGATAACAAATCCGGCGGCAGCAGCAGCAGCAGCCAGGTGAACAGGCTAAAAGAGGCACAACACTGGAATACTTGGAGATCAACATCGAGGTTGGGATGAATGTAAATTTTGCACAGAGCTTCGATTTCAGTTCAGGATATTCATCTTGAAGTTGTTGGATGAAAAAATGATGATCACTTGTTTTAGATGTAAACAGTTGGCGCTGATTTAGCAACATGCATTCAGCGTGTAGTCTTTTGTCTCTATAATATGGATGGATATTGGTCTTACTCTTTTCCTAACTTTTTCTTACTTTCTTACATGTAGAGTCTCTCAATTAAACGGAAAAGAAAGGACATAAGTAGCTTATAGAAGCTGTCTCTATTGTGAACCCCTCATCTTGTGAAAATCTGTCAAGGTGACTCAGGAAGAAATATGAACAGAAGAGGTCATATCTTAAAGCATTTTTTCATGTTATGTTCAGTGACATTAGCCGACTTCCTGACTCTCTCCTGCTTTGAAGTTACAGTGACAGGAAACCAACTGAAACACACCGTTACCTTGAATAAAATAACAGATTAACCTATACCATTCATTCAGACTGAAAATGTCAAATGCACTAGTCAGGTTCACCAGAAAATTTTCTGCAGAAAAAGACTGCAAGGACCCTGCTGTTCAGAGAGAACACATGTAGAAACATTTATGAACTAGCTAGAATGGTGTCACTGGCATACTTTATCAATCATCAACGGGTAATCAGACATTTTAGATAGAGAATGTATTGGCTGAATGTTTACTGACATTGTGTTTTATTAGTAGTCGCACAAGACAAACAAACCAACAAAAAGTTATTTTTTTTGTTATGGTTATGCTAAGGTACATAAAGCACTTGTCTTGGTTCAATATTCAGAAAGGCAAGAGAGATTTGAGGTTCAGGGGTGGACATCGTTAATTAAATACCATTTAACCAAAAGCAGAATCTTTAACAAACCTCAACAAAAGACATGATAAATATTTATTCTGCATAGAGTCACTGTAGTAAGTGTAGATATCAGTGCAAGCCTGCAATTATAATACATTCGTTTAGTCTGGTTAGACATTTTACAATAAACCTTGATGACTCACTCATTCTGACTTTTGGACTACACACCAAAACTATTTGGTTAGGTTTAGGAGAGGATCATATTATGGGTTAAAATACACTTTAACCTACTGAAATGTAAGTGATGTAACTCACGTCATGTAGCATATTGCCACTTACGTCTAGGTAAGTAAGTTACGCTGTTTATGTATATTAACCCAGGTATGTAGCAAACCCGAAAAAACTAAACCTTTGGCCTTAAATGGGATATGAACCCCGTCCTCTGAAGGTACAATCCACTGTATAACCCATCCAACCCTCCTGACTTGGACATGTCTTGGTCTTTATACTACTCCACTAGTGTGGACTGATGACTGTTGTATTTGATCAATTGAGAGTGAGAACAGGATTCTGTTTTTCATCAAGATAAACCTATTCAAGAGATTTGCACTTCTGTTGACAGTGTGGATGTCACAGACATAGTGGCTAGATATTAATACAGTCACTACAGTGCGGGTCAGGTTTCAAACAGTTTTCTCTTTGTGCACATTAAATCTATTTAAAATGGAAGCTCTACCAGTTGAACAACATTAAACTATCACAACCTCCCTATCCATAAAAAAAAAAAATCTTACACCAGACACAACATTTCAAGGGGAACAATGTACTTAGAGCATGTTTCATGCTGCAGTTTCAACTAAGAGTTGGGACACACCACAGTTTCTTTAACTATTACAACAATCTCAATAATCCAGAATCCTTAGTTGCCCAAACTCAAGATAAAAACTCAAATAGGTCCAGTAGATCAGATCGCATTGCATTTACAGACCAGTTATTTTTTTCAGTTAGGTGTGAGGGCATCTTGGCCAACAACATTTTGATTCAGAAGGAGCTGCTTCAAAAGGCCTTGAGGCCACTCACAAACAAAACACACCTCTGTCTGATAACCAAAGAAATGAGCAAAAATAATGCAAACAGATAAAACAGTGAGAGAAAAGGAGATAGAGAGCAAGTGAGGGAGAGGTAGATCAATGACAAGGTCAGAAACCGCCGAGGAGCCGGCGGACCTGGAGAAGTCCTGGAGAAAAGTAATATTTAACCCGAGGCTAGAGAATAATTTCACTTTCCCTCAGATCAGTTTAAAAAATCTCTTGCTGTCAGAGCTTGGCAGATTTATACAAATTAATGGCCTTTAGTTGAAAATCTCCCAGCGCTTGGATTATTAATTGTTAAAGTGCATACATTAAACAAAATGAGCAAAAAGTCATTTTCATAAATTATCTCATACTAAAAAAAACTTTGTAGGTAAAATGGATTGTTGGCTTGGCTTTTGTACAGACAGAGAGTGATACTTAAAAAGTAACTACCATACATGCAAGGTGTAACAGAGAGGGAAGAGAAAGCAAAGGAAAGGTAAAAAAAAACTAGATGAAAGGACCGAAACTGAGGAAAAAAGACAAAAGGAGAGGTGAACTTATAGTTTAGAACAGATCTTATTATGCCTTTTTGGCTTCTTTCTGTATATAATGTGTGTGTGTGACAGAGAGAATTAAAACAACATAACCAGAGAAGTGTGAGTAGCAGGTATTGTTGTGTTGCCAGGTCTGCCTGCTGTCCTTGCAGAATTATAATTACGGACCACCACAGTTAGCTAAGCTTGCTCCAACACATCGGACTGGGCTCAACATGCATACCCACCCTTCTGCTTGAAAAACAGAAACTGAGCGTTGTTCAGTTAGAGTCTGTTGATTTTCATTTCATCTGCCATTGAAAAGAAAAACTAAAATTGACAGAACACTTATTATCATAATGTAAACAATCACAACAGAAGCATCCGTAGAAAATCAAAACAATACAGAACAACCACAATACATACTCTTACGGTTATGAAAATTAATGGTGATTGATAACGTATATATAAATATATATATATTTTTTTTTTTGTTCATGGGGACATTAAATTGATTTTCGGACAAAGAAAAAAAACATCCTGATTTGAACGTTATCAAGTCTTCATATTAAACAAGACCACAGCAAAATAGCAAGAGGATGGCAGGACATCAAATAAGAGTAGTGTACAACATGTGTAACTATTCCTTTACAATGCTATTCTAGTTCACGGAGTTGGAGATTAAGTAATTAATTCATTTATTATGAATTAATTCATTTTTCTATTTGTCAAACTTAATGAACTTTTGTGCAGTTAGCATTACAATGGATCCCCATTGTGACCAACACAAGAAGTTTCCTAAATCCTTAAGCCTTTATGGGTTTTTATTTTTTGACCAATAAAAGAAAGATATGATCAATATTATGTTATATTGTTTATTGTTTCATGCCAAAGAATCTGTGAAAGTCATGTGACACTGCTAAAGCAGCTTCATACAGTAATTTCCCAGGAACTTTTACGATGTCATCCAAATTTGCACTTTGCACAAGAAGTGTTTGCCTTCTTTGTACAGTATTGAAGTGTGTTTCAGACACTTCCAAATTTCTCCTCAGAATTACACTCTCATTGTCCACACACACACACTCTCTCTCTCTCACACACACACTGGGCTGAGTGATGGGTACTTGAGGTGTCACTGGTCCTACTGGCAGGGATAGAGAGAGAGGGCGGCAGGCAGAGAGTAGGATGAGATGTTATTTCCTAAATTTGGCCCCTAGGACAAAGGAGAGGCCTGTTTGATATTCATCTATCCGCCAGTGGCAGACTGGCGGGGGAGCCTGTGAAAATCTATTCACTATGATAATGAACAAATTGTCATACATTGGGCTCTGTCTCCCCTTGACAGTGATAGTTATCAAAGAGAGAGATCGAGGCAAAGGCCGAGTGTGTGTGTGTGTGTGTGTGTGTGTGTGTGTGTGTGTGTGTGCCGCCCAGATTGTCTCCGTTCCAGAGCAGTGGCTGTCATTAGAAAGACAAGCCTCCTGGCAGGAAGCTCCTGTCATGTCACAGCCTCACACTTAAATGCTGTCACACCTGATTGATACATTCAGCGCTGCTAGTTGTGTGTGTGTGTGTGTGTGTGTGTGTGTGCGCGCGCGTGCACGTCTAAATAGTACTCCAGATTAATGGTTTTTATCCCTACATTTAATTGTAGAACCATTTTTTCACTACCTGCGGTGTATTATCATGTTTTTTTCTTGATAATTCATTTCAGGATCGATTTATAGGATGTTGTTTTCAAAAAGGAGGACTACCAAAGAGGTTCCCAAGTCATGAATTGAATGTATTATTTTCTGCAAAGGCAAATGACAGAAGTTAGCGGTTTGGTGAAATGTCAAAGGTCATGGCAAAATTTGGTATCACCCAAAATTATACGCAAATACAAATCTTGTATCAGCCCAGTTGCCAGAACAAAATGTTGGCATTTTATCTTTCTGAAACCCACTGAAGGTTTCAATTTCATACCTGTCATACACTACGTACCAAATTGACATTTTAGTAATACATGTCATATCACAATCACATTTCATGTTTATTTAAGACCTGACTTATCAGTTGGTGAAGGGGATGGTGGTGGAGGTGTACCTTGGCAACAAGGCTGCCAAGAGAGTGACTGCAGTTTGAGGCTGTGTTTCAACATTTGTACCACTGGATATTAGTAGGAAACTTTGGGACAATTTCCAGACATGTTTGTGGTGAAAAAAAAAACTTGTCACCACAAACAAAAACCTCGGAATTCTCCTGCTCTGTTCTCTGCTGCAGCAGAAAGAAAGGTAAAGTTTCAACATATCTGCGAAGAAACATACATTGCATCTTTTTATTCTAATGAATCCATCTTTAAAAAAAAATATATCATGATTGTGTATAGATAAGGCATTCTAAGCACCTTATGAACACACTGCTTATGATATTATTAATGACCTAACATAAGATCGGGTCATGCAGTATCTAAGGAGGCAAAATGTTTGTGTAAACTTTCCTTTGCATCAGTGATTGTTACTTGTCATCTGAAACATACTGCATTGCTCTGATTTGATGTTAAGACAGATGCTCAGTGCACTACCACAGTACAGTTTCACTCATGTTATGTTCTTATCAAATGTGTGTCAGCTATTATGTAATTTGCATGCAATTAGCATAGAGATGCCCAAAGGGTCTGAGGTCACCCAGAGTAAAAAGTCGAACATGTCGGTTAATCGGATCACAGCTCACATTCAGTGCAGAGATAAATGTATTCACTGGGGGGATTCTTTAATTGGAAGTGGAACATTGTGCTTGGTTGTACCTGAGGACAGTTTATATAATTTGCATATACCATATGATTTATACAGTCTTGTACTTGATTTAAGAAAAAAATAGAAATAGAAGCAAATCCTCCATGTATTGATTATAACGATTTCTAAAAAAGACAGATGATTCATCTTTGAACACTTGGATAGCGAACATTAATTCATAAAGAGGACTTTTTACACTTTACACAAAAAATGGTGGTATCGTGGAAAAAAGTCACAATCACAATGGAAGCTCAAACATTCATTCTTTTGGTTAGTTGTCACTCATTGAAGGAGTCCTTAATGGCCTTGCAGTTGTGGAAGTATACATGTTTTATTATCTCTGGCTAGTGAAATGGCAGAATGACAGGTTATACTGGGAACTTCTGCAGGAGTTCTTTAAGTTCCTATCCGTAGGTGTCTGCTTTGTCTCAGGTGGACATAATTTACAGGAAGGGACCTCTGAATTCCAGAGAACAGAGCAGAGAGATGACAAAGCGGTAGCACAATCAGTGTCAGAATTTTTTCAGTTTACGGAAGTTTTTCAAAGTATCAACAATCAGTTGAAAGAACGGAGGCGTTACAGGTGCTATTAGACATCATAACCAATAGTTTCATTCCTAAATGATTGAATAGGTTGATGGCTAATGACTCCCAAAACAACATATCAACACCACCTTGTGGTTTGCTATAAATTAAGTACATTACTTCTATAATTGTAATAACAGACACATTAGGCATGTGACATAAGTTAACTACATTAGAACTAACTGTTGACTTTCAAACTTGACATGAAACATGGCCTTCTGGGTGGATGGTCTGTCTTTGTTTTACCTATCCATCTACCCTGCTGTTTAAACAGTGGTGGAACTGTTAAAGTATGAAAATGTACATTTACATTTAGTCAAATACAGTGTTTAACTTATATACTTTAATTTATTGTATTGTCTTTCCACACACTTTTATACTCCTACTGCACTACAAATAAGATACAGTCTTCTCTTATACTCCACAATTATTCTACAGCTTTATTAGTTACTTTACAAGGTATTAGTTTAAAATTGTACCCACAAAAATGATGAGCTTATAAAAGTACAATGCCTTTTTAGAGGTTTAGTAACCAACAGTAAAGAGCTGAACGAGCATCAACAGGAAAGTCACTGTCTTGCAGAAATCATCATTGATACAGCTTCTCAAAAGGATTTGCTGCTTTCCCTTGTAATTATTTTCATCATTTAAGTTTATAAATTGTATTATTAGTATTAATTAAAGAGAACAATGTCATATTTGTATCTATCTTTTTTTTTTACTAACTTTACAATAAATTCATTAACTTTTAATAAAGTCATGATTATTATAAATATAAGATGCAGTATTATAAAACATCATTTTAAAAAACAGCTCCACCTCTGCCAGTTGCAACAGTACAATCTTAGCTTAGTGTTGTTAGTGCATAAGTAATAATAATCCAGTGATATTTATATAATGATATGACAGTTACATCAAGTACTGAAAAACATACAGAATATCCTAATAAAGAATACTTGAAAATAAGTACCAATGAAGAGCAGGTGCTGAATGGAGGGCTCTGTGGGTCACCACCATCCATACAGGTATTAGAGCTCTTCACCAGATGCCCACCATAATGCCCTTGACAGTGGAAATCCAAACAAAGTGTGTATGCTCCAGAGGACGTGTGGTGAATTACCCTAGGGAAATAGTAAAAAATAACAGTAATAAAGGCGAGGCTGTAGGTGGCTCTCAGAATGCTTGGCCTTATATTGTAGATAAATCATCCTAATGGCTGACTTAAAAACTTTGCATTCTTAAATAGGGACGAGGGAGTGTAATGCACATACAAATACAAATATGTATAATACATGGATGTAAGGCCTTGTATTCAAATGTGGTGCACAGGTAGCATTTGAATTATTGATATTTGTATTTTAGAAATATTTGATGACCTCAGTCCAGTCTTGCCATTCCTGCTAGAGTCACAGGGACAAACTCCATATCTGCACAGCATTTGGTTAATTTACTTAGTCACTGATGCACACATTCTAAAGATGCCTGTTAAAGTGGTTCTCAAAAGTCAAATTTTTAGGGGGCCAAGCCCGAGGGGCTTGCATACGCGTTTCCTAGGACCAGTGGTGCTAGGAACCCTATTGTAATTGTAAAGATTTTTATTTTTTTTTTTCTAAGGCTAAAAGTGGTGCTGCAGGCTAAACCGTGCAAGGGAGGGTGGTGCAATTTGGAGGGTTGGTCCAGACTCCTGCGAATATCTCAGACACAAAAAACTACATATATTCGCCTGCAGGGGGCGCTATAACTTAGGCCAACACGTTTTTGCCTATAACTCCCAAACCGTATGTCGCACACTCAAAAACCTTGTATCCCCAGATTCCCTGAATGGAGCTGAATCACTTTGCGATTGGCCACGCCCACTTCCGGTTAGAAAGTTTTATCGCAAAATCGCAAAAACTCGAAAACCTACTTTTTCAAACTCCTCCTTGGGATTTTGTCCGATCTGCGTGAAACTTGGCACGTACACTCTTCAGCTGGACCTGATCTAAAGTTATCAAAAGATTTTTGCTCGGTCAAAAAATGCGCAAATTATTCATGAACACATTTCTGTAGTTAGCTATAAAAATGTAAACTGTTTGATATCTCGGATATCTAAATGCTGTGAACACCAAATTTGAGATCCTTGCTTGCCATGACACTGGGAAGGGATGAGCCCAATTTGGCGAATTTTGGCCACTAGGGGACGCTACAAATATGGGAAGTTAATATCTCTTGAACGGCTACACGGATTTTTACAAAATTTGGTCGGTATGATGTAGGGCCAATCCTGAGGCCATATCTTGAAGGTGGTCATGACTGCTCAATGTTGGCGTGGCTTATTACAACATAAACAACAAACATTAATTTCAGCCAAACTATTATGCTGAGAGCTTTGTAATGTATATGGTACAGATAGAATAGGACACAGTTCTTCCAGACAAAAAATTGCACTTGTACTCCACTAGGTGGCGCTATAATGGATGCAATCGCGTTTTTGACTGTAACTTCCACATTTTAAATACCACATTTGCAAACCTTATATCCATATGTTCCCTGAATAGAGCTGGGTTTTCTGACATAGGACACGCCCACTTCTGCTGCACATTGTGTTCGCTAAATCGCCATGTATGCAAAACCTACTTTTTCGAACTCCTCCTTGGGATTTTGTCCGATCTGCATGAAACTTGGCACGTACACTCTTCAGCTGGACCTGATCTAAAGTTATCAAAAGAATTTTGCTCCGTCCAAAAATGCGCAAATCATTAACGAACAAATTTCTGTAGCTAGCTATAAAAATGTAAACTGTTTGATATCTCGCTCAAACTAAATGCTATTAACAACAAATTTGAGTTCCTTGGTTGCCATGACACTGGAAAGGGATGAGCCGAATTTTGCGAATTTTGGCCACTAGGGGGCGCTAAAAAGATGAGAAGTTTTTATTTCTTGTACGGCTTCACCGATTTCACGAAATTTGGTCTGTATGATGTAGGGCCAATCCTGAGGCCATATCTTGAAGGTGGTCATTACTGGTCAATGTGGGCGTGGCTTATTACAACAAATCCAAATCGGCACACATTCAGCCTTTTGCACTTCCAGTGCACTTCCCATTACAGCGAATACCACAGCTCAGACGTTGGCCTGTGTCCTCACTTTTGCCCAGAGCCCGTCATCCTTTGGGGCCAACTTCCGTGGGCTCTGCGATGCGTGGGGTCCGAGTCGCGCGGGGGGGCTTGGCCCCCGTTCATAACTGCTTGCAGTTCTAGTTTAAATTGTCGTTACTTTTATTGACCAGTGGACAAAGATTAAGGGCTCTATCTTATGCTTGGTGCAAAGTGTGGCACAGCACAGCAGTGTCATTGCTAGTTTCAGACTGATGCAGTGATCATTTTCACACCCAGTGCTCATTGTAATCTAGAGGCAGTAGAAAGCAACAGCATCATAGACCATCAAAAAGCTGTTCTAAAGTCAAAGGTGCAGTCTGTTTATTGCTATTTGAAGGAGGGATTATTCAGAAAGTGTGATGCGCCTACACATTATTTTAAACATTTCCATGCACACAGTAATGTCACTGTTACAAATATCATGGCAAATTTAAGCAGGAAAACTAAAAGCTGTAGTTATAAATTCTCCAAAGGACCTAGAAATAAACTTTTAGCTTCTGAAATAAAAAATGTCTCCACAGAATCTCTGGATGTGTAGAAGAACATAGAATGTGAATTAACATGGAATACTTACTGATCCTGTCGGCAAGTCAGGAGTTTTAAATAATCAATGAAGTTTATCAGCTCTTTCGCATCTGCATGTTAATGTAGAGATACAAATTGTTTCTGCTGCAGAAGGATCGCCGTAGGTCATTAAAATGTTCCTCATTAAGGACATATTTCAGCTCTCTCATCCCACCAGTTAATGATCAGGATGATACGTTTTATGACCTGTCCAGCCTGATCCACAGACTGCGATCCACACACACACAGAGGGATGTGCAGCAGCGCTCCTCCTCCTCCTCCTCCTCCTCAGTCAAATATCAGTGTATTTCTTCATATGCAGTCAAACAGAGTTGCTGACATACATCACACCACATCACTGTCCCTCAGCAAAGAAGCGCACCATTGTTAAATATGATAACCTCGTGAGGCACCTGTCTCGTGAAGGGAATGGTAGATGACACTCGGATTGGTTTCAATTGGGTTCCGCCCAAAACACACACATGAAAGGTTCAGAGTCTGAATACAACCTCTTTGCGCCGTGCGACACACTTTGCGGCCAGCTGTTTAAGTAGCTAAATGGACTTGGACAGGCCCTAAATCTTGAGGGGTTACCGAATGGTCAGAGCATCCTTGTCAGGAAAACAACCACAAAGGTATACTGTGACAGTGGGTGACCTTTAGTGGCTGTAGTAAGTGTTACGGCAGCAAAGGAGGAAGTCGAGTCAAACAAGCACAGAACTTTAGGAGATCTCTGTTCATGCCCAGTGTGACTAAATAATGTGACTAAAGTTACGTATATAGCGCAGGTAAGTTCGTAACTGAAGTAACTTAAAAAAACCTACTGATTTTAAGTAGTTTTCCTGCCTAAACCCAATCAAACCAGGAGCATACAGCAAAGGCCTGGTACACCTGTCACTGGTTCACTACAATAGCCTGTTTTGTTTGTCTTTGTTGGATGCTGTTTTTGTTTTGTTGTATGCTGTTTGCTGTCTTCTTTTTGTGATGCACTGTGGTTTTGTGAAAGCACCCTACATTTTGTTGTACCTCCACAGTACAATGACAATAAAGGCTATTCTATTCTATTCATCTATGTTGTTTTGAGAACAGTGATGTACAGTATGTCATTTTAGGAGCCACATAAATCGACCTATTCAGGTAGAAAGGTATACCTATTAGGTGTGAGGATGTGTGAAATATATGTGCTAGGTACCTCAACAGAAGTGTAAAGAAGAAACTTAATTACATTGAGTGGTACTTTTGGTACCATCCAAACTTTTGTTAATGGAAACACAGAAAAAAATAACATTCTAATGTGTTACAAACTGAAGTGAACTGAACTGCATGGTGAAAGCAAATTTTAGATGACTCGGCCACCAAGACGCCCACAGATTCCTGTCACTTTCCATTGGTCTTTGTATATCAAAAGTGGCTATGATGAAACCAGGAAATCTGAATATTTAAACATGTGTTGCCAACCCAGCAGTTTACCTGGAGAGGATTATTCACATGCAAAACAAGCACACCTAAACAGAAATCTCTGATGCTGCTCCAATCCGCTTAACAGACAAACGACAAGAGAAACAAACGCTCCCAGCAATCTCTACTCTACCTGCCTAGCACGGCCAAGTGATGGAAAGAAGCAGTGGGTGAGTGGGTGGATGGGGGGGGTCACTGATATACATGCCGTGCCCTTAAGGAGATGACGGCCCCTGTCACAAGGCAGAGGGCCCTGCGACACGCCGGGATATAAATCTACACAGGAGATAAAGAAAGTACATGATGAATTAAGCCGGTGCATATAAATTCTTAAGAGCCTCCATTTTAATGCCGGTCATTATTCAACAAATTTTTCTAAGAAATGCCACATGGGCAGGAACAAGTAATTAGGGAGAGAAAAGTGAAACTGTCACCCGTAATGGTTTACTCCACCGCCTCACCTTATCAGGGGAAGAAGAGAGAGAGGGAGATAGAGAGAGAGGGGGGGACGAGAGAGAGAGCTCCATGGGGCCATGCTGTAGCTACCAAACTGCCATTAGGCCAATTCTGAAGACTAAGTGTTCGGGAGCTGCAAATCTGCCCACAGTCTCAGTCCTGCATTCAAAGCATTGTTAAAGGGAATGTTGTTTTCCTCACCTCAGTCTCCCGCTCTCCCTCTCCCTTCTTCCGCTCTCTCAAATCGGCCAAGGCCTCAATAAATCTACGGTCACGGGGGATATTGTTAGTGTTGGCCAAAGTACTATTAAAATGAAGGTAAATTTATGGATGACACTTTGTAACAATTAATCAGGAAATGTTGATTAATAAAGTTGGTCGGTTATCCTCCTGAAACCGAGGGAGGCTTCGCCACATTGTCAGGCTGATCATTTTATTCATTATTTTTGATTAATGTACCCAGATACCCTGACTCTAAGAGAAGAGGAAAGGAGGGAAAAGGGGGGTGTGAGGGGGCACTTATCCTCTATGCAAAATCATAAATAGTGAATGAGTGTGTATACGGGTATAACCTTGGCCGTGGCAAAGGGATTTGAGGGGAGGGTGGGTGGGATGGGAGGAGAGGGGGAGCGAATGTGCGCATTCAGCAAAATAAACTGCAAGTGGGGATTAAGGAAACAAAATAGGTGGGGGGGGGGGGCGCGGTTTGATGAACATCACCTCTCTGGACCTGTCCGTCTTCACTGGACGCCCATGATTAATTAGTTTGTTTAGATACTCAATTAGCCCAGCCATGCAGAGAAAGGCATGGACAGAGCATGTGTGAGAGAGAGAGTGAGAGAGGATGGAGCGATGAAGGGTCAGGGAGGGGGCGGGGGGTGGGGTGTTGTGGGGCGGGTAGGGGGTTAAATAAAAACGGTGGAAAAAGATACAGAGAGGAGGTGAGCTGGAGGAGGGAGAGATGGAAACCTGAGATATGGGAGAACGGATCAGAGAAAAGTGCGAGGATTACTTAGCCGTGTAATGTAATGTAATTCTCTTGTGTGGATCTGATGATAATCTTAAGATTCGATATCGGAGGTTTTTAACTTTTTATACACAAAGGATCCCCAAAATGCTGCATTGAAACATGAATTATCATCTACCTACATCCCAACGTTTTGCCCAGGTACAACACAATCGATTTGTCCCCTTACTTTAATTCAAGTTGTTGTTTCTATTTGGCCGAAACACGTTTCCCGACCAAGGGGGCCCTTAATGACTGATATATTTACATTAAACATGAAACATGTTTCTGCTTAAATTTCTCTGTCAGAAATGAACGTTTGACCAACGGAATGTTGTTTTCGAGGCCAAGGAAGAGGCAATGGCATTACTTTGTCCTCATTAATCAACTTACCATTCCACTGCACTGCCCTCTTGGGACTTTAAATCAAAGTTGATGAGTCTTAAATCCAATTTAGGCTCAGGGACTCTGATTAGGGGAATATGTGATCTCAGGTGTGAGAAGGTTGATTTTACCCCTCACGACTGACAGCAGCTGATGGTGAATCATCTCTGTCAATCAGCTTTTGATTATAATTTTTTTTTTTTCAAAACAAGCTTCATTGTATATATCTAATATGTAGCACAATTAGATGCTGCAATATAGGGAACAGAGGAAAATATTCAAATTAATTCTTCGAGGTCAAGCTGATAAAAAAGCAGTGAGATTCTCCTTCAGCCTTACAGTTGCCACACTAAAAAGTCAGAGTGCACTGATTAAGGGCCAGGACTTAAAATAAAACACTTATCAAGTGCATCAGAAGCCTGTGATATGACAACCAGTTTTACCACAAGCGACTCATACATTAAGAGTGAACTATTTTGGCAACTTTCTTGCTGATAAGTACCATTTCAAGTCTCCATTATGAGAGCAGCCTAGTGTGTGATGTGTGCCACTGACTGTTCAACTACTTTTGAGTCTATGAGCTCATCTTAAACTAAGTGTTTTATCCAGTGGCCCTATTGGCAAATGCTTCAGGAAACCTTTACCTCATCTAGTCTTGCTAAGAATCTTTGTAAAAAAAAAAAAAACAAGTAAGTGTGCAGCATTTGCTTCAGCTGTGTTGGTTAGCAGTTGCTCTTAAAGTTCAAATGATATTGTCTATGTGATAAGGCATCACTTGTCGCCCTGCATTTACCAGTGTCTGAGAAGTTAAGTGCAGCTCAGGCTGCATTTTTCTATGTGCACCTGACCCAGTCCGACCTGAACTCCACTCGAGCCCGATGCAGTTAATGTAAGCTGAAGCAATGAGTTTGTGTTACCCTCTCATGCAGTTGTTACCATGGTAACAGCTTGCCTTGATTACAGACATGGGTTGTGTACACTAAAAAAGTTAAAAAGTTGCCAATGTCTTGCATCAAAAGCATTGTCACATAAATAACAAAACTTAATAGAATAGTACGAATGTAGACAGTAGGTCCATCAGACATTATCACTCTGTTTCTGTCATCATGTCATTTTAACTATACTTTATTTCTCCTTTTTTATGATTTATTTACAAAATTGAACCCAAACCCGGCCATCATTTCAACATTTTTGTCCAAACCAGAATCAGAACCCTTCATTGACAAAGGATGCATTCAAGGATATTTCAGCAGGGGTCACTTGCAGTGTTCAAACTGCTGACAGTGGGTTGAAAGTCTCTTTGATATATGGTGACACACTTACATTTGAAACAGGTAGACAGTTCAAAATCCAATGAAAGGAAGGAAAGTAGCAGGGAGGTAGGACATCTGCAACAGCTAATCATTAACATGACAGGTCATCTGACAACATGTTATATGCTAAGTAATACATCATGTCCTTTGAATGCACACACAAGAACGTCAGTTTGCTTGTCTGGAATACAGCTCAAAACCCCAAACTGAACTTAAGTGATGCTCCCACAGGGCAGAGAGAAATAAAACATGACTTCTTCCTGCAGTATTTTCTGTCCAGAGATGTTAGCAGATGGTGGAAGTAAATAAAGCTGACTAGAATTAAACAGAGTACATTATTATCAACAACTGTTAACACAGTAGGCATCCCATCCCTTTTACTAATAAGTATAGATTAGTCAAAATGTCCTTTAAATTCCACCTTTGGAGTGCACAGCGTGATCGGATTATTACAATTTCTGCTGCTCCGGGGCTCTCAGTCATAACAAAACAAAACAAAACAAAAACATGTAAATAGTATGGGATGATGCGAGTTGTTGTCGTCTGATAAAAGAAATCTATCAATTTAGGCACAAATGTTAACAGTATTTTTTTTTAAAAGGTTTTATTCATATACATTACTCTCCCCTTGAAGTTATAGTGACAAGCCACCAATTGAAAAGGTTACTTTAGACAAAATGACGGCTTTCTCTGGGTTATTACATTATTAAAAACATTTGTGGTAACATAAGTGCACAACTTAACAACATGTACAGCAAATGTCAATTTTAGACATTGTCATGTGAAAATGTTGCATTTTATATCTTTAAGAGCATGACTTCCACTTTTATTAAATGCCATTGTACAAGGAATTTTAAAAGTAGCTGCAGCATGTGGAAGAAACTAAAACAACATATTTTGTCTCACTGCTTCTGAGAATGAACTTGATGGTATTAAAGGTCAAAAGCAACCAAAAAAAAAAAGATTTTAGCATAAATCACTTTAGGCTTCAGTTTCAGTTGACGTGAGGCATGTGTCATTGTTGGAGGTAGTGCATGTTTTGTGCATGTGTACTTGAATGTGTGCGTTGATGTGTGTTGATGTGTGAGATAGTGAGAGAGATATACTACTATTTAAAAGGTAGGTAGGTAGGTAAAAAAAAAAAAAAAAACACTGATTGCATTACGTTGTAGTATAAATTAAAATGGATGAATATCTGTCAAAGAGTCCATGTGTGCACACCCATATCCTCACACGGTCAAGCATGTGTTCAGTCAGGAGCAGTATGGTGCCATGAAGCCCTCTTTTTCACTTTGTCACATCAAATTTGCTAAAACAAGTGTGAAAACACAACTGTTCTCTCTGACTGTCTCTTCTCCTTTGTTCTCTGCTCTGCTCCCCTCCCATCCACTCTCTGCAAGCTGGGACAAATGGCTGCTTTGGGACAGTGTGTGCTTGTGTGCGACTGTGTGCATGTGTGTGTGTGTAGGGGGTGTCTCATTGTGTTACGTGTGATAAACTGCTGTGACAGCAGAAATGTTTGTGTGACAAGCGCTCCGCGGTTGGAGTCCATTAGCTGCCTCTTTTGAGTCTCCTTGGCGGGTTATCACTCTCTCTAACACACACACACATACACACACATACACACACAAATAAATGCATATACTTACTCGCACACACATGTACAGCGCAGAAACGAGTCAGCTTTCTACCACTCTTGGTGCTTGTGTCCTAGCAACATGTGTCTCAGTGCATCGCTCATGTGTGCAGGGTTTATTGTGTATGTGTGCGTATGTGTGTGTATGTGTTTTCCTACAGCTTTCATGTTAGAAAGAAGAAATGTCTGAATGGTTGGACTTAATAATCCTTATGCATGGTATTTCATACATAAAGGTTACACGACTAAAATAATGCTCACCAGTAGCAGTGGCGGCATTTTAAGGGAGGACGATGTGAGAAATGATAGTCATCACAATCTATGTTACAAACCCAACATGGAAAAATATTATACATTTGTTATGTGCCACAATGGATTTTCAATATGTTGTAGGTCCAAAGGATTAAACTCTTTATATTTTTTCAAAAGAGTCCACCATACATTTTGTATATACCATCCCTGTAAAGGGCAGGAATTATGTTGTGATTGAAGTGACAATTGTACCACAGTGTGACTCACAATAGACCGTACACTGTGCTTTTTATTGCATGCTCTATTAACTGAAATTGTTATAAACCCTATCAAAGTAATGAACTAGTCCTATGTTTGGATTTACAACAGTGCTTTATGGTGTATTCACCTTCATCACACATGCAAGCCTAGTTTGTGGCAAAGGGAAGGGCCACAGCTTTGAATCTGGATACTTCATTAGTCAATCCAGTCGCCAGAATAACTGCTGGCAATGTACAGTTCTGTAAACATAGATTTATTCAATCTTACATGTATTTCTCTTAGTTGCAACTGTATAGTTTTATTTTGGGTTCATTTTTTAATTCATATTGTGACAACATTGCGCTTATAATCTGGTTAGGTTTTGGTGCAAAAACTGCTTGGTTAGGGTTAGTAAAAGATAATGCTTAGGCTTAAAATCGCTGGTTTTGTAGTCACAAACACCGCCAAAGATGTCCTGACGTCTCATCCAAAATAACTGGCTTTTTGTTGCCGTAAACACAGCTGGAATTTGCTATATAAATATATATCTGGTGCTTCCTCACAAAAAAGGTTGGATGCAGTGGTCAATGGGTTTGCAGCCTTCTTGCCTAGTGTTAAAATAATGCGACATGTATTGTAGAAATGTCAAAACGGTGCATATGACATATACACATTTGAATGTGTCCATGATTTGCTGAAACATTGACAGCCAACATTTATTCTGGGTACTAATCAGCATCAGTTGTCCATTTTTCCTGCAATGCATGACTTTATCAGGAAGATCTAGCCATGGCCAAAATGATTCCATATTTACTCCCTAGCGCACTTGAGTAACTTTCCATTTGACCTGTGTGCCCAAAAATGATCCTGAATTGTACACACTTCATTAACCTCAAAATTCATATTTCATTCAATGTCAAAGTGGTATAGAATGGTAAGTGTCCACTGCACTACTTAAAGGCAATTAAACATTGTAAAAACACGGTGTCATGTGTCATCTGTCAATGATGATGCAATGATAAACTGTTCATTTCAATCTTGTAGGTGTCAATTTAAGGGGATCATGAATGAGTAAACAAGTGGGAGATTTTGGACAGACCAATGTTTTCATAAAACTAGCAGTGACCTGATGATGTCACTTGGTCCTTCATGTTCTCCCCTGGTGCAAGATTAGTACAGCATGAGCCTGTCTCAACCCCCCCTTCAATGGCTCAATAGTATTTGGAACAAATCGCTCCATTCCTCGAGTCCAAAATTCCCCTTGGAGCAGGGCTGCTCTTGTATCGCCGCTGTCTGGCGTTTAGCCCAGCCTCGCCTTCCAAATGGGTCTAACCTTGAGGGACTTGTTTGACCCCCCCCCGACCAACACCATCACCACGCCACCCCCAACTCCCCAGTTCATGCACATGTGCACAAACGCATGCAGATACACACTTTCCCAAACCAAGTGGATTGAATAATTGATGCCTATCGTTCTGATGCATTTGTTCAGCTACACAAGTCAGACAGGGACTGTCAGAATGTCTGTGTGTATGCGTGCCTCTACTGGTTACTGTGTGTGTGTCTTCCAAAATCCCCCACTCCCCCATCATCACAGAAAACATGTACTGTCCCCTCCGACATTCATCATAAACTCCATATGTTGTTTTTCCCCCCCTCTCTGTCTCTCTCGTTTCATTCTCCAAGAGACCCAGAACTGACAAACACACAAACCATTTCTGATGTGAAACAGTGGACCAGACGAGCTTTTAGACCTCTCACACTGACAGTTGAGGGAATAGAGTGTGGAAGGCTGTGGGAGAGCCATGCAAGTTTAAACAGACAATAAGAGAGGGGGAGAATAGTTTGTTTTTAAAAAAAAAAACGGGAGAGAGAGATGTTGACAGATGAAACAGGGAAGAAAGGCAGAGAGCAGCCAGAGAGGCACTGAATTCACTTTGTGTATTTCCAAGTCAAATGTCTCAACTATTTTGCCTCTGTGGTGGCAAAACTGTGTTTGTGGCGTGGCACAATGTCTTCTGTGTCTTGTTTGAGGGAGAAGACTGTCATAACACAAAGAGATATCAGCCTTTAAAAGACACGGGCAAAACCAAGGACATGGCAGCAAGTTATTCAAAATGTGGCTTTACCCTTGAAACAGACACAGGTTTATCGTGGTAAACTAAGGTTTTATTTGGATTGGGGTCATATTTATATCAAGTAAGGTCAGTATTTATATTACATAAGTGTTGTTTTGTTTGCCGTGAAGTGGTAAAATAGGCAGAGAATCCCACTGTTCTATCCTTGCAAGTAGCCACTGAAAATGACGACAGAAAGACAACAAGAGGAGAAGGCAATAACAAACATTCATCAAAACTACAGGGAGGATGGGGCTATTCATTCTAGAGGCAGAGAAGAGAAATATCATCAATATTTGACATTGTTTTATGGAGAAGCCACTTGATTTCGTCCCAGGTCCTGTGCGGGTGACCAGCAGCAATCAATTACCATTGACAAGATTTGTGTACATGGAAGGCCTTCGCACTTTGTTTCGCTCTGCCCTGCCTCTGTGAAGTTGCCTCCTCAGAGATCACAAACCAAGTCCTTAGTGAGTGTTCCATCTTCCCGCTGACTGCTTGGCATCATTACTCTAAGCCTGCCAGTATAAAGAGAATATTGGACTAATTATGTGGTGTGCTAGTGAAATTCAAAGTGGAAATGGGCCTGTGTTCAGCAAACACTGATGATGAGCAGACTAATGCAAAAGTTTAGAACAAAATTCTTTGTAAACTGTAGTGCTCTCCATTATTGCTACCAAACGTATATGTAATCAGAACCTAAATATCCACAGTAGGTGAAGAGGGAGTAGGACATTGTCAGAGCCATTTGCTTATAATGTAGCTAAATGTAAGGTATATTCTTTAATTAAAAATGTGGTGATGTTGCTCATGTAATTACTGAACAAATATTTGTCATGGTGAATTATAATAACAATGCTATATTGTACTATGAAGTTCCATCACCCATATAGGCTAGTAGTTTGCCAATGAATCCCTGACCAGACAGCAGCACTGATGCAGAACAATTTTGCAAAACCCTGGAATACATTTAATGACAAAGTTTCATAACATTAAATGCAACCGTTATGAAATAAGATAAATAATAACATTATATCATATAATAATAAATACATTATGGGACCTAGTCTCCAGAACAATATGTTGGCAATTTATGTTTATGAGAAACACTGATACCCTCAAATCTGTCTGTGTCATATATGACATATTGACATTTCTATGGTGTCAATAATGTCCGCATTACATATATATGAGCTGATTTGTAGGAGAGCGCCGGGACGCTGTGTCTGCATGCGCCACCATCTTTTTCATGTCAGGGGACGGATGGGACGTCAGTGGCATGACAGCTGGCGAGACGGTTACAGAGACCGCTGCTCAAGACAGCATGAAACCACTGAATATTCTTTACAAGATGTCAGGACAATTTCCAACTGTGTTAATGGTTATTTTGGCTTAGTGGAAGACAGTACATTTCAGCCAAAGAAAATATTAACCTATTTGTCTTAATCATCATTAATATATTATAACAAGGTTAATAGAGTGACATACTGGGAGCTGTCGAAAATTGGGGTTGTTTTGGGTGTAATATCAGAAAAAAAGATTTAACCGTCATAAAGAATTAGGGTGAATTCTGAAATTAAAGAATACAAATACAAATCAAATATATAAATTTAAAATACAGTCTGGTCATAATAACATGATAACGTGATATTAGATTCACCACTATTTAAATGAAAAAAAAAAAATAATAATAATAATGTTTGTCTGGTACTTTGGTGATTTTAACAGGCTGATAAGGCTTCTAGCAGGATAGGCCGGATAGGATTTTAGCATCATGTACACTAATGCGCAAATGTAAATGTCGTAAACGCACATGACCCGCATTAGCAAATCAAGGTAATGATTTCAGACCATGAAAGCTTAAGTGCTTGTTTTTCTTTTGTTTAACAATGGCTCACTTACGTTCCTCCACACCAAGTTTGTGTGTGTGTGTGTGTGTGTGGGTGAGTGAGAGAGAGAGAGAGAGAGAAAGAGAGAGAGAGAGAGAGAGAGAGAGAGTTACATAGTAGTTGATTTGTGTACAACAAAATAGTGCAGGACTTTTACATGTAAATGAAAGTTGGTTACATTCAAGCCATTCAAGCGAAATTTGTTCTCACACATCGTGATTCAGCCTATAACCCCCAGCTAAAGTTCTCTGGAGCTTAGAAACCTGGAGCCTGTGGCAATTTTAGCGATGCATTTTACCCCAACTGACAAACATTGGTTTGCCTGAGCTGAAGGTGGAAGCGACCATAGCGACTGCATAGGCCACAGCAAACAGGAGTGTTGTGTAGCCTATGGCATCGTAAAAACATCTACAGTGTTTGTGTAATTACTCTTGCTGCCAAAAGGGGGAGACCAAATGTTCCGCACTGCAGGTTTTTATAATTAGTTTTACAGCGTTACAGTGAAACCTACTAGAAAATCTGAAACATGCATGTGTATCATCTTTCAGAGCCCCTAAAACGTTCCCATACAGTCTCGTTTACGTTTGTACCATATTCCACAGAAGAAATCAAGCTATTTGACGAAAAACACTGATTAAAACAAAAAGCACTTGAGCTGCCAAATGCTTCATTATTTTCACTACTCAATATGCAAAATCATGCAGCAGCCCACTCAAATCTAATCAGATCATCTACTCCGTGGAGACACCTGTAGTTTAAATATGGTGTTGCACGCATTGTTCCTTTGTGACAGACATACAACAAAGAATTATATAAAAATGCCATCAAAGGATATTCTGCAATGTGATCTCACTTCCTCTCTGAACAATGGATTTCTCCCTTTGGTTTCTTAATTCACAAAGGGAGGCGGTTGCATAAACTCATACCAGAAAAGCAAAACGAGCCTCCAGCTGCAGAGCATTTTACTTGTGGATTATGCCGCACTTAAAGCCTGCACATTTATCGTAGGAGTGTTGACTGTGACCCATAGTAATTCTCGATGTATAGAGAATATTTTTGCATCGCCACATTACTCACTCATAATGGCTGTGTGAATGGCCGGTCACTTTAGACTGTTGAGGCTGTAGTAATGTAGCGTAGGTAACAGCGGTCCCTGTGAGTGCCGCAGCACTAGCAGGTGATTTGTAGCTCAGGGAGACTAATGAAGTGGTCGCTCTGCCACCCTGCTTCTTTTGCAAGATCAATTCGGCGTCAGGGCGCGTACGGTGGCCGCACTTTATGAATGATGGAAACCTCCTTAGGCCATCCATATACCTGTATCCCCGGCATCACTACCCCCCCCCCCCCCCCCCCCCCTACACTTTCCCCCCTCAGGCCCCCCTGCTCCAGGAGGCAGAGATTCAGCAATCTTTCTTGTTTGGAGAAAAATACATTACCATCGGCCTCCCTGGCTCTCCGGCCTTTGCCCAGCACACACACAAGCTGTATACACACCTGCACAGCTCGATTCTATGTCTACTAAAGGAAATTAACAATTGTGTGTTTTGTTCTGCATGTGTGGATCTGCACACACACATACTCACACACTACTCTTGCCTTTGTGTGTTTCCCCTTTTTCCTCCCATCAAACCCACTTCCAGGGTTGTCATCATTAGTGAATATGATCGACGTGAGGCAAGGCTTTCTGCCATGCTTTGGCCACGATGACATCCTCTAATACAGAAAAGGTGTTCAAGAGGCTGGAGAAAAGAAGAGCTTTTAAACTGTTAATGCATAATGCGATAGATGTTTTAGTCAGTGGATAATAATGAAAATGAGCTTAAGAGGCGAGCAAGGGAGCCAGTCGCTCTCTCCCTCGCTGGCCTTTGATCCCATCCAGTCTGGCTTTTAAAGCATCTGCTTCCGTAATGAGGAAGAGTTTACCATAGCCGATGCAGATTCAGGAAATGAATTCAAAAGTTAATGGTGTGTTTGTCCCGATGATTAAGAGCTGCGCCTCGTTCTTTATGACATTGCTGATCCTCGCCATAAAACAGGTTGTGTCGAAGGGAAAAAAAAAAGTATTTATCATAAGTTATAACAATTATCCTAAAATACCCGGGGAGCAATTATGGCTGTTTTAGCTGTGGTATTCAGCGTAGGTGCTTTTAATGTGACGGGATGAGTGAGGCCTTGGGCTGGTGGGTGCACAGGCTGATCTTTGTTCCAGCATGTGTCAATAAGAAAAATCTGTCAGGGGTGTTTTGCTGTTCCGGGATCACAGTGCAGCTCATCTAAAGGCGTCAGTGGCAATTTGAGAGCAGGACGTCATATATAAAGATGTCATGAGCCGACGCCTCCCGCTGAGAGGTTGAAAGGGAAAAGTAGAATGACAATGAATACTTGCCACAGTTTTCTGGAAGCTATGAAATTTAAAGGCCTCCCCTTTCATTTCTTGGTTAGATTAAAATATAAAGAAAAAAAGGGGGGAGGGTGGATGGGAGGGAAATTGAGACAACAGATCGTGACTAAGACTCAGAGGAGGTGGGAACAGGGTGGTGAGAGGACAGGGAAGAGGGTGCTTGAAGCCTTTAGTGGTAATCTTAACTTTTGAGATTGATTGGTTCAAGCTCCCTGCAAATCAGCACCTGCATGGCAGTCGTCCTCTTTAATGATAATCTGGGTGTCAGCAGCCAAAGAGGGAGAACAAAATAGGTGGCAGAAGAGGAAGGCAGAGTATAGTCGTCCAATTGAACCCAGCTGATGGCCTCCCTCCCTCCTTTAGCATCTCTCACCTTCCCTTCATCCTTCTTCTCCTGGCTGAGAGGAGAAGATGAGCAGGAAGTGTTTAATGTTTCCTCTGATGCCACAACAGAATGAGCTGGGCCCCTGGCACCTGCACTGGAAATGAGCTATATGCCGATGATCCTGTAGTTTAGAATATTTTATTGCTGGGAGAAACTGGATTTCTTGTTTTATCAATAAAAGAACTTGTGTCTGGTGTCAGGCACGCAGTATGATTAATTTAAGGTCGTTTTATGCAGAATGTAGCCAAGTCGCCAATATAATGTTGGAATTTTACATTTCTGCAAACAGCAATATGTTCCAATCTGTACGTGCAATTTGTGCCATGTCAACATTTCTACTACACGTGTCAAGTCGTTTTGACATTACATCTGAATGGGATGACTTTCATGCCAGGAGGTGGAGGGGAGAGGCGCCATGTGAGGCTTTGTGAGATGGCTTCCAAGTCAGAGCCTGCTGTTTTGGATGGCGTTTCATCATCTTTAAACCACTGGATACTTTTTACGGAGGAGCTTGGATAATTTCCAGCAATGTTTACGGTGACAGAAGCCAAAATATAATCTTTTCTGAAGCCTATCCAAGGGGTTTTTCTGCCTAACAATAACCAGACAATAAGCACAGTATTGTCACAGTATCAAATTGAAAATTCAACTTAAATAAATATAAAGTTTCAACATATCAACACTTTACCAAGCCCACATTACCAATGTCTATTCTGATGATTGGTCGACAGAATAAAAAGTTAACAACAGAAGGAAATCCTGATTTGTAAATCAGATAAATAGATTTACCTTAGATTAAACACTGCTGCAAACCAGTATTCATATTGTCGGTTTAAATTGTATTCAATAATATAAATAGATATATCTGAAAAAAGTTCATCACAAGATCCCTTGGTTCTTTTTCTTTTTCAGTGTAGAGTTTTCAGTTATTCCCGTCGTTCTGCTGTTACCTGAGCATAGCTACCAAGTAAAACAATGTCTCTTCCTGTTTTGATTGTGCAATGTCAGACATGCTTCAGCCTGATTGCAGACCAAATAGCACAGCAAAAGCGCTGTTTATAGGGAACCAATCAATACCTGGATGGCGTTATTTTTCTACAGCCATTACACTGTGCAATCAGAATTTTCTTCAGTAGATACATTAAAGCAAGAAAAGTTATCTATCAGCAAAGAAAGGTTTTTGACAGAATACACTTTGAAAACATGACAGCCTTGCTAGCTACAGAGCAATCTTGGTTGTTGTTTCTGTATGGACAATGGTGTGACAAATGTCTTGAGGATCATTTTTCTCCTATGTTTTGCACAGTTTTCAGGTTGGTTTCAACATTTGTTTGATCGTGACTCTATACGACAACACTTAATAAAAAAAAATCTGCTTTACACACATTTTGCGTGGAGTCTTCATACTAAAAAACAAGTGAAGTGAAATGTCCTCACAGAGACCAAAGTATACCAAAAATGAACGCCCACCCCGGCCACAGTCTGTTCACCCTGCTGCCATCTGGCAAAAGATACAGAGGTATCCACTGCCGTTTCACCAGACTAAGGAGCAGCTTCATTTCCTAGGCTGTGAGACTACTAAATTTACCATCAGTTAGGGGTGGGCGATACTGCAAATTTTGGTATCGATCTGATACCAAGTAATTACAGGGCCAGTACTGCCGATACCGATACTGATACCGAAAATTCCTGATCATTGAATGATGTTGTACTTTTGCCTTCAATTAACTGATCATGATTATGATAATAATAAAACGCAGGACAAAGATTTTAGCCAAATAAGAATATATTTCATATTTCACAAATATTTAACATAATTAAATCTATAACCTATCTTCATGGAGCTTCAACTTCAACAGATACACAAAAGGGTTATTATATTCTGCCATATTCATACTTCAGAGTGAACCTGGGTGAGCAGAGTGAGAGAGGTGGAGAGGAGCACTGCGCAAAAGGACTGAGAGAGATGCTGCGATCACACAAACTCTGTGAAGAAATACAAGTGATTTGCTGAACTTATAGAAGAAAAACTACAACAAAAATATCTCATCGCGCTAGTATCGATTCGATACCAATACTCATCTTGGTATCGATACTATCTATATTTGGATCGATCCGCCCACCTCTACCATCAGTCCTCTATTTTCCAAAATAGATGTCGCAGGATTCAAAGGACTCAAGCATTGTTTCGTATTTGAAATCCTCATGATTTAAAAAATGACAATATATTTACCTTGTACATCGTACCTTGCACATACACAAATCAATCTAGAGGCATACTTAGAAAATTGACTGTCTCTGTAATGAGTCATCCACACAAACCTTAATTTTCTTTCCCCGGCACACAAACAGACAAAAACTACACTGCATCACACACATGTACCACAGCTGGCTGTACCACCACACACACACACACACACACACACACACACACACACACACACACACACACACACACACACCCACCCCTCCAGAGCAACAGGGGATAAGATTGACCACGAGATACAGTATCTGTGCAGCAGCCACAGCAACGGCGGCGGCAGCACTGAAGCCCTCTCCTTGTTTCCCCTGAGTGTTCTACATTTATTTTTCCTTTATATATTATTCAAGTTCAAATAATTAATTCAGGATATCAAATCAAGATGTAGGAAATCAATCAAGAGCCTTTTTCAATCTGCCTTTCATTACACAGAACCCCCGGTCCTGGCTGAGCCTGTAGCGGAGCTGGCCTGGACTTCTATAAAGACAGACTGAAACACTTACGTGGCATCCCGTCCGCTGGAGAAGATGACTGCTTTTCTTTGCACGACCATGCTGAAGTACTTAAGCTGCATCCGATTGGGTGGTTGGAATTATTTTTGTTTAGCGCTGACATAAAAATGAACCACATGGCAGGCTGGGATCTAATGGTCCAGTGTGATAATGACTTTTTTCGCCGTTTTTACATCACTTTTAGGGTCTTTAAAGTAAAATTCAGTTGTTCTATCAGCCGAATGTTTAAGTGTGACAGAGACTACTTTTAGAGGGGGGAATGAAAAGATAACCGTGTTCCTTTGATTTCACTCAAACTTTATTGGCTCAAGAGAAAATTTCATTTCACAGCCAGAAAAAAATAAATACAGTGCATGAAACATGAAACACATCCTTTCTGGATACATCCCAACTTGAAAAAAAAAAAAAAAAAAAAGGATCCAATGCGTTTGTGCAAGATGAAGCAGCTTGTAGCCTGAGCAGAGATTAAGTAAGAACAGATGTTATTCGAAGAAAACGATCCCCAGTCACCAGACATGTATACATGTTCTCTTTATGCCCGGTCCTCTTGTCCCGTCTGCTGTCACCGTGGCTGCCAACTTTATAGGAAACCCACAGTGATCCCGCTTAGAATCAATAATCCCGGTCGAATGATACCGAGGGGCTGGATTCATCTCATCCTCATTTAGGTGGATACTTTAGCTACATTTGGAGAAGCCATGACTCTCCCGTCTTGAGGCAGACGCAATAATGTTGCGGTAAAAACGTCGGTCAAAGAGCAGTGAATGCGAGGCGGGAGGGGGGAGGGAGGGTTGAGGACAGGTAGTGAGTTGTGTGTGCGGCTGTGCAGTTGGTGGAGGGCAATTTATTGAAGGAAACGTATCTATATTCTCGTAGAGCCACTGTGAAGCCGAGATCTCCATCGGGGTGATAATTCGCGGTTGTTAAAGTGACACAGTGTTGGTAGGCTGGCCGAGGCGCGGAATGTGAGGGGCCAGACCTGACAATTAGAGCTCTGTATATCACACACACTCTCGAAGGAGGGATGGAAGAGGAGAGGGCAGGAGAGGTCAGGACGCACACACACAAACACAAACTCAGGGACAAATCTAACACACACTCGCAAATGAAGGGAAGCGCGGCAGTGGAAGTACTGTAAATACAAAGCACGCAGACCCCTTTGGAGAGGGAGATACCGTGCCGCACATACACAAAGCAGATGGCTCACATTAACAACAAAACAGAGCAAACAACAGAACAACAAAACACTTCGCAGGTAAGTGCATAATAGAGGTTAATTTAATTTCCCCTCGCCGCTCATTTCTAAGCCATGAGACAAATGTGACTGATAGCAAAAAGCCTGTGCATGCACATTGTGCATTTGTATCAGCCTCATCTGACTCGTGTTTTACATCATTAACCATCACTTTCTCTGACACCGCCTCAGAGTAATATGGGCTAATTGGACAACAGAGGAGGCGGCGCACTCTACAGCACATAATAAACAATTCAAAACTCCCATACAGGTAAAAAAGAAAAAAAAAAAAGAAAATAAATCTATCTCCATCCTCAATACACTCACACAAACATGCACATGCTTAATACATTTATTTTCCCATTGCTCTCTTTTGGGCCGCATCGTCAGACAGCCCGGGCCGAGGCGTACGAAACAAGCATCGATATGTGTCTGCGATATGAAGGTGAATAATTGTTGTAATTAATGACCTGTGGGTATTAACTGGAGCCATCTGACGGACCTCTGAGGCTAATTCTGCGACTCAGCCTATTTGGTATCTGTAGCATCATTCACATTCTCAAAACAGCATATTAAAAGATTCTTTAATTGCACTTGTGTTGCACTATGCGTATTACGTACAGTTATATGTGTGTGTTTGCCCTTGTGATTTGCTCAAAACTTCTCCTCCGTCAATGTGTGTGTGTGTGTGTGTGCGTGTGTGTGTGTGTGTGTGTATGTGTGTGTGATTCCAGCGTGTTGTTTTCCGCTCACGTCCGGCCCCTGTTCCTCAGTGACACACACACAAACCTGTCCAAAGTGTCTGAACTTATTCCGTGTAAGATAGCTGCAGCCATTAGCTTCCTGTGACCTTTTACCACTCTTCTTCTGCCATCACATTCACATTCCGCCTCGTCTGTGTGTGGGTTGTGTGCGTGCGTGAAAGTGTGTCTTTGACAACAAAAAGTGCTCTGAAATTTCCACAAGTCCACATACCAAAGGCTACTGGTGCCGCGAAAACAACCATAACCACCCGCAGATCTGTGTAGGTATCCACCGTATGTGCGCCGTTAAATGTTGCCATTGGTATATAACCACATGCACACACACACACACGCACACACACACACGCCCACATGCCCACACACACACACACACACACACACACACACACACACACACACACACACACATGCGGGGATGTATTTGCAATGGATTTTTCCTTTTCTTTTATTTGCTGTAATTGGAAAATAATTCAGGCAACGTCAGGAGGAATCAATAAAGAATTAATGAAAGGAGAGGGGGAGTCATTAAAGGCAATAAAGAGGGAGAGGTTATGATGAAGATGGCATCATGGAGACACAGAGGAGACAAGTGCTGCTGCTGCTGCATGTGTGTGTGTGAGAGAGAGAAAGACACCGTGCAGAGAGATGTTTTCCATGTCGCAGTATAGCTTGCAGTTTGTTTTTTTGGTTTTTTAGTGTTTTGCTGTTAAACGCTATAAAAGTTGAATTAAACATTCACAAGCATTATTATTACTTTTTTTAATGAATTCTTATACTGCAGAAAAGAAGCAAAACTGAGTTTTTGAGGGCTCGTTCTGGTTCAAAGTCTAGTTTGACTGTGGCAAATTACACTTCTTTGGTATTTTTAATGTCATTCGAACAGCACATCTATTAATTAATATCATGAACTTAAAGCACCTTTTTATCATTATATCCTTTAATAAAAGGCCATCTGATTCTCCCGTCTCAACAGCCGGTGTCACAGTCAATCATTCAAAAGGGTAATTATATGACATAGCTACACTAAAATACCTGCAGTCCCTTAATAGGATCCGAGCCATCGAGATCCAACCTTAAGCTTCCATCCCAGCCCCTACCACTCATCTGAGTGCCGTAAAGCTGCCAGAGGAAACAATACTGCCTCTCTCCTCACCACTGAGGTTAATGGCAAATGGGGCTATGGCTGCCGGTGATATTGTTGGATAAATGATTATTGATTAGGTAAAGGTTGAGCTAATCATTAGGCTTCATCCATTTTACGGACTCTCTCCGTGACCTTTCTGCCTGGCCCTCTTGGATCACCAGGATTTCTCCATACGATGATTTGATCGCTTCGCAGACGGGCACAGGGGAGGAAAGAGAGGGGGAGGAGGAGGAGGAGAAAAAGCAGAGGCAGATTATTAGTGGAAGGGAGCTGTGAAGGAGGGAGATGAGGATGTGAGTGTGCAGATGTGGGGCTGATGCGGACGATGGAAAATACTGCACCTGTCCACTGAATGTGCGGCATTTCATTTTCTTTGCACACGTTCTTGCAAATTGTATTTTTCTATATGAGAGAGAGGTATTGGGTGGATGTAGTATGTGTATACTTTTAAATCAGACAAGCTTCAGACAGCTTCTAATTCCAGTAAACGTGATTTTGAATATATGTGTGCAGATGTACAGTTTAGGGCTTGGAAAGGTGTGGGCAATTCAGATATTTCTAATATGTATCCAGGCAAACATTAAAATCTTTTATATAGCAATTGCAGCAAAAGTTTTAAATTGCTTAAACACATTTTAATTTATTGTCAAATTGGGAGTTATTTGAACTACATGTAATATTATATGCAGTTATACATTTCAGAAAGTGAATACGCTGAGAATCTAATAGCAATCTAAACATGAACGTATAAACTAAATACATAACCGACTGCTAATAAAGTCTTCATCAAGACCACGATGAATATTAAACATGTTCACTACTACAGGCTATAGTTTGAAGCAAGAAGCGATCTATTCAATGTTTCAAAGTTAAAAAAAAAAGAAAAAAAAGAACCTTTAATTATTTAGGTAGTTCAAACCTAAAGTATTTGATTAATATGAGTTTCTCTTAAAGTTTATGCATCTCATGAGTAAGTAATAATACAACACAAATCTTATTCAAAACCCATCGTTAGTTCAGCTCTAATACACATACAGTGTTTGTGAAGCCAGGTCTAAATTCAAGTTCAAATTCATCATTTAATCTGCCGCTGCAGCCTCTCAATAGCAGCCTTCTTGAATTACAGTATTTCATATTGAGCCGAGCGTATAGGCTAAGCATTAGATACACTATAGGCAGAGTGAAAACACCCAATATGAAACATCCGCTCTGAAACCTTGACATGGTGACAAGGAAATGCCTCGCTCCTAACAGCTCTATTTATTGAATTGTAGCGAATATTCCTGGCAGCGGGACTTTAACCAAACCCAGACTGGAGCTCACATCTGCACCCAATCAGCAGAGAGAAAACCCCTCTGTTCCTTCTCCGTTCCATTTACTCACCCAGCCCAGCACTGGGAAACAGAATGTTTATTTGAAGTAATACTTTACTCTGAACTACTGGATGGCAATATGTTAAGATTTTCATTGCTGCATGCAGAATTTGTTCTAGAGAGTAATGCAGAACATGATTCTCTCTCTCTCTCTGACTCTCTCTCCCTCTTTATGCTACAATAACCGGAAACTGTTGTTGGTCACAATTTAAAACACCGGAGCCAAACTATTGGCACTTTTTTTCTCCAGGTTGCTTGTGTATATGCCACTCATCCTACTCAGTTACGAGTTCAAGCTGGTCCAAAGCATGAAAGGGTAAGATCTGGTGTGATGCCAGCTAGCACTAGATAGTTTATCTACTTTTTACTTTCTTTTTACAATTTATTTAAGACATCATACATCTGTGGTTCATGGGGATTTTCAAAAGTGGGAGCACTTTTCTGCACACATTTCTGCACACATGGCAAACAATGTATAATACAGTGCTGTACTTGAAAATTCAAATAACACGCTTTGCATCTAAAATCTTCTTTTTATTGACTTCCCTTATGTTATTTAAACACTACAGGACACAGTAAAAATGTATTCACATATGTCGCTGCACAAGTCTGTTGCTTTTACAAGCCAACAAACTCCCCCACTTCTTTGACAGGCGGGCCTGGTGGTCAGCTCTGTGGTAAGCCCAGTCCTTTGGAAGCAGGACTTCAGAGTGATGGGAAACAACATACAAGTTTGAGGATGTAGAATACAGTACAAGTATGTACACACTCACACACACACACACACACACACACAGTGCAAAACACATGCATTCACCTTCAGTAGGCATTTGCAAATCCAGCATGCTGCTTAGAAAATATTGAAAAACAGCTTATACAGCAGGTGGAAAATTGAATGAATGATGACGAATTGAACAGGCAATGCACATAAAGATAAACAAAAAAGTGCATCTTTATTATATCATATGTGTTGCACGGGACACAGAACTGGACAGAGACATTGAATTAAAAAGTTTTATCTGCAGCCCTGGTTTTAAGATATTGGGGTTTTCACATCCTAAAGTAAAAATGGCAAATTATCACAGTAGGACAAAAACCTACCACATCTTTAATTTGGTAAAAATTACTGTTTTAGTGTGCAGATAAAACTTACCAATAGTAACACTGCTTTGCAATAAATAACTTCAACAGTGCAGTCTTATTCATCCTATAACACAAAATTGATGTATCAATTACAATTTGGAACTCAAAATTTTGAATAATCAGCAATTGGTAATCAGTAATTTACCCAATTACTGTCCTGTACAATTTTGAGATATTTAAGGTACTTGAGTATATCCTCTTGAGAGTTACCTCTACATCTATCTAAAAACTTTAGTTACTAGTTACTTTGCAGCCTCAGATTAGTCAGTGTTGAAGGCTATACTTGTGATGCATGAGTAACCATTAGATACTGTTGTGGGCAGAACATTGACTGAGACCGAGTGAGTGAGACTGAGTGGTGACTACAGACAGAGAGAGAATGCAGCATCAGAGACAATATAGTTTTTCTTTAAAGTTCTACTTGGATCCCCAAACTGAAGAGCACCAGAGGGACACCTTTTTCTACACCCAAGTAGCACTCCATGCATTCTGTTTTTTTGATTGACAATATAGTTCATTTTTAAATCCATGTATTTAACCAGCACTCTGACACATAAAAAACTGTCTACCAACCAGAAAATTCTGTATATAGGCCCAGATAATCGGTTAATCCCTAACACATACCCCACTACACATTTTAAATAAATAAATGACAAGCAAATAAAAAAAAATCACAAAAGTCATCAAATGACTTTGACAGCTTTCTGTGTGCTCCCACTCCCCATGGTGGCCTCTAAAAATGCTAAAAAAAAAAAAAAAGTGAAAGAAATTAACCAGTTGCTGGTTTGTTCGTTCTGGGCTACTGTAGAAACATGCGGCGCAAGATGGCAGACTCTGTGGAAGAGGACTCGCTCCCTCTGTGGATATAAATACTATTCAGGGTTACTTCTAGGGCAAAACACAACGATTCTTGATTTAAGGTCATTATACAATAACAGTATTGTAATCCAGTGCTGCCTGTAAATCACCCAAAATGCTAAAGTGTTAGCACGCTGACACGTTAAACTATGATTTTACCTGCAAAACATCAGCATGTTAGCATTGTCATTGAGCATATTGCCATGCTTGCAATAGCATTAACATATAGTCGGACGAAAGTCATAAAATTCAGATTGAACCTTATAATTCCGAGGTCACAAAATCACTTCAATAAAGTTGCATGTCATGTGGTTATGTTTTAGATTCATTGCTCTCCTCTAAGCATCTGAGCTGGCACAGTGCTGAAAGTACTCATACACTGAGACTTGCAGAGGATTCGCAGACAAAGCGATGTGATCTCATGCTATATTGGTTTATTCCTCCACAGGCTACTTTGGAGGTGAAAGCCAATTCATCTGCACTTCTTGTCACATGGCCCTCTCTTTGCCAAGAAGAGAAATCCTTCACATATTGCTCACCGTCTGAATATCGTCACTCTCTCCTTCCCTCGTCCTCTGTCCTGTATTCCTTTCTCACCCTCTTTTCTCCCCTCGCTTTCTTCACCTCCTCTACCCCTGCCGTCTTTCATTTAAATATTTCATCCAGTTGTCTCGCGGCTTCTGCGGCTTGCCAAGTGTCATCTAGATCCCAGGGCCCGACACTAAAGTGGAGCATGGAAGTCATTTTTAGAGGCGTGTGTGTGAGAAGGAGGGAGACAAAAAGAGAAAAGGGAAAGGGGTGGGATGAGAAGGAGTAGCGGCTCGTCTGGGGTCTGAGACATCGGGTGGTGATAAGAAGTGAAAAGGTGGAGAAGACATGGGAGTGATAACTAATGTACTTCCTGTGTACTTCCTCTTCTCCCCTGTCAAACCCTCCTTCTGCCAACATCCCCTCTCTCCTTCAGCATAAAAGATATAACTGATGTGTGATGCATTGTGTGTGTGTGTGTGTGTGTGTGTGTGTGTTTCTGCGTGCGTGTGTGTGAGAATCTGGGGTGATCCGAGATCTGACATGAGTTGGTCTGTGCGTGAATATGAGATGTACACTTATGTGTCTGTCGGACAAACTGATGGCTGATGTGGAGAAGGATGTGTGTGTGTGACTCACTGATGGTTGACGTGAAAGTGGAGTCGTGAGGGATGACACAGACAGATGGGAGAACGAGGGGGGAGAGATGAGTGAAAGTTCTACTTAGTAGAGTGTGATGCGTTACCTTCCGTTTAACAGATGAGTGTGTTCCTTTGCACTTACGGGTGTGTGTGTGTGTGTGTGTCCCTGTGTGTGTCCCTGTGTGGGTGTGTATGGTCTCTCATACCCACTCATAGACTGTTGGTTCCAGCTGGGGTCAAATGCACTGGATCCTAACTACCAATCTCGCAAAACTCTGCACGCCAACCTGCAAAACAAAGAAAAAGAAGCGGAGAGTGCCAGGGATGAGATTGTGACCATGAAGTACCAATCTGTGTCATCCTCTTGTCCTCACCATGATGCCGACTCCTGTTGTAGTTTAGATCGTAGTCGTGAAAACACGATGACAAACATGGTTTGCCTTTTAACACATTTCTCCCTGCGTTGTCAGGTAGCTCAGCCCTACTGACACGAACCGCCTCCCGCTACAACCACATAAGCCAGGGTACAGTACGACACGCCACGAGTGGTAAAATCACATCGTCTGTACATCCTTGTTTCCTGCAGGGAGGGACACCTCATCCCAAGTGTGAATGAAAGTCATGCTTCTGTCGCTACTGCGTAGGCTGACTGGCTTACAGCGTTTTATAAATAGAGTAAAGATAGAGAGAGGTTTAATAGAGTAATTATAGAACGCGTAGCCATGGTGCCCACATGGTCACAGTTACTAATGCAGTACCTGTGTACTTTATATTATCAGTATCAGTGGTGTAAAATAGTCTCAGCTGCACCACTTTTTTTTTGCTTTTCAATTGCTTTTAAATCTGTTCCGCAGAGCTAAGACTGTTGTCCTTTTTGTTCACAGTGATCTCGGTCACTGATCGCTCCGTAAAAAAAATGAATAAATATGTCAATCACATGCGGTGTTGTTCCCAGAAAAAATCCTGCATCACTTCCAACAGCACCCAACAATAGTGTGAGCGGGCATGAGACATTGAGAGATTTAAATTCTGAAGTTGCCCCTGTCACTGTCAGATGACGGACACACCTTTGTTTCAGAAAGAAGATAAGGAGTTATTGGTTTGGTTTGATTGCATTGCTGTATTTCTCTAGCGCAGTGGCCAGGAACCACACGAGGGGTCATGAGATCAATCTAGAGGGTCATGAGATGAAAAACAGAAATTTGCTCTGTGAATTTATTAATTTTTTTTTTTCCAGATTACTCTCTCTTTGCTTTTGTCTTGTGAAACATCTAATCATTTCAGCTTTAAAGGCCTCAATAAATCTTTCAAATACAGCAGTCATATAAGGGAAAATAAAACTACTATCTATTATCTGTTCTATTTTTCTATTAGCATATTTTTCCAAATTAAAAGCTTATAATGGTTGAACATACACGCAAATGCCTGGAATTGTAGTTTTTTATAACCTTAACCATACATGGTGAACTATATTTTTTTCCTTTTTATAAAAAATGACTTGTACTCTCTAAGGTAGCTTTCAAGAACAATTTGCGCATAATACTTAATTTGAGCGATAGAAATTGAAGGAAATTGAATGAATAGCAGTATAATGGTATCCTCAGAATAAGTCTCAGTTTAAACAATGATGTTCAATGACCGCCCATGTATGTGAAAATTCAAAGATGAACAGAATGTTTAATGTAACAAGTTACTTCACTTTATTATCATTTGGTCATTAAGGAAAAACACTGACCATGACCAAGCAGTGACAAGTTTTATGATTACAGCTGTTTCAGTAATTTTATTCAGATCATACAGTTGTAATGACACTTTCGTTAGGAGATTTGGTGAAGAAATACGCAGGGAGGTGGTCTGACATGTCGGCCACATGTACGTACGAGTAGAGCAAGCTAATATAACCATGCAAACAGTTCTAATCTATGTTTTAATATTTTTCATCGTGTAAGTCTCTTTTCATTTGCCTCACACACACACACACACACACACACACACACACACACACACACACAATAAATGAACAATGTGTTTCTGTGTGTATGACGTTTTCTGTTCCGCTTGCCAGGCTGCTCACTGACCCCCCAGATGTGTGTTCAACCTTTCAACTCTGCTCTTTCCCCTCAGGAGAAAGACCCTGCGCTCTGATGCACCTTTGTACGTCCAAACACACACACACACACACACACACACACACACACACTGATCCATCCTTTGAGTGTGTGGATTTAGCCTTTGCGGGGCTGACTCTGGCTTGTGCTCATCCACAGTAACAGATAAAAGGATATATCACTTCCTCAATCCCTAAAACCACAAGTGTGTGCTGCTGGACACACACAAACACACACATACATGCCAGGCACTGAGCTCCTGAGTCCCCAGCTTAGCACTTGATCCTCTCTCTGGGAGGCTGACACTTCAGAGGGAAAGCCTTCACAAACTCCTCTGGACTGTGCGCACACACACACATGCTCAGACCCTTCACGGAGCGTACAGTAGAGTCAGAGTGTAAAGCCTCGGAGGCCTGTTCATGGTGATCTGCTGGTCAGCATCTGTTTACTGTCGAGGACGCTGCTTCCTATTTCCACGACCATCACTCATGAGAATCTCATCGTTTGAGGTGCAAGGGACACATTGAGAAAATCACGCCAGTAGACAATCCTCTGTGTCACTGAATATCCTAAAGCTAGGACGACTCCCTGTGTGCATACGGGGAAAATAATTTGAGCATATTGACCCCTCCACTTGCCTCCCCCCGAGGAGTGGCAGATAGTCTGCCGTTCAGCCCAGCAGTGAAGCCCTAATTCAGACAGGCGTGGAGCAGACGTGGCTCCAGCGCGGATGTCAGGTCAGCTAGAATCCTTTCGGGGCCCAAGGGCACCTGACCGCCAGTTTCTAAGGAGAAACTGTAGCCACTGCACCCCAGGGTGCCCACTTTTAACAAAGTATCATATCTATCTACTGTTCATGCGGAGGCGAGGACAAGGGTATGGACGTCGGTTCAACGTGAGGTCAGTGTGAGTATATGTTGGGAGGGGGTCGCGTGCACACACACAGGCACGCACATAGTTCAAGTGTGTGGAAACCTGAAGCTGATTTTAACTGACATGTTTTTTCCTGTGGATTTTATTGTATGCAGGGTTAGGGGAAATGTTATTGCATATTATAATATGAAACTAGAATTTTGGTGATGGGTGACAAATGAAAGGAAAACCCATCAATAAGTGTCTTATTGAGGTGTTGGTCTATCATGAGCTTCCTGAACAGCTATAGTGCTTTCCGAGTCCACAGCTCATTTGGTGTTTGATGATGGTGGTAGAGAGCATTATCTTAATATTTGGCCCAGTATCTTCCATCTGCAAAGGCCATATTCCGTAATTATCATCATCTATTATTTTTGGTCACCACCTGAATGTTTTTGGGAGAAAGGTTTTCAAAATCGTTGAAAACCAAGGCGTTGTCCACACTGGCTGCTCGTTCAGTTTGTGTTGGCTACGTTGCTGCAGCTCACTTGCATGTGTGTCCACACAGGCCTTGTGTCTTTGAGTTTGTCTTTGATAATTACCAACAAATATGATAACATGAGTGTTCTATCCCCCCGTTGGAAGAGAAAGAAAGTTGGAGGGGGAAAGACAGGGATGGAGGAAGGAAAAGAAAAAGAGTGCACCTTCGCCTGTTGTGCGTATTCTCTTCATGTCAGTGACATATTGTACAGATACAGACATTAAAACTGTGGTGAAATGCTGGTATGATGTCGATATGATTGTCTACAGGTTGTTTTTGAGTGAATTTTTGCAGGGAACCTAAAAAAGGGGGAGACTCTTAATCAAGTTGGCAGTGTGGCTGCTCAACCCTGTCAACATAACACCGACATGATGATGAATATCTCCAGAATTAAGATTTCTGTCTTGTTATTGCTTTAAAAAACGTTTAAACTTTGCGGTCTGAGCCAACGTAAGTTAAGTGTGCACTGCACATGTCAAAGGGCAGAAGTCAGTTTTATAGTATTATATATTGTTGCTTGCTGTGTGTTATTTGCATGAGTTTGTTCTGTTGTATTGCATGCTTTTTATTGTTGCAGATTGGTTTGTGTATGCGTGAAGAGACCGGCACAAAGAGAAAAAAAAAGAAAGGAAGGAAGGCAGAGGTCTGTAGAGAGGACAGAGAGGCCGGTGGAGAGACACAGAGACGTGAGGAGCAAGGATGTTGGTATACAGTCAGCGCCCACACTGGACTGCAGGTCTTAAACAATGCTGGAATTTTGATAAATTTGGGACTCAAACTGAATGCATAAAAAAAAAAAAATGATGAATACATTTTAAACTTTTGTACCTTGAAATTAGGCTCTTTTGGTTTCCTCAGGGGGAACGGTGGGTTCCTTTTTTATCAGGTGGAGAACAACCTCCACTGTGGCAGAGCAGTTTCATCGAGGTAAAAGGATGAAAATGGATTTTATGGATGTCTTAAAGGTAAGTTAAGGGTAAGGTAAGTTGTAAGTTGATTGATTGTTGAGTCTCATCTCCAACTCAAGTACGGACGGTTTGGGTTTCCCAGCTCTTCAAATATTGACGCTTTGGATTGGTGGCCGGCCCGAACTGCAACCCAAAGTGACGGATATGAAAGGTTGTGGATGGGACTCAACAACCTTTAATGTCAATACAAGATGATTCATAAAATGTTTTACCTCAGATTGGTGAAATATTCCTTTGTCTATTAACTCTTTTTCACATTCTGGCAATGAGCAATAGTTAAAAAAACACAATCAACTGCAAACAACTGAGTCCTATTTTCCACTATATTATTAACAAGTCAGACATAGCATGTAGTATGTGTATAGCAGGGGTACTCAAATACAAATCTTAAAGGGCCACAAAGATTTTTTTGAATGACTCAGAGGTCCATGTATTGAGGTCGGTCAGGCCACATGCAATAATACTGTCATATTCAAAACAAAATGTCCTTTTCATTCTAAACAACAAAATCCGAACTAAAATAAAATGTAATTTCCATTTTAACATAAATTAAAATACGTAGTTGAATATTTCCTCTTTTGGTTTGCCTTCAAACATTGTGTCCATCACTTCAGTCATGCATTATTTTATTTTATTGTGACATAGATGTGACAAGAATCCTGCTTGCAGCTTGATATGACGATTTCAGTGCATTTATTTGTGTTTTGCTTATCTCTGAATTTTGAGGAAATGTCTCTTCAAATTCCTATGCTTCGTCTCATAATGCCGTTTCAAATTGGAAATCTTCATCACAGCTTCTCCTGGCATATTGTAACGCCACTTGTGGACTGTGGCGCAATGGATCTTTGGTATTCTGTTGTTGTTGGTGTAATTATGGTTCGTGAATGTGTTTGTGAATAAGATGATATGTAAGATGGTTGTGGGTTATTTCACGTCCTTTGTTCTGTGATTAAATGGTGTTTTAACAAGGATGATACAAATTTTGGCACCGTGAGTGAAAGGGTGTTTGCCGGGAGAAACTCCCCGTCCGTTACATTACTTGCAACACTGAATATACATGAGATCGCTAGCTAAAACTTGTCAAACTGCGCAAGGTGGTAACGTAAGACGAAGGATTTAAAACCGCTGCACTGTGAGATACGTGGAGATTGTCCCGGTTGGAGGCATAATAAATGCAACTTTGAAGATCCTATTTCTGCGAGTTGCCGATTATCACTGTCCACTTTGTCATAACAGTTTATTTGGAAACACGCCATATTCAATCTCTTACCACCAGCAAAATGTGAATACGCGAAGTGCTCCGAAAACGAAAGTGAAAGTTAAAAGTTGCGCTCTGTCTGTGTATCGTTGGCATGGAGACAAGTCCCGGTATACACGTGCTGACCCAACCAAAACACATAGTGAAGGAATAATAGTTCGGGGGCCACAAACAGGAGGCCGGCGGGCCGGATGCGGCCCGGGGGCCGCCTATTGAGGACCACTGGTGTATAGTCTCACTAGTTCACACACACAATCTCCTTCTGGAGCAAGAAGCACCTTATTACTTTGACCAAGATTTACTTCTATTCTACTATGTCTTTATGCAGAAAAAAAGTGAAAATAAATATGATCTGTCTGGAAGTCCTGATAAAGTGATGAGGAGTGTTCCATTTTAAGCTAGGACCGGCAGCTCTGTCTCCTTCTGTTGGTCCATCATTTCATTGGACCACAAAGATCCATCCATATAGCCTATATGATAATAGGTACAGAAAGCTTTGTCAACACTGTGACTGCCACGGAGGTCAAGTGTTTGTGAGGTTGTGAGCATGTGAATGGATGATTGCATATATGAATGTGCGTATGCCGTCGGCTGGTTGCAGCTTCGCATATTTGGGCCTTTTTTTATATCTGATCAAAACAGCAATCTTTACCAAACATCGATCACGTTCTTTGAAGGTCCTGAACAAAAACCACAACAGTTATTATTGTTCTTTAATTGACATGGAGCTAAACGTTGTAGGTAAAACAAATGAAAATTCCAATAGTCAACATTTTGCAGATACAGTTTGTGTTTTGCTTTGACCACAAGAGTTTGCAGATACTTTTAATGTAAATATCTCTGTGTTATGGTGATAATGAATATGATCTAATAAAGTGTGTTTGATGATACAAATGATATGAATATATTTTTTGGGATACAGACATGATAACACATTAAACAACCCTAACCCTAAACATCAATGGATTTCTACATTTGTTAATCCTAGCATTAAACCTTATTATAACCAATTATTAACACACTAATTCAATACTTTAATCAAAACCTCTCAAATTTAAAAAGATACAGACCCTCCACAGTGCATACACATACACACTTACAGCTTGTGCTGTTACCCTGAAAGGATCAAATGTCCCTTTTGACATCTCAGGGCCTCTCATTAGTGAGACAGCATCAGCGTTATCACTGCAGACAAATGTGTGCCCCTTTTTTTGGCCCCTACTTCACTTTCTCTGTAGCTCCCTGCCACCATTACGTTAATCTGCCTCTCTTTCCATTTAGCAGGTATCTTATACAGTTAGCGTAAGGGTGGAAGTGGGTGGAGGAGGGAGGCCTTGGTGTAACAGCATGGAGAATGTCACAGTAAGATAAACACACTGGTGCAGCTCAAGTGGTTTTGGGCTCCACTAGGGCTGACGTGACGAGAGTATTGGCCCGTGATTTGTATCCACCGAAGCTGTCAGCATGGAGTGGCTCCCACACACTCACTTTACATCCAGAAATACACAGAGTTTGACTCCTGAGTGTTTCTGTAACCTAGTGCTATGTTTGTATATAGCAAGCCATATCATTATAGCAAGTTAGGTGAGCTATTATAGGGCTTTTAATGTTTCACCTGATCCATTACTATCAACCAAACACAAACCATGTTCAGCAATACATTTTAACATTACTTTTGGATTACATTATATGACATTTAGAGTTGCTCCTTGACCCTACCATTTTTTTGACTAAAGCTTGTATGGGTTTTTTTTTATTGATGAATGTGTTTATATATATATATATATATATATATATATATATATATATATATATATATATACATATATATATATGTATATATATATATATATATATATATATATATATATATATATATATATATATATCTGTATATATATATACATATATGTATGTATATAAAGCATTTTGAGAAAGCATATAAAGCATTTTGACTGGAAACATCAAAAACCAGGATGATTTGTGCAGGGCCAAGGACAGGAAGGCTCTACAGGGGGTCAATAAAACCGCCCAGAAACATCACTGGTACCCATCCATGGAGCATCAGTGATATCAGTGAACACCCCTATGCAGCTGTCTGGCAAGAAATACAGATGTATCTGCTGACATAGCATCAGATTTCTGAGTTGCTTCTTTCCATCGGCTACGAGACTCCTGAGCGCATCCTCAACACTCATTGTTTGGTGTGTAGCGTAGACTACAACAAAATTTCATTGTACAATTTTGTGTTGTAGAATGACAATTAAATGAACCTTGATCCTTACATTATGCCTTATCAGGATAATTGCCAGAAATCAAAATGGAAACATTACACTGTTAAACAGAGTTACAAGTGGTCTTACATGTTTTTTCTTGCTTTAGGTGACACAGGTGGTGACTGACTGATTTTCCCCTCTGGGCTTACCTCAGCATAATGTGCCCTCTGCTCAGATTGTTCAGCATGACATATAAATAAACATAACTCAACCTGATTCGATTTGACTGCTACTACCAGCTCTTGTTCCGTGGAAACTACTGCCCCAACGCCAAACAAACACCAAAGACAACTCTCTGGGCTTTGGGTTTGCCAGAATCATTCATGTAATCAGACTGTAGGTGAAGTGGTTGTTCACATGTGGAATCCTTCAGTGCCTGCAGGGCCTGTTTGTTTAATAATCAAAAATAACATTTAGTGCCTGTTAGTTGAATACTGATTCAAATAGTTGTATCATCCCCAGGTAATTTTCTTTTCTGCTACTGTCATGATATGACACATAAAAAAGATGGTAGATTTGTATATAATGTCAAAATAATGACACAGACCAAAACACCATGTAAAGTTATAACTTCTTGATTTGAAAATGTATCAACTTTAAGTAGCCGATAGGTTAGCGACATAAATTGATTTAATTCAAGCTAATGCTAGCACACCTGTCAGCATGCTATGTATTCTTGTGGTCAGAAAGTTATGCAACATCTAGTACACAAACCGCCCAAAACATGAAAATGTGATATATTTACAATGCGGTAGGCATGTCTTGGGTACTGAAGCAGCATAACGTGACATAACACAACATTTCCTGGGACAAATGTACGAACTGTGGGACCTTCTGTCTAAACAGAGGACCAGCCTTTTCGGTCACACTATATTATAGAGAACACTCATTAGATGTACTTATTTGTCATATTAGACAAAAACAACAAATAAGAGTAAACACAGTTATACCGTAGTTATAAACCATACACCTAAATCACGCTGTGATTAGAAACTGCACATAAATGTATATACTTTGACTGCTATTCTGAATTGTATTGTATTTAGAAACAAAATAGGAGATTAGCTTTGCATACAAGATCGTGCAATAGAAAATCAAATGCAATGCCATATCAGATCCAACTATATTTATCATACACTACCCTGCTACCAAATAACACTGTAGACACTACATTTGATTGTTTCCGGTATGGGGTTCGGATCGATCGGGGCTTTGCTGTGCTTAGACATATTTCCATGACTTACCTGGTAGTCTGACCTCCTCTTTCATTTTCATTCACGCAAGTATCTTTTTTTGGCCTGTCTTCGAAACGGACGTGCTATAACCACAAACGGCCACGGTCATCCTCTCCTCCTCCTCTGCGTGACGTTAACGTCATGATGTCAGTGTGAATGTCAACACAGAGACAGTGTTGCTCTGCAAAATAGAGCAAAGAACATCTGTATTTCCTACCTGTTAGACCTTTATTAGACGACCGGTACAATTCCATTCATGTTGCAGTACATTTTTCTTGTAATGTGTTGCTTGTAAACCTCTAAGAAAGTGTAATAAGATTCTAACCAAAAGATTCAACTGGATGCATGTCTGCTGCATTCCGGCTCCAGGAAGGTTTTGCTCTGTCATCCGGCAACCCCCACCAGCTGGCGGCAACACGGATTGTTTTATTTAGAAAATTAACCGGATGTTATGCTGTTGTTTCGGTGCGTAACTCCCTGTGTGCGCTGTAATGAAATCGGCTGAATTGCTGTGTCGTGTTCCGGCATCAGCCAAATATAGAAGTCCTATGTATCTGCTCTGGAGGGCTCTGGACTGCTAGAGCTGGGACAGAGGAGATACGGAAGTTAATACATAGACTATAGTGAAACCTATCAGCTCTGCTGCCTTGATGGAGCAGAGCCAGACCATATCTGGTGGAATCTAGCTGTAAGAGGTAGGAAATAAAGATGGTCTTTGCTCTATTTTGCACTTCAGTTTTCTTGTAATGTTTTTCTAATAAACCTCTACCAAAGTCTAATAAGGTGCTATCAAGGTTGTAATCAGCAACAAACGACCCTGTATTAAAGTGAAACTATGTTAAATAATGCAAAAATAAATGCATCATCCTCTGAGCTCTGTCTTTTGTGTGACCGTTATTAATACGGCACATTTGTCAAATTACACCCTGTGATGTCTAATTAAGCCATCATAGGTCCATGTTTATAGCATTAAGTGTTCAGTCTTCAGTATCATTTGGTAGTAAGGGTAACATATCCTCTATTCTAATTAATGTATTTTGGATCTGTAATAGCATTGCATTTAATTTCTTATTGCATGGTCTTGTAAAACTGTATGTGATAGTGTATGAGTGTCTCATAATTCGTTTCTAGAGTATGATTTGGCTTAGTACATCTTATTACTGTAATTCACTTAGGGTATAATTATCTTTGTTAACTGTATAATAAAGACCATGCAATTTTCTAGTTTATGTATATTTTGAAATAAAGTATGACTTTTAACACCTTTTTAGCATACTAATGTCAAATGTGTGAAATAAAGTGCGACCCAATCTTATTTTGCCTGTGCAAATAGTGGGCTAACACTTGAGTCCCCAAGGAGTACATTTTCAAATAATTGGCTGCAAAAGGCTTTCTTTCAATGTTTCAAATTAACTAAAGTGATGATTTATTGAATTTACAAAAACATTTCCAAAAAAAATGAGCACAGGATTATTGGTTATCCGTCCATAAAGGTTTTTTTTTTGTGAACACAGCAACTGTATGCATAGCTCAGGAGTGCAGCGCGAACAGACCCGCCCTCCAACATGTAGCTGCAAATTAAAGAGAAATCTGTTTATTTCAACATAAGCCTTTATATAGACGTTGTTCCATTATTGTTGATACAGTGATTTATATATTTGGTTGATAGCTGTTTCTTGCCATATATCTCAGGCAAAGGAGTACCTGAAATTATATGTGAATAGATTCACCAAAAAATCTGTCGTTATCCGCCCACCCCCATGCTGGTGGAAAGTCAGGTAGCCCACAAAACATTTCTGGAGCTAAACAGCAAAACAGCATTGCAGCATCCTCCAAAACAATTCGAGGGACTTGTTTTAAAACGTAATAAAACAAAACAAAACATAAGAATGGCTCTACAGACCGCCTGGTATAATCCAGTGCTCTGGAAGCCCAGAAAAATCCCAAATTTATTGAAAATAATATTTACACCAAGTGGGAATGAATTTGGAACTATGGGTTTCCAGAGGGTTGGATCACACGAGGTAAACTTCATGGGTCCATTATTTTAGTTGTTTCTACTGTCTTTATATATTATTAAACAAGTCTCCATCGAATTCACTTATTGAGAAGAATGCTGCAACACTGTTTCGCCGTGAAGCTTCAGACATATTTTGTTCACCTAACTAACAGGGAGCAGATAATGAGTGAAATTTCATTTTTTGGTGGCCTGTTTCTTCAACTCATATCTTGTTTGGTTATACATCTCCCTATATAATTATTTATATGTGTTCACTCTTAGGAATCAGTGTTGCTAAATAATACTGTAAACATTGTGAAGTGAGTCGATGGAAATTGAGGTTGTTAGAATGTTTAAAAAATAATGGAAATCCATCTCTACAAACATCTTGAATTTCTTTTTTGCTGGCAAAAATCTGAATTATTGAATTCATGCACACAAACACCTTGGCAAAGCCTAATGTGGAAGCTGACTTTGGTATTAAACAGTAAACTCAAAATAACATGCTGAATTTATCAAGAGGAAATTTTTAAATTAAACGTTGTTAAACTATCAATGTTATATCTGCAGGCTGGAGAACCAGTAGATGTACTTTTTTTTGCAAATTTTGCCTATAGGTTCTTCTTTTTAAAAGTCATAGATGCCAATAATACTCCACCACCCTTTATGCACCCTTGTCTGATTTTATTTTTGAATTCTCATCTTCACTCCCTTTTGCATCAGCCCATTTTCACTTTTCATTTGCTCATAATGAAGCTCTCTGTGCCTCTCTCTACTGTTTTTCTTTCTTCCGAGAAGTGATTTGTGAGTGGAAACAAGGAGGGAGGGATAAAAGGCCCAACCATCCTAACGTTGAACATAATTAATAAAAGCTGCCCATTCCAATTTAAGAGGCTGATTAATGCAACAGACACGCCACGGCATGGAGTGGACCATCTATCTCTCTTTTTCTCTCTTCATGACAGGATAGAGACAGAGCATGGCATTGTTTGGTTATATTTGTAGACCAGCTATTTCCTGATTCTCCTGGCCTAAGTCTCAACTTTTGCAATTACATAGAATCACCACTAGTTCAGTTTTTTGTCTTTATGCCGATGATACACCCACTTACTGCCATGCTGTACATCTTGGAAAAGACAGCGAGAAATCTCAAATCTGCTTTAAAAAATCAAATGAAACATACTAGCATTTTATTCACATACATAGTATGTATGACTCTAATCCATTAAAACATCTGTCTAAAATGATGTGTTTTTGTGGCGAAGCTAACAACTTTCATTCAGGACAAAGATTCGGGAAAAAAAACACTGTGATGACAAGAACCTCAGTTTCCTCAATCATAGTGAGTAACACTGTTGCACTGGGTGATGAAGTTCCAAGCAAATTAAAAATCGAAGGTCGATGGCTCCCGGCTGCATGTCGAAGTATCCTTGCACAAGATACTGAACCCCGAATTGCTCCTGGTAAGCAGGTATCACCCTGCATGGCTCATTGTATGAATGTGTGTGTGAATGTGCTGTAAAGCTCTTTGAACGGTCAGTGGACTGGAAAAACACTATAGAACTGCAGGTCCATTTACCATCAGATGATCAGATGAACTCAAGTGGACACACCTTGAAATATATGTATACTTTTCACGTGCGGGAAGAGATCATCTCTTTGTGTTCTTTCATGATGCTACGTTTTAGATGGTTCTCAGTTTACTGCTCATTTAAAAGCCAAACAGACATGAAAAGAAATGCACACGCACACCTATTACTAGAAGTTTAACAGCTATTTAGATCATATGTACACAGCTGTTGCAATTAATGTTACAAAGACAAAAGGAAAAAGGTAACCAATTGTTTAAGAAAACAGTGCTATGTCCAAAAGGTTTAAGGTTTTTTCGTAGAGCCAAACCATCAGAGACTGTCAAAGTTAAAACATTGTGATCACTTTTTTCTTGCAACATGCTGCGTCAGATAAATTGGGTACAGAAAAACAGGTAACCGGTCTTTTTTTATTTAAAGAGGAACTCCCTTGGGCTGTAGAAGGAGTCCTGGTGGTCCCTGAACCTGACTTTGAGAAACCGCTATTTTCAAGCAGTGTAACCAATGAAGTACAGTAATGGAGTGTAGTGGCCTGAAGTGTAGCTATGAAGTCTTCCCTAATGACTCTAGCACATGTGTGTCTGGCTTTCAGCCCTCTCATTAACGTCACTGGACACTGTATACTCTGTGGTAGTGTGTGTGTGTGTGTGTGTGTGTGTGTGTGTGTGTGTGTGTGTGTGTGTGTGTGTGTGTGTAAGACGCTGCTGTTTGCCAATATAGCAAGGCTTAGAGTGCTCTGGTGATCTCATCTCCGCTTAAGTCTGCTCACCCTGTGGCTGTGTGTGTGTGTGTGTGTGTGTGTGTGTGTGTGTGTGTGTGTGTGTGTGTGTGTGCACATGTTTATGTACGCGCACACCTACACAACTTAACTGTGTACTGCATGTACACTAGTACACTTCATACACAGGTGAGGGATGTCTTTCATTCCCCAACGACTGGAAGGATGCAATATGTGTCACCTCTTTTTATAGAACATAGCTTCCTTTTTCCTCATTATTCACTCAGGAGCAAATGTTTACTAAATGTTTCAATTTCATTTTTGTTTCAGTTACAGATGTTGCAACTCTGGTTTATGAATAAGTGAGATTTTAGTGTGTGTGTGCGTGTGTGTGTGTGTGTGTGTGTTTGTGTGTGGTAAACAGGGTGGTTTGCTCCGTGGAAGAAGGAATTTCCCCCAGCAGTCCCCATCAGTAATAGTGCCTGTAATGAGCTGCAGCTGTCAGCCTGGTTTCTGCACACACACATGCACGCAAAACACACACATGTACACAGTGAAGGAGGAAGCAGTGACTCACTCAGCAGTGCGCCGTCACACTGTATGCTGATAAACAGTGTAACTCATCAGACTTGCATCAGACAGTAGACACAAACATTTCCGCAGAAATACCTCCTCCTTTCTAAAAATATCTGACGCTGAGAATTTACTTTACACTTTATGACTTATTTTAGCAAAACACACGAGTTGTGCGTCTCACATGAACATGCAGCAAAATGAGAAATTGTCGTCATTGATCTTTTAATAAAGATCTTATCCTCCCCCTAATCTTATGTTTATAAAATACATGAAAAGAAAAGCATTTCTGAGTATTTCGACATCAAAATCTGTCTCATTTGTCTTTCTTTAAAGATTATTTTCCTTGTCTGCAATCGGGGACCAATACATCAATTTGTCCAGTCAGATCGCACCGCAATCTCGTGGCCTCGTTAGCTTGTGGGTCGTGCAAGCTGGAGGAATAATATCATGGGGATTTCAGCAAAAAAATATGCATGGTTGCAATTTAATTGACTAATTCTACCCTCATTTCCAATCTAACAATGTGCATGAAAGGAAGCAAAAGGAGCTCAAGTTGCCATTTCACAGCATTTTTTTTCTTTTTTTTTTACCCTGATGTTCAGTTTACAGTACTTTATTTTAGCAGCTAGACACTTGACTTTTGCTAATTTTAAAAGAATTGCTTACATGATTCTGAACTGCTGACATGTTTCAGAGGACCTGCTTGGGAAAATGACACAAAACATCTGTTTTGTTCTCAGACACGTTAAAGCCTTAAAACATAGTCAAATAAAATAGATATTATAATGTGGTCTTTATCTACCATTGGTTTTAACAGCACTTTTTACGCAGCAGTCCTGTCCTAAATCTAAAATATTGCATGCAACACCCTGCAATAACAATGCTTCACGCCCCAGCTGTCAATAAACATCAATAGTAATAAACATCCAAAACAATGTGATCATCAGGAGCGTACATATAGTGAAAAAATACACGAGGAGCAACAGTAACACAAAACCATATATCAAAACATCAAACAGGCCTTTCTAACATTATATCAAATACAAATTTGCTGTACCTCTGACACATGTTTGTGAAAATAACTGAAACTGAAGTCCAAAAGATGTCTTTTTCCTGTTTGTAATTTGTCTTTTTTTCCAACGATGAGCCCAGTGCTGCACGTGATTTCACAATTTTTCTTTCTCTCTCTTCTCTTACCACAACGTATCTGTGAACGCAGCTAATTTTGGATCATGAAAAATTAGATAATGAATTTGATATCATTTACATTCGTTATTTTCAGTATGTTTGACATTTTTATATGTTGCTTTATATTACTGGTGTTTCTGATGTATTTCTTCCACTGTACTTTGCTGATAATCAAATTGTTTCCAGATAAAGATCCAAGTGGGTTTAAAAAGTTCCGTGGCATGGAGTAAATGTGCTGGTTTTACCTTGTTATCATTAATCAACAACCTTTAATTAAACATGACTTTATCATTTATTTATTATGGTTATTATTAAGTTTTACCTTATATTTCAATTTTGTTGTTGTTCTTATCACCATCATGGCTGCAGCTGAGACCACCACTTGTCTTTTCTAGTTGATGGAAATGTTCATTTATACCAAATGGGATCATTCCATTTCTGTTTTTATCACATTTCAACCAGAATATATGCAGCGTGTAATATCATAATCACTACTTCATTGCAAATCATATTGGTAATAGTCACAAAGAATACATATGAATCTCTATCTACAGATTCAGGCTATGCTCATAAAGTGTCAGTCAGGACCACTGACCCTGCAGTTTAGTTTCCTGACACTGACCCACCAAGGCATTCAACTGAACATTCAGTTTTCCCCCTAAAAAGCAAACATCGCAACCAGTAACCCACAGAATACCGAGAGAGATAGTTAAAAGCAGCACCTCATACCCGCCCAGCTGACGGGGCCTGGCCCTCGTGACCTCTGCCAATTTTTTTTATCTCATTTCACTCTAACTTTGTAGATCAGACTTTAATTTTGAAGTGCGGACCACAGGACAGTGATGAATAGGCTACATCAAGCAGGGCTTAAATTACCCCTCTCCCTGGTGGCAACACTGACCGCAAGGAGAGGTGTGTGTGCGTGCATGTGTGCACGCGAGTGTGTGCTGTGCATCTGTGTGTGTGTGTGTGTGTGTGTGCGTGCGTGTGTGTGTGTGTGTGTGTGTGTGTGTGTGTGTGGTGACCTAGTAACAGCAGACAGAGAAAGAAAGAGGGCTGGTCAGCACTTGCCCTCTCAACCCTGCTAGCTCCGCAGCACACCCAACAAGGCAGGAGGGGGGGGACACAGGGGAGGGACGGAGGGGGGAGAAAGAGAGAGAGAAAGAAAAAAGGGAGAGAGAGAGAGAGAGAGAGAGAGAGAGCATCCACTCCATCTTTTTCAGCTTCTCATGTCAATGCCTTGTCTTGTTTTTCGGTGCGAGTTTGTAACTTTTGAGGTTATTTGAGGAGAGTCTAACCCTGGCCTCCTTTTCCTTCCTCTTCTCCATGCAAATAGGTGCCTGAGTTTTATTTATTTTTTTTTTTGCCTTTCTCGAGTGAACGCCACGGCCAGCGGTCTGTGTTAGGGAAGACAGATTTTGGAGGTCATTCAGATATCGACGAAACCTTAACACTACATAATAAAACAGTCCGTCTCAAATTGAGGTGGGGAAGGCAGGAGGGTTTGGCCAACAGCCACAGGCACGGCCTCGGGCTGAGAGGAAGAAAATCAAAAACAGGGTGACAAAAAGCAGATTTTTGAGAGGGGGCGAAAAAAAACAAGTAATAAAAATAAAGGAGGAGTTTAAAGGGAGCCTTGTGGACTTTTTTCTTTCAGCCTGGTCACAATAAAAAGAGGGATCATTTATGTTTTTTCTCGATAACACATCAATTCTTTTGTCACATGAGCCATCGCTTTGCACTGACGGAGTCTCACTTGTTTCCCAGTAAATGTACTTTTTCTCATAGAACTCATACGTGGTAGGTTAAGGGTTTTTCAAGTGTTTTGTGGGAAACAGTTAAGAAATAATAACAGAGTGAACGATTGGTAAGAAAAAAACAGGCTATTACTCAAACAGTAGAACTACATACAAGTTCACTTGGTCACCTACTTTTGCATGTCATGGTTGCCCATTTTGTCCTGAGGTGTTCTGTCATCCTGAGAGGGAGGTCGGGTGAAGGGCTTCTTGGCCTGTGCTACACTTTAGAGTTCAGGAGACACAGCGCATCACACTCTTCCTTTATTTCGCTTTTATTCTGCTGCGTTTTCTTTTCCAAGCTGCTCTGCGGACTGTCCCTCCCTCTGGCTCTTTATCCAGTCTACTAGAAACCAGTGTGCCATGAAGCCGGTGCACCCCGCAGCCTCTCCACACCAACGTGATCATAGAAGAAGAAGAGAATGAAGAAGAAGAAGAAGAAGAAGAAGAAGAAGAATTAGAAGAAGAAAACGAAACAGAAAAAACGAGTAAATCAAGGAGGGTGTAGATTGCTGGAGCTCAGAGATAAATCGCAGCAGTTGTGCTTTAAACCTCCTCCTGTTTCTACTGAACGGAACGCATCTATTTGCGTTGTGAGGAGGAGGCAGCGAGGCCAGTGTGGAGTGTGACACAGCCCCTGCAGCTAAAGGAATATAGTACTGGAAGTTTAAAACGCGCATCTGCTGGTTATATCTTAGGGGAAAAAAGTGTGAAACCTCTAAAAGCCGTTTGTTTGTTTTACGATACACTGATCTGATAAATTATCATTTGCAGGTCACCAAAACAAAAAAAAACAAAAAAAAAAAAACGTCGTAAATATTCTTGTTTGTGTGTTTGCGCGCGTCATGTCCGTGCGCAGGCGAGGTCTCTGTGTAGCTTATATCAATTTAAACGTTATCTTGGCTCATCGTTGCTATATACAGAAGCATAATAAAACGACTGGATCGAATTTAGACTGGGCGCCACGACCGTGTGATTCCGTGCGTCCGTGGAGAGGCTGCTGGAGCTCCGACTTGTGCGCAAAGGCAGCAGCGGCAGACGGCAGAGGCAAGGTCCTGTCAGCCCCCCCCCCCACGCCACTGTAAAACCCACTTCAACACACACACACACACACACACACACACACACACCACCCGGGTTACTGAGGGAACAACTACATAAATTACTGACCTTTATGCGTAAAACAGGTTTTACACACACAGGCACGCGCGTGCTCAAACTGATAATCTGTTTATCGCTTCATTTGTCGGTGGAATCAATATCATAATAATGATTAACTCCATCACTCGTGTATTTGTTTTCCCCCACGTGCATAAAGTATTTGGCTCAAACGCTGAAAATACGAGTGTTCATGAGTCATCCACGCGGGTTGTCATAACATTGCTGTGCGAGTTTGTTTTTTTCCTGCAGTCCGCGTCCTATAATTGCGCTCTTAATATGTCACCGCAGATTAATTTCGCTGGTCGGTGCATATTGTCTGGAGGAGGAGCAGGTAAATCCGTTCCGATCGTGAACACGAACAAAACCTGAGCAATCACGGTTTCAACCAAAAGCAGGAGTTCAACCAACTTAGTTGAAACATGAGCGCACCGGACACGAACACACACACATAGGATGAGATCTGTGCCATAAACCTGCTGCAGGATCGTCAACATCTGAAGTTGTGGTGTTATTAGTCAGTCGTTCATCTGATACATGTTTCTTTTTTTTTCTTTTTCTTTTTGAGGGTTTTAGTTTATTTCCTCGCAGAACACGAATTAAATAATAATTTACTCTTGCAGTACATTTAAAAACTTAAGTATTATCCTTAAACACTGAATGAAAAAAAACAAAACAGAAAAAAACAAACAAAAAAAAAACACACACACACAAAAAAAATAAAAAAAACAGGAAACACACCTCTGCATCGTACCCGAAAAAGTTTTTGGTCAAAGATAGGAAGTTTGGTTCTTTCTCTGGATCTTTCACAATAATCCGAAAGTTACAAATAAAAACGCACAGGACGGAATTATTCATTGTTGCCACACCAACAATTAACCGTATAATCTGACACCGCAGGTCTCCTTAACATCGGTTCCAAACTGATGGTTACATCGATGACTTCGGGTAATATTATCAGTTTTACATGAAATGGCGCACAGCTCTTCCCGATATGACACACAATGAATTACGTTTTGTCACACAGGTCAGTGTTTTTTCTTAATGACTTGAGCTCAGTGAAAGTAGCATTAGACAAATAAATGTTTCGGGAAGTTTCACGTGAACGTTTTAATATCATGAACCAGAGATGAGTGTGTGTGCCTCTGCTTTTATGTGACTCTCCCTCTCTCTCTCTCTCTCTCTCTCTCTCTCTCTCTCTCTCTCACTCTCTCTCTCACACACACACACACACACACACACACACACACACGCACACACACACTAAGTAAAATTTGGAAAAAACTGACCCTATTTCAGAGATAATAATCATGAAGGTGAAAACTAAGATATGACTTTGTTTCTGGTCATAATAATAAATTAACTTGGTGAAATTATAATAAAGTGAAAAAGTAAAATACGTGTGAATGGTGCACACACAGATTTAACTACATGGTATGTGACAACAAGCCCTCCACTGGATTACTTTGTAGAGTGTAAAATTCTCACGTTGTTGTTTAGTCTCTCCGATATTTTGGCGTCGTGATTTTATTCCACACGTCGACGGTCGTGAGGACTGCAACTCCTTCAAAAACTCCCGCGAATCGCAGCTACCAGTTTTATATTAATCCCTCAAGTGCGAGTCATAGAAGCGCACCGAACGCGTTCTCTCCATCTGGCACACAAACTCGCTGTTAAGTTTTCCTGCCTAAAAAAAAAACAAAAAAAAAACAGCTCACCGTCACACCGGTGTAAACCACCACGACCTACATCCGCAGTGCACATCAGAGGCTCGTCGTAGCGCTGGCAGGACAGCACTACTTTAAAACACAAAGGAAGTATTATTTTGTAATAGCAGTCATACATTTTAGTTTTGTATTCATGCGTTTAGGAGCTGTATAAATCAAAGCCCCCCCACCTCTCTCTCTCTCTCTGTCTGTCTCCCCCTCCTCCCTCTCTTCTCTCTCATCCAGACGGTCCTGTAAGGTAGTCGTCGTAGTGGGTCACGGCTATGTGTGTGTGTGTGTGTGTGTGTGTGTGTGTGTGTGTGTGTGTGTGTGTGTGTGTGCACATTGTGGCCGGCTCACAGCAGTTTCAGCCGAGGTGACACTGGAGTTTCATTTTCAAAAGACACCAGAGAGAAATAGAGAGAGAGCTTCATGTAGCTCCAGGAGGGTTACAGAAAATAAGAAACTGCTAAACAAAACAAAAGAAAACTAAAAAGAACGTTGGTCTGTCGAAAATATATTTTATTGAACTGGTTCAGGAAATTTGGAGAAAAAAAAATATAACAGAAAACAGTTTAGTGTATGTTTGACAGAATATAGATTTGAGATATTCAGTGAGCGTTACTTTATTTTGTTACTTTTTGTGTATAAACTGGGAAGCGACCTGGTCAATTTCATCTAATTGATATCATAAAAAATTATAATAATAATAATAAGATTTGCTGCGACCACAAAACAGAATTCGCATCCGGCACATCAGCAGGTACACATCCCGTTATAAGAAGACACGTCACATGTCCTGTTTTTTGTTATAATATACAACATTTTATAGCTAGCAAGTTTGGGCTTTTTTCATCCAACACGCAGGAATATACTGAAATGTTTTACGCAGAGTAAGTGAAAGTGTTTCCATGTCTCAGAATTCAGCGTCTTGGCACAAGTTGATGATCTGCTCTTGTAGCTATTTGGGGGAAAACAATGAGACGCTGCCGTTGTGAGAATCACAAAAAAAACACTCGGACTCCTCTTCTGCGTGAAAACACCCGACCAACAAGCAGCGCGCTCCGTGGCGGGCTTTTAAAGAAAGTGGACTGTGTCAATCACACGGAGAGGAGAGCTCTCCATCGCCCGTGAGCGCGCGCGCGCGATGCGTGTGCTTGCGCGTGTGAATGACTGCGATGTTTGAGCGTACACCGGGTGGGAGGGGGTATTGTAGTATCGCAAGGAATGTGCGCTCGGCAGCTGCGTGTGTGTGTGCATGTGTGTGTGTATGACACTGATGGATGCGCCAATGGAAAGACGGACAGATGCTTGGGCGGATCTAACGGCATGCAGTGGTGGAGCGGCGCGCACAGTCGCGGCGAGATTAGGGCGAAAACATCCTCGATCGGCGGAGAGTCACCAATCACCAATCCTTCCACCGAGCCCGCTGAACGGAGGAGGAACGGACAGACTCACCGGTGAACCCGAGGAGAGACACGGGGAGAGGGGCTGAGGGGAATCTGATTCCCTCGGCGGATCCAACGAAGAAAGCTGATTTCTCCGGCTATTGACGAGCGTGAGAGACGAGGCGCAGCAGCACCACATCTGGCGCAAAGGGAAGACAGGAGGAGAGAAACACAGCCTTTGGCAACTCACCCTTATTGCTCTCCCTTGTTCTTCCATTCAAGAATCCTTTATCCTTTGTTTTCACCAGCGTGAAGCCGAGCGGAGGATTGCCTGAAAAATACAGGAGAATATTTTTTATCCACTTCACCAACTCAGTTGAATCCAAAAGAAAAACTTTTGTTCCTCACAGCAAGGTGAAGAAAATGGAGAAACGACGTCTCCGGCAAACATCTGAGTAGCCTACATCTCAACCGAGGAGGATTCTGAGCTTACCTGAGAAGAGAAAAAGTACTTTATTCCGCTCAGTGCCGGTAAAAAGGGACAGCGCTTTGGTGAGGGATTTTTGCGCCTCTCCGGTCACTTGAGGCGCAGGAAGGAGAGCGGAGCGCTGTGTTGGGAGACACGTCTGATTCGCTGCGTGGCTGATTTAAATAGCTCCTATCAGGCCACGTAAAGAAAAAAAAGAAAAAAAAAAAAAAAAAGAAGAAGAAGAAGAAGGGAGAAAAGTACCATCGGCGGCCAACAAAGTGTTTGGCAGTAGGCGCTAGAGCTCGGCTGATCCGTGCGCTCCAGCCAGCCTGCATGCATGGGAGCAGCCTGAGCCCGTCCCCTCCTCCTCCTCCTGTACATTATTACAACAAGGGAGACCCAATCAAGCACGTATCTCGTCGATTCACGCACACACACACACACACACACACAGACACACACACACAGACGCACACACGCGCTCACTAGCACGCGCCCGCACGCGCACCGCACACACGCTCACGCGTACATACTGACGGTGTGACTTGCCCCTCAGCGGATTTTTCAAAGCGCTCTCGGACAAAATATCGTAGCCGTGCCAGGCAGGGCAGCGTGTGGGCGACCAGTCCCGGCCGTCACCTCCTCTTCCTCCTCCTCCTCCTCCTCTTTTCGCCTCCGCTTTCGGTCCTGAGAATAACAAACTGAAAAAGCTGCATGTGGCTTTTTTTTTTTTCTCTCTTCTCCGCTCACCGCCAACAGGACTTGCCAGAGGGGAATGGATTTTATGAGATGGTTTCAGGCACGTTTCGCCCGGTCCACCTCTTGGCTTTGAATAGTGCGTGATTACCGGGAGGGACACGCGAACACCTCATGGAGGATCAGCCCGTAAAGTAAGTATGCGTTTCCGCTCGGATCACGCTGTCAGCCCGTGCTTGTGAATGCTACCGTAATGTGTGTGTGTGTGTGTGTGTGAGTGTGTGTTTGTCAGGTTTACCATGTGCCCGCACGTCTGCTCCCCTCACTTCAGACCAACGTGCGAGCGTGACTGACATTACGCACATTTCTGAGCAAAAGGCTCCCTGATTACCCCGCTAGTTCGGGAATGAACGGAGCTGGAACGAGGCAGTGAATGACAGAAAAGAGAGTGAGAGGGGGCACGAGAGGCAGAGAGAGAGAGAGAGGGGGGGGAGAGAGATAGATAGAGAGAGCGAGAGATAGAGAGAGAGAGAGCGAGAGAGAGAGAGAGAGAGACTGGGAGGGAGAGACGGGGAGCTACGTGACGCCTATCAGCGGCGGAGAGGTTGAACCGGAGAGGAGGCGCAGGGCTTCAGTTGTGTCAGCTCTTGATGTGTTGTCCCCTTGTTTGCGGACTTTTGACTGACGCGATCATTTCATCTTTTTTTTTTTTTTTTTATCCCTTCAAGCTTGCCTGTTGCAGCCCACGACGTCAAGTAAGGAGGATCACACGGCGGAGCACGGCGCTTTTCGAAACCTCCCCGTGTGTTTGTACCGCGGAGCCCCCCCTCTGTTCCTGCTCCCACCGCGTCCATCCGAGTCGGAGCGGGCGAGACAGCGACCGACGGAGAGAGCAGCCGGCCCGGGGGCTGATTCCCCCCCCCTCCCGATTTTATTTTACTGTCCTAGCATCTACTGGCTCTTCCTCCACTGATTTATTTTTGTGTGTTCGAAAAACTGCACACCCTCAACCTCCGTGTACACACACACCCACCCCGATCTATGTGGGAGCCCTGAGAGCGCACCCAGGGGGGAAAACTGTGTATCAGAGCTCCGAGGATCGCCCAGGCCACCTCGGATCACCGGGGCCACAGAAGAACTCCCCTGCCGGCCCACCGAAGCCGACATGCCGCGGAGGAAGCAGCAAGCGCCTCGGCGCGCCGCAGGTAAGCACTGGCTTCAGTTTGCGTGCAATTAACCCCCCTTCTCTCTCTCTCTCTCTCTCTCTCGGATTCTCTCTCTCTCTCTCTCTCTCTCTCTCTCCCCCTCTCTCTATTTGTGTCCCCCCTCCTCCCCGCCTCCCTCATTCAGTTACTTTTCATTGATATTTTCCTCACCCACATAGTAACATTTATGTAACTGCAGCAAGCATCTTTTGTTGTGCACTGGAAACCAACACGTCCAGCACTGTGCAGACTTTTCCCAGCTCCAGAGCCCTCAGCACAACTTTTACCCTCTCCTACTTGACCCTCACTTTCATTTCTATGGCAGTAATTACAGTTGTAATCAGCTGCTTCGCCCTCTGCTACACCACCTGGTCAGGGATTGTTAGAATTCTAAACAGTGTTTTTTTATTTATTTTTTTATTTTATTTAATTTCATTCTTTATTGAACAGGCAAAGCTCACCCTTTGGTGCTCTGTAATAGTGCTGAAACAATTTGTCGGTCAGTTGGTTGACCAGCAGAAAAATGAACCACCACTCGGAAATCATTTGAGACCTTTTTTTAAAAAAAATTTTAAAAGTCAAACATTTGCATTTTCCAGCCACTTGTACAAATGCAAACATTTCTGCTTTCCTCTTGTTTAGTTGAGTCTCTTTGGGGTTTGGAATAACGGTCAGACAAAACAAGACACTTGAACACATCACCTGAGGCTTTGGAAATCTGTGAGAGCAGTGTTTCGCAATTTTTGTGTAGACAAAAATGATAAACAAGGACAATTATGTTTATATTCGTTCTTACTGCAAATAATTGGTGGCCTACGGATTTTTTTTTTTTTTTTCCATACACGCATTTCATAGCAGGGTGTTTACAGGTGTGGTTAAAACAGTCGTCCTGCTGCCTCTTGAAAAGGTCACAGGTCAGCCTCCACGTAACCGGTGCATGCATCCCAGCAAAGAGCCTCGGTGTGAAAAGTCTTTCTCGCTCCCCCCTTCACTTCTTCATTTTTCTCCCCTCGCCTCCGAGATCTTTCATAGGCTGCTCTCCACCTCGTTTTTTAATCCTTGGTGACGCCTCCCTCCCTCTGCTCGTAGATATTGACTGTGGAATTAAGGATCTATACTGGAGAGGTTTGTTGGAGCCCTCGGGTCAGCTGACTGTCACGGAGGCCCCGGCTGATGTCTGTTGGGGCAGCCGGATTAGCTCAAAAAGATCCCGATAGATTACAAGAAGCAAACTCCTTTCGCCGCTTCCGTCTCACACGATCAGTGCCGCTCTTTATATTTTCAACTCAAACATTCCTTCACTGTCCCCAGTGCAGTGTGTGTCTGACTGCATGATAGTGAGACTCTTACACCATCAGGTTTTTTTGCAATATTGTCTACAGGAATTTGGAATCTATTCTTGATGCACAGCATGGGGTTTTAGTGACCCAATGCTATTTCCTAGTGTCTTTTATCCCCCATTTTATCAGCGTATCCCCACAACATCCACACAGATATGCTCCCGAAGTTTGTCCTCAGTCAGCCACCGTCGATCCCTCTGAGACTTTGATTTAGTAACCGCTCCGCACGTTTCTTTGAGATTCACCAATCCTTGTTTTTTTTCATCAGGGCTCGGTCTGTTTTCTTTCTTCCCTTCGGTTTCTGGGAAAAAGACTTTTCTTCTAGTCTAAAGATTATTTCACAGCCCAGGGAGGGAGTGTGTACTGGAAGAGAGCTTTAATGGACAATTGCCATCTTTGATTTGACGCCTGATTGATCACCTGTCATCTGGCCGAGCCTTTGATCTGTTCATTCCCGATAAGTGTCAATAAATCACCCCTCTCTCCCTCCGTCCTTCCGTCCCTCCCTCCCTCCCTCCCTCACCCCCCCTTCCCCGCTCACTCCGGTAGCAGAGGAGGGCTTGCTGAAGTCACGCCTGGCCTCGCAAACTCCCAGCCATTAACACCGGTGTTTAATTGCAACTTTGTGTCTCTTTTTCCCCCACTTTTGTTTGCTTTTCCCCGTCTCTGCCTACGATTTATTGTGCATCAAGGAGTGAACTTTTCTTTTTCATTTTTATGTTCCCATCAGAGCGGAGGGGGGGAGAGTTTTGGCGTTCTCTCACTCGATCATTTACAAGACGAGTCATCTCTTTTGAGATTCCGACTCATTTAAACAAATACGATCCTGACCCTTACCCTTATTTTTTGTCTTCTTATAAATGTTGCTTTAAAAAATTGTATTCATTATAATGAATTAGTAATGATTGATGAATGACCTTTAGAAAGCCCTTTTACCTCCGCACACTCGTCTGTAACTTGTCTGTTTAACTCTCAAGGAAGTATATTCTCCAAGAAAGCGAACACACGCACACACACGCACGCATTCTAACACACACAATTACATATGTGCAGCAGTGCATGCACAGCAGACATGCCGCAGCGACTTTATAGTACATATTAACCAGCACGCAACACTTTTTTTACGCACACACATGCGCGCACATAGAGTGGTATGAAAAATGTAACTATTAGCCTAATCGCGAGGCGGAAGACTGGTTTGCTCCATCAGAAGGGCCCGTCAGAGAGACTTTGTTTCATATTTGATTTAATTGTCTGCCCTCTGACAGCCACATTCATCAATGGCCCTAATGGTCAATCAGAGGCTGGCACACAGAGAGAGAGAGCCTCATGTATTCTCAGCCCAGGGCCTTACTTGATCAAAATGTTTTAGCCCTAATGGACACAGTGGGTGGGGGCAAAGGAATGGGTGAACGGCTGGATAGATGATGGACGGACGGACAGACGGACGGACGGATAGATGGATAGATGCGCGGCGGGATGACTGAAAGCCTTTTTATTCAGCCGGAATGAGCGGGCGAGTGCGCCGGCAGTGAGAGCAGAGGGGAGAAAACGAGGCATTTATTTCTTTGATGAGCGGACGAGAACAAACACGAGGCAGGCGAGGGAGGAGTTTCATTTTAGGCTATTGGCAGCTTCCTATTTTTTACCCTTCGCCCCCCCCTCCACCCACCCACCCTCATATCTCCTTCTCCCTCCCTCCCTTGCTCGCTCGCTCACAGCTGCAAGTTATAAGGTTGAGGAGAACTGCATGGCACACAAAGAGTGATGACAAATTGATTGCACCGTAGTGATGGCAAGAGTTATGGGAGGATGGCAAATGATAGGCCTTGATTAGGAACTTGGGGATGGTGGGAGGAGGGGGGCAGAGTACGCCCAACCTTGAGTTTTTTTTCACAACAAAATCTCCTCCTTTCTTTCTGTTTTCCCTCTCTTTCGTGGCACTGATTTGGCCTCTCTATTGTGCACCCAGAGAGGGAAGCATTCTTGAAGGGTAAGCAGGTATTTCATCCGCTGCCTCAGATCAGTAGGGTGACAGTCACTTGTTAAATCTGGTTAGGGTCAGTATTTATTGAGAAGTTCAGTATAAATCTGTTGATTTGGAGCGTTACAGTCTACATGTGCATCCTCCTGAACATCGCGGTACGCTCCGCTCTTCTCCGGGGTTTCTTTCTAGGGTACGAGTGAAAAAACGAACAAAAAAAAACCCTTCTTTTTACTTCACACAACTCCGCAAATATCTCTGTCCTCTCCGTGATCCCACACACTCTTCCCCTTTCTTTTTCCAACAAACCTCTCCTCCTCCTCCTCCACCACCTACATCACACACACGCACACGAACACACACTTCCCACCCCAGCGACAGAGCGCACTCAGCTGTCTGAAAAGAGGAGTTGTTTTGCCAGCTTCATTAGCGTTCTCCTAATTAGCCGAGCATCTGATGGATCTCTGACAGGCCTAATGATTGGAGATGACAAGCTCCGCACACTGTCACGCTCGCCAATTAGGTCTGTGGCATAGTTGGATGTAATCAACTTGATCTTACACTGTCCTCATTTGCACCCCTCCTCCCTCCCCCGCCGCATTCCCTTTCTCAGCCCCACCTTAGGTGAGGCGTTGGACGGTGGCGCCAAGAGTGAGAATGGCGCTTGTTGAGAAAGCCAATCCAGGTCATTCCTTGAAATTTAGCGGTGAGGATATTTCATGGAACCAAACGATGTGTTTGATTAAGTGGCGAGTGGCTTCATGTAAGTCCAGCTGGCTTATTTACGTACGCATGTATACGTGCACACGCGCACCATTTTCGGAGTATTTATTTTTTCAGGGGAAAGGACAAAGCTCGGGCGAGCGGCGGGCTTTTGTCCCGCGGCTTCAAAGTCAAGCTAGACCAAACAGATCATTGTTATCTGGGAGGAAGCTCCAACATCAAACATCCCCAATATTTTTTTTACCTGCTTTTTTTTTGTTTACACTTCCAAATTCTTATATCCTCACATGTGCGACCACAAATCTATTGTTTGTAGGATATTTAAAATGAAGGATGTTTAGCAGTAAGTAGCAGCTGTGTGTGTGTGTGAGTGTGTGAGTGCAAGGGTACTTTCCTCTATGAGTCCACTGCAGATTGATGACGTTGACACTGGTCATTATTAGCTACTCAATGACACTTTCCCGGAGTGGGAGGATTTTTCAGTGGCGTTGATTTTTCAGAAACACCTATCATCAGCACGGTGTCCAAAGAGGCTAAGCATGATTTATGTAAATATTAACATCAAGACAGATCTGGTACTGTCCAACGGGAGATAGATGGCAGCCGTGGAGGAAAAGCAGCTGATTTCTGTGATTTCTCTGCCTCTGTGTGTGTGTGTGTGTGTGTGTGTGTATACGTCTGCAAGTGTGTGTGTGTGTGATTGATTGCAGATGAGAGCGGGAGATTAATCATGCTTGATGTGTGTTAACGTTGCACTCGCGGTGGATCTAAGTCGAGATGCAGTGGCCCACTTAGATATCCTCACTCACACACACACACACACACACACACACACACACACACAGACTCACAGGGGGGGGGCGGGTACACTCACACATACAATACTGATACACACACTTTCACACTGCTTGGCTGTGCATCGCATAGCAAACAATTTTAACATGAATTGTGAGTTCATTTTAGTACCCTACGGGGCGTATGCCATTAAAAGTGATCTTATTTGTTAAAAAAAACAAAAAAAACAACCTGTCTTGGCACCTTGTGTGTCACAGCCGATAGTCCTGGATGGCAGTAGGATATAATGAAACATGTCAATATAATGAGGTTAATTAACCTTGTTTAAAAAGGGGTTTTGATACATCTGTCAATGAATGTGTGATGAAAAGAGAGAAAAAGTGATTTTATAAACAGCGCCTTCCACTCAGCCCTCTGCGTCAGTGTACTGCAATCTTCAAAGTGACAAAAAATGGGTAACACCTAACATAATAACCATCAGCTCATTCTGATTCAACATGAGTTAATAGTTGTTTCACTGTTAACAAACAAACCAGCTTTATAAACATTTATTAAGCCATGATTTGCTGCAAATGTACAGCCGATGTTTATCATACTTTGGAAACGGTTCATAAATACTTCGTAGTTTATCAACAAATGTCATAAATTATTATTATTTTTTTTTAAGTCTTAATTTAAGGGTTTATAAAGCATTTTATTCTTTAGTAGCACATATCAATGGTGTTATGATAAAGATCTAGTAGTGTGGGTGTTTCTGATTTTGAGCGGGTTTTTAAGGAGAGGAGAGGAAGATTTTATAAACAGCACCTCTCACAGCCCTGCTGTAGGAATTGTTAAAAATGTGTTGTTGTATTGTATGTATTAATGTGTACTTACATTAAGTTACATATTCATTGTGTTGTATTTTTAGCTCATACATATCAATCAATATTAATAATAATAATGATAATAATAATAATAATAATAATAATAATAATAATAATAATAATAATTGTAACTTTTGTATATTTTTTCAGGACATTACTTTACAGTTCAAAACATTGCCCGCTGTTATTTTTTTAATCTATTGCATTCTAGTATCCCTTTGCAGCATTTCAAAGCTGGTCGTCTGGAAATAACCTTTTAAGACGTGATGGAACAGTTACGTGAGTCTGTCAAATTCAGAGGTTACTCTTCCTTGAAGTGAAAGCTGTTCACCCCAGTTTCCAACAAAATGGCTGAATTTTAATGACAGCCGCTTAAAAAGTTTTCTATCTGCCGGCCGTTCATCTGAACTGTGCTTTTGTCTTTTCATGCCTGTGCTCCGGCTGCTTTGCACCTGACTTAAACAGATACAGATCATTCGGTAGATCATGTAACTAGGACCGTCTGACAGATCAGACTGGGGAAGAATAACAATAAGTGTAGATTTCTTTGAAATTAAGTGTAAAAGAAAGTTTATGGTTTCCTAAACCTGAACAGTATTTATTGAGATAAGTTACTAAAACTTGTGTGTTTTTGTTTCTTTAGAGACATGACATATTGCTATGTAGGGAACATTATTCTTTAAAAATAATGATATAATTTTAAAAATCTGCGGGTAGAAATGAGGACACTGCCCATGTCTAGAATGGTCTGATACACAGATGGACAGACTTGAGCAAAGATTTTTCATCTTTGAAAAAGTTAGTTTCTGCGGCCGTCAAGGACATAATCAGTTCCACATTGCTGACCGTTTGTCGTAATCACCAAATGTGTAAATTAAATTGTTCTTTTAAACATGCGTTTTAGTTTTAAATTAGTTTTTTTCGAAAACAGATTTTGTCTTTTGTTTTAGTTTTTTCGAAGGAGATAGTCACAGGTACGTAAGTATCTCAGCTGAAGGTGTGTTGGAAACTTTTACCTGAGTCCTCAGAAAAGAAAATTTGGCACATTTCACAGCATTTTTGATAATATTTGATGCTGAGCAAGTGCAGCCAGCGGGATCTTCTTTTCTTATAAATATTTTTCACATCTTAACTCGTTTCTCAAATGTATGTCGAGACCGCCGTGAGAGATCACAAGTTCTGTGAAGTTGTCAGGAAATACCAAGGAGAAGAATTAATAAAATGAACAATTCTGTAGCACAGATAGACATTTGTTTTAGGATTTCATCTTTTTCAGGACTCAAACACCTTCAAGTGAAACATCATGATGGCACAGTCACTCTTTTGTGATTTAACGACAATTTTTTTTATAGATATTCAGCCATGGTTATGTTAAAACTTTACATGTCTATGTTGCAACTTCACATTTCTTTAGGTTATAATGTTATCTTTTAGTTTGTGACAACGCTGGGATTATGGTCTGTTAAAGTTAAGCACAAAAACAACTTGTTTAGGATTATGTGTTATATGTGTTTTGGTCGCCACAAACATGAACAGAGGTGTCTCGAGGTCTCATTAGGAACACTACGTACTTAGTCTATGTGACACATACCAATGTGAACGTATCACAGGTTTGCAGAATAATTAACTGCCAACGTTTCATCCTGACAACTGGGCTGAGATATGCAACCTGTAACGAGGGCTCAGAAGTAAACATAGCAAGTGAAAAAGGTCGGGAACATTCAGTTAAACCAGCAAGCTTACATAGCCAGTTGTTGTAGTTAAGATCGCTCCGCCAACCTGCCAGAAAAGATCACTTCTGCCTCCCCAGAAGCTCCAACAAGAGCATAACCAAATCCCAATGCTCCCCTCACCGTCCTGAGCTTGTTTCCCAACTTTTGCAGTCCCAGTCATCCTCTGCATCCCCGTCTCAGTTCCTTTTCCCCGCATTGCTTTGCACAGTGTGAGTCTTTCCCAGGCAGCTAACTGACATTGTGATTAGTTATGGCCTTCTCCTGCTTTTCTCAGCGCTCCTGCCCCACAACGCCTCGCCACAATGAACCGGGGGAAGACGAGCGGGAGGAGATATAAAGTGGGAGAACTGTTGCATAGTTAAATATTCTATCATAGGGGGAGACAGAAAGGTAATGAGATTGTAAAAAAAGATTATGTGCACAGGCAAGAGAAAGTAGGAGCGAATGAAAAAGCAAGCAAGTAGACAAACGACAATCATGGCGAGAGAGAGACAGAGGAAGAGGGAGGGGAGGGGGGAGGAGAGAGGGAGGGAGGGAGGGAGGGAGGGAGGGAGGGGAACTAGCGCTCACTCGTCCCCCCCTTCCCTTCCTTGAGGATAAGTGGCTGATGGTTTATAAACAGTGTTTCTTTCCCTCCCTCTCCCAGAATCTTCCGTCATGGCTCCCATTAGGTTGACAGCTGTCAATTAGAGCTCCCTTGGTCTGGCGCACTGCACTTTATTGCAGGCAGTTGATGCTGTCATTTTGCTCCCAGTTTCGCCTTGAGCGTTATCACGAGCGCTCAAACAGTCAATAGCTGATGCATCAGCAGTTATTTCTTAAATTGGCTCACAAGGCTGCATCCGTTCCTCATTTTTTTTCTTCTCCCCTCTCTCCTCTCTCCTCTCTCTCTTCCCCCCGTTCTCCTTTTTCCTCCCCAAAGATTATTTTGTGAGGAGAGGGGTGCGGGTGCAAAGAGTGCAAGTGAGGTTGCAGAGCACAGGGCACAAACACAGAGAGATATGCTCAAGAATTAGCCTGTGCTATTTTTTTATTTTTATTTGTTTTGCCATGAAGTTTACCAAAATGACATCCACTGCAGCTAGACATACGTTTTAGGGTGGATGCCCTATGAAATATTAGGGTGATTGTATATATTTTTTTAAAACAAATAGGTCAGACACAGATATAGTACACATTATAAAACAGGTTTGAAAAGAAAAGAAATCAAGAAGAGTTACCAAAAAAGAATACTGAAATTCAAATGTTTGTTTGTCACGCACTCATAAGATGTGTGCGCTGAAATGCAAGGCGGCGTACCGTGTAGACCGCGCTAAAAAAGGCTAATGTGCAATAAGGAGTAATAAAGAGTAAAAACAAGCACTGGAAAAAAGGATTAAAACATGCAAAAATAACAAACAAAATAGATGTAATAGAGGGGAAAAGTTGAATATACGTGTACAAGTTTTAAGTCAGACTATGCAATAACATTTTGGACCTGCTCAAGTTCAAATACGCAAACGCACAGGGCAGTAAAACTCTAAACTGTTTGTGTACAGAGTGAGAGTCAAGATGTCGATGCTGATCTAATCACATTAGTATTTTGTGTCGACTACGATTCACGGTCTGTGTTTAAAGTACATAACGGACAGCCCTTTAATAATAGAGATCAAAGGTTGTTGGGCCTAATCCAACCGGCAGCCACTTGCTGTGAGTTCGGATTCAAAGGGCACACTGGGAAGACGGCTGCAACAGGAAATGGAGTGAGCGGAGTGAGATCTCAGCACACCCACCCACACAAACACACACACACACACACACACACACACACACACACACACTTCCTGTGCTGACACAAAGCAGATATATGTGTATTTACCGCTGTGATCCTATAGTCGGCTACAGACCAGACCTCCTGTAATAAGGGGGAAAAAAAAGAATCTGGGGTGGTCTCGTGTTCTCCTAACATCACACAGGTCATACTCGTGAACAAATACTGAGTCTATATCATGAACGACAACAAGTGGCTCTTTGGTTTCTGTCCTAAGAAATGTCGACAAACTTTAGTTTTAACAGTCAGCTAATTAGTCAGTGTTTCCAACAAGACAAGCGGCTTCTGTTAGTGTTAGCTATATTTATATAACTTGTACAGCCTGTTATACATTCTGTCATGTTCAGGAGACAGGAGCTAAAGTGTGTGTGCATGTGTGTGTACAGAAGAGGCTCATGGAGTTTAAGGAACTGCAGGCTGAGTAGGATGATGAAACAGTGTCAAGACGAGGTGTGCGTGTGTGTGTGTGTGTGTACATGCAAGTTTGAGTGTGTGTGTGCATCCTTTGAGTGTCATCTGGGCTCGGCTCCAGGTCTGGGTTTCTTCTTACCCTCAGTGGGGGTTGCCTTTATGTCTGCAAAGTGTGTGTACGTGTGTGTGTGTGTATGTGTGTACGCTCGTACAATCAGAGCCCCTCGCTTCCCTTTCCCATGGAGGCTTTGGCTGAACCTAGACAAGACTGGCAGCCATCAGTCTCGTGTTTGTGTGTGCGTGTGTGTGTGTGTGTGTGTGTGTGTGTTTGTGTGTGTGTGAGAGAGAGTGTGGGACGGTGGCTGTGATGAAAGGCAGAGGAGCCAGTGAGGACCTGTCTGAGGCCCTGGTAATCAGGGCCAGCCTGAGCTGACATCCTTCTCAAGCTGACAGTGCCTTCCTCTTCTCTCCTCACACACACACACACACGCACTCACGCACGCACGCACACACACCCACACACACATGCACACACGGCTCAATGGTCACCACTCAGTCACTGCCACAAGACAGTCCGACATGATTTCCCCCCCTCTTTCATGTTCTGATCCGTTTCAGATGCTGGGAATTATCCTCACCATCTACAATACCGCAAGTGTGTGTGTTAGCGCGCATGTGTGTGCTTGTAATCCGAAGGTTTATGAGTCAACCAGGGAATGCATGGTTTGATATGGTCTGGTATTACAAGGGTGTGGTAGGAAACGCGCGTGTGAAACAGCATACTCACTGCGCGTCTGTGTGTTTCTGTCTACGTTGCGTGTGCTCTCAGAGGAGGGTTAAGAGCACGGAGGCAGGTGAGAGAGATAGATAAAGATGGAAAGATTGAGACAGAGAGAGAGAGAGTCAACCATGCTGAGAGAGGGGAAAAAAGTGAGAGAGATGAGAGGAGTGAGGAGGAAGGCTGTTTTATTTTATACTGCGAGGGCCTGTTGCTAATTAATGTTTCTTGGTCGGTTTCTGTCGGAGCTGAGTAATGTTTTTGATCTTTATGCCTGATAACTGCATACCTAATGAGATTTCAAAGCTGGTGGAGATGGGAGTTGCTGCTCCCTGCAATTATTGACAGATGCCTTTTCTCCGCCACTGGCTGCCGCGCCATAAATCCTTCCTCAGTAATGAGCTTGAGAAGTGCCACCCTGCCAGTGAGCTAATGAAACCGAGCAAGGGGGGCCGCCTGTGTGTGTGTGTGTGTGTGTGTGTGTGCATGCGTGCAAAAGAGTGCATCACACTCCTCTGACACATTTTTTTTCTCTTTAAATGCACTCTGCAGATGTCAGCCACCTCGCCTGCTAGCGACAGAGAGAAAAGAGGCAGGAGAGAGATAGTCGACGAGGAAAAAGAGGTGGGGGAGAAAAGAAACACAAAGCAGAAGCCTTAGCCTTCTGTTTCTCCACTTTATGAGAAGTTTCAGGGTGGTGCTGGGGGGGTGCTCAGGTTACAGCCCCATGTTAAGGCTATTTGTCTAGGTTTGGCTGTTTTATTTGAAATACTAGTATCTCTGTTGCCAAACGGGACTGTGATTGATATCACTGCGCCCCCCTCGCTGCTCGCCTGCCCAGATCCAGCAGTCGCTTCGCTCTCCTTTTCTTCTCTTTCTCCTCGATGAACTCTTTCTCTCTGTAACTCAGCCAGCGAACGCAAAAAAAAAAAAGAAAGAAAGTGGCACGGGAAGAAAGAGAGAGCACGAAAAAAAATGAGGAGAAACTGAAAAGGAAAAGCGTGGCAACCTTTTTCTTTGCCCCGGTCACGTTAGCCCAGACAAAATATCTGGTGCAAGTTGGTGCATTTATACAATCGACTGGGCATCGATGTGGTGTTTTTGCGAGGTAACGTGCGCGTCTGTGTGTGTGTGTGTGTGTGTGTGTGTGAATGGATACTGTATGTTCGGTGCGTGCTTTTGGAGGTTTCCAGAAACCAGAGGAGGAGAGCAGCGAGTCGACGAGCGCCGTCTCACTGCCAAACAGTCGATTTCCCCCTCTCATCGTCCGCTCCATACATCACAGACCCACCCTTCTCTCCTGACACAATGACGTGTGTCATTTATCAAACAGGGCCTTGCCAGGGCCTCACATGTGTGTGTGGAAGCGCGTAGAGGTGTGTGTGTGTGTGTACACGCATTTGTGCGAGTATACAAGCACATGCATGTGATTCGGTGTGTAGGGCAGCCCTTCCCTCTGCCTCTGAGGTCCACTCCTCCAGGGAAGGAGGAAGGGAGTGAGGGATGAAGAGTGAGAAGGAGAGAGAGAGCGTCAGAAAGAGGGGGATTATGGGTGTTGAATGAGTGAGTGAGTGTGGGAGAAGTCGGGGGAGCGGAGGCACAAAAAAAAAAAAATCGGCTGGACTAGTTTCACTAATGTTCTGGCACAGCTACTTTCCATATCCCCCATGGGTGATCAGGAGAAAAACAGTGTTTCGCGAGTGATATTGATATAGCAACTTTAAACAGTATTTTACACACAATTACTCACATTTCACATCATAAATAAGTATGGATTGTAAATCATACCTCCATTAATCTCCTTGATGCATGCGCAGGCATGCCGTTGTGTTTGTGTGTCAATAACAATCTGCGTATGTCTCTCTCCCATGCTCATGTGTCTTGGGGGTTGCTCGCAGGCGTGTATCAGTCACGATGTCTTATCTAAGACACACACACACATAAAACTCACAACTGTGCGCGAGTCTCTCCCATGGGTTTCAGGGCAGTACAGTCTCTCTCTCTCTCTCTCTCCACTTTTCTCCGTGATTCAAAGGGAGGCCTTATAGAAGATGGATGCTCCTTAAAAAAAGAGCCCGTTGATGGATATGAATCTGGCCCTGCCATTCATCACTGCTGTATTATTTAGACTGGATCGCTACAGAGCTGTAACCTGAGCCACAGCTACGAGTGTGTTTGAGTGCATGTGTGTGTGTGTGTGTGTGTGTGTGTGTGTGTGTGTGTGTGTGTGTGAGAGGACACAAGAGTTGAAAGTGGGGGAGGGCGGTGGGAGGAAGAAGGGGACAGTCGGGGTCTCAACAAAGAGAGGGAAAGGAGAATAACAGTGAAGAGACGGAAGGAAGTGACTGAAAGTGTGCTGCAAATAAAACACAAAAAAGAGAGATTAAAGGTTAAAAGCCTATAAGGATCCTGAAAGGTCAAAGGTTGGAACTGGAAGTTAAAGGACACCTTTCTTCTGTCCTCTTCCAATGTACGTTGGAATATACACAATGATATCCTGATTACTTAAAAAATGAATTAAACAAAGTAATATTTGGAACAAGTAACTAAATGTAATGTTTACAGGTGTCGTAAGAAGCTTTCCTGGCTCTGGAGGGAACAATGTGAAGCCTCCAGTGACATAACTGGAGTCAGTGCAGGTTCAGTCTGATTCTGCCTGTCAGACAGAATGCGATCTGAGCAGTGTGCATGGCAGTGCGCTTTTCTTTGCTGGACAAAGCAACACGCCGTTGTGGCGTGGTGCAAGCCACTGGAAATAAGGGGTTTGAGAGAGCAGTGGTGCCATTGTCATGTTCTGTCTGTAAGGGCCATGAAGACATCTGAAAATGAAGAAAAAAACTATTTGGGAGTGATGATTTGATTTTACCAGAACTTTGTAGCCCACTGCTCATCTCTGATTTAGCTAGCAAGGCTGCTAGAATAGCTGCTAGTAAAATAGCACAGCATAGCTGTTCAACTCTCCATTGTGATTCCAACAATCTTGTAAAAGTGCAGCGCTAAATTGATGCATCGCTTTTTGCTCAGGAGTCATGCCATTCATTTCAAAAGAAGTTTCTCTTCAGAAACATTTTTCAGGCTTCCAAGTTTTTTGGGGCCCATAAAGAGCATTAGAGTCCTCCCTTGAGAGTGAGCTGGATGACATCCTTCTAGTTTCCCCGATACAATAATAGCGCAAATTAGTTTAATGATAACTCTCTTTGAGACTTCTTTTAAAATATTTGTCCGACCTAATGAATCAAATTCTGGTAATGCATGCCATTATTTTATGTTTTTGGTCCCTGAAAAAATAATCATTATTTTAGAGCAGTGTCTTCTGTAGTGATTGTTGCACCGGGCCAGCCGGTGATCATCGTGACCAAACGTCAAAATCACCTCTCAACCTTGTGTTGTTCCTGGAGGCTTTCGTGCATTCCTGTAATTGTTAGACTAAACGTCTAAAGGAAGCAATGAAGAAACATAAGGATCTTAAATCCTGGCAGCTTTGAGATGACAGGAATGTCCTCTTGACTCCAAAAGGGCAGACTTCGGTAATCACTTCTAATTGCTGTGTATTTGTTTGAAAATACCTTGCGATAGACATAGCGGGTTCTGTTTGTTTCCTTTTATCGTGGCTAATTATGAAAACCAATGAGTGTCTATGTTCTAATGGCAATATGCAGCCAAAACACAACAGTAACCTGATTAAGACGGAACATGTCTCTAGATGTACTGTCTGAAACTGAAAAATGTAAGTAGTGGCTCACTGCCCGAGACTATCATTGAGTGGATTATTGGCCATAATCATTTAGTGCTTTAGAGCTTTGGCAATGCCATCTTCCGCCTTAACAACCGCCATGCCTAATAACTATTTTTCTACCAGTGCACATGAAGCAGTCATGTAGCAAACATGTGGCAGATAATTATACCGGAGGAAAAACACCAAAGCCTCACTGCACACACATCATTGTAAATAGCTGATCCCGGACTTTTCCATCCATAACCAGTGTAGAAACCCAGCTGATACAGATACTGCTTGTCAATGCTGCATGTACATGTAGTAAATAACTTATAACTCCATACATAGAAACTAAATAAATGTTTTGTTTTTTTTATTCCACTGGATTATCTACTGCATGTTGCTCGATATGGAACTGTAACCATTGCAACCATTTCTTGCCAAAATTAAGACTTTTTATTTGATCTAAAAGTCACTTAGTATAATTTTACATTAGGGGTGCGTCTCTACCTTATAAGATGATTGGATTCGTATCAAGGTACATGGGCTACGATACGATTTAGGAGCGATTGTTTTTTATCAAGGATAAATATCCAATATCCAACTGTGACGATTAAATTCGAACACTTGTTGTGTCATCCTGGACCTGAGGAACAACTATCCTGTTTTCTGGATCTCTATGAGTAGGGTCTCTCTGAGCTGTATCTGTTTGCATTGGACCTCACTGAACTGGATGTCCCTGACTGTCTGTATCCACAGCTAACGATAGCAACACTTTCAAAACATGTCGTAAGTCCTTCGCAATAAATTGGGCTAAAGATGTCGTGATTACCTTAGACCTCGCCGAGTTGTGGCTGGAAAAAAAGTTTATTGTCCATGTTTTTTGTCTTGCATGTTCTTGCTAGTGCTAGCTCAACTAGCATCCTCGTCATCTGCACAGGTTTCGCCGTGCGTCTCACCTGGTGTACACTGAGATACGTGCTACCACTGTACTTAAACACTGCTCTACAGAGCTAACAACCAGCCAGCTTTTTGTCCAACTGTCTGTCCTTATAAAACGCAAATCCCTTCCATACTTTTTAGTTTAGATTTGATGGTTGTAAAGCCGTCGCTACGCTACTGCTTATCTTGTGAGAGTCTTACACTGAACTTTGAACTTTTAGAAGACATGGAAGATGCTGTGAGGAAGTAGCAGCATGACAGATTCACTCAACTGATTCATAACTTTAAAATTTGGCCATCAATCGATTGACAGTACATTTAGATAGATCCAGAGGCCCGCCTATCGGTGTAGTTGTGTCTTTAACTTACTCTTAACTCTTTAACGGTACATTTTTACACCCATATTTCATATATAAATTAATTTTGGTGAAATGGATCCATCCTAGAAAAAAATTAGATAGAACATTAAAGAATGAAAGTAAGGGCAGAAGGAGTAACAGTAGCATTTGCGATTGTATTGGTATCCTCTATCCTTCCTTCTTCCTTCCTTCCTTCCCTCTCCTCAATCTCTCTCACCCTTCCCAGGTTTCTATAGCGCTCAGGCAGACATGGTGATTTATTGTAGCCATCCATCTCTTGTACTCATCCATCACTGGCCGGTTGCTAGGCGATCATGGCAGCAGCTGTTTGCTTTTGAGTTCAACAGAGGGGCCGTCAGTCAGCAGCGGCAGGTGAAAAGCATTACGAACGCGCCGTTGTCACGCCGAATAATTAATCAAAGGCGGGAAAGATAATTAAAAAGATATGACCCTTGTTGGTACTTGGTCCTGGGTTTGCCCAGGAAGGGAGGGGAAGAAGGGAAAATAGAAAAGGTGAGGGGAAGAGGACTCTTTCTTTGTCGCGGCTGCTTCTTTGCAGTATCACGCTCAAATGGTTCTTTATGATTCCAACAAATCTTGTATTTGATGGCTGCGGACTTTGTCGTAGCTTTAGACGCCTCCTCTCCTTCCGTCAAACACTCAGAAGGACATGGAGGAGTGGAATGAGAGAGTGCTGATAAAACAGGCTCTCCTGTTAGTCAATGGCACTGCTCCATTTAATTAGGAGGAGACGGGCTGGAAAAGGGAGAGAAAGGGTTTTAAAAAGGCCTGGCAGAGAGAATGAAAGAGCTCTTCAAACTGGTGTGGATTCATCCGTCACCTCTAGTTGCACTTGCGCAGCTATATGCAGAAACCAGACCGAGTGATAACCAACTGCTCGGTCAGTGTTTCAAAGATTGGTTATTTTTGGCATTTAAATATTTTGGATCGATTTACCATGAGCGAGACAAATGGGAATAGAAAATAGAGGAGAGCATGACGTACGGAGACATGATGTGTGATTTAGCTTTTCAACCTGGAACGTGTATAAACACTCTGTTTTGGACCCTACACCCTTCAGAATGCATTGTTGTCACCTTTACTTAACTTACCTGTAAATGCTCGATGTTAAGCCATTAAACAGTATGGTCTATGCAGTTTACAATAGGAATCATTCCTTCAGAAGGAGGTGGACAGGGTTGAAGTTCTAATGTCACACCAAACTCAATGAAGTTCTGCTAGCTCCTGTAACTCAATCTGAGAGTATCTTTTACTGATCTCTTGGAGTCTGTTATCCATTTTCCTCTCCAGCCAAAGGTGTGCTAGCTACAGCACCTTATATTAGAATTTGAACCTTTCCTGATTCATGATTTATAAAAGAAGCAAAAAAGAAAAAAGGAAAACAAATTTCCAAACATCCACAGCTCCGGCGACTGCCTTGGGCTTCAAAGTTACATATTTATGGTCCATCTTGTAAGATGACCCACGTGTCATACCATTGAACAAGGTCATGTTGTCTTTCCTGGAACAGAAGTTACTGTTTTGATTTGTTTTTCTATTAGTACTTCCTAAATGAATAAATATATACAAAAAAGTTCCAAAGTATATGTCAGTATATGTCAGTATATATTTTATCAATAACACTCTAGCATGCCCATGGGATTTTTTTGTGTAATGACAGTGTGACAAGTGATCAGGTTGGATGAAACTCTACTGTGAGATAGACTTTTCTGTCATCACTGTGTGACTCTCCATAGGGAGTATCCTTTGCAGATTGTGAGAGATTTTGGTTTGTTCTTGTTGTTTATCCTTTAGTAAAAGTAGTAGTAAAAGAAATATTTCAACTTAGGTTCAACCTTTTTCATCGGCTGGCTTTGGTTAAGAACAATTATTATTGTTTGCCATTTTTGGCTCAAACCTGAGTCTTGGTCACATATTTAACCTGAAAACCTCTTTTTTTTTGTTAGTTTTTTCGAAGACATGTATTACAAAAAACAAATGAAATCATGGCGGTTATAGTGAAATTATATTTTTAATTATATATGTTTTGTTTTATATATATATATATATATATATATATATATATATATATATATATATATATATATAAATGTATATATGTATATGTATAGTATATATATTTTTTACAAGTTGATTTTTTCTGTGTTCACCATCATTCTGTCCATGCATGTCTCTGGTGTGTGTTCATGTTTAGACTTTGCTTCTATGCTCATCTTAGGCTTCTTATGTGCATCAGCGGTGAAGACAGAATCCGTAGCCTTCTCCTTTTGTGTCACTTCTTTGATCTCCCGGGCTGGGTCCTCATGTGTTTTGACATCCCGTACCACCATTTATTATCTAGTGTTTATACAGAGTGAGCACACCGGTGGAACCAAACGTTCTGTGCACATAGACACACACAGCCAGGACTTGAGACATAACAAGAGCATGGGACGGAAATAAAAAAACAAAAAAAATATTATTTATATTTCCCTGTTTCTTCATGAAAAAAGGAATATTATAGAGGATATTATATTCTATAGATAATAGAGTTTTTTCTTTAATAGACATTAGCTGAAAATAGGATACACTGTCTTTGATCAGTTACCTTGAATGCACTTGCCAGAGGTTAGTTCCTAGTCACATAGTTTCTGACATTACTGCCTAAAATATTGTGTCTGTAGAATTATGCGATTATTTGAAAAAAATTGAAACGGTATTACTTACCAATATTAAGTTTGTGCTCAGGTGTTCTGCAAGCAAATAAAACTTATTTTCTGGTCATTATGATTTAAGTAGTTAGGGTCTTCTTATATTTAAGGGCCGAAATTGTTGTCAAAGATTTGTTGTCACCCTTTTGTCCACGCCTTATTGTTAGTACAAGTTACCATCTCCAGTCTTCAGTGCATCTGCCGGAGTTTGTCACTGTCAAAAGTGCCCAGTAAGTCCAGTTAAATATAGAGCAGTATTCTGCTGGACAGCATAGCCTGCTGCGTTAGCATGAAATAAATAAACCCTTTATAACGATGAAATGTAAAGTAAAGGAAGTTTCTGCCCCGACATTTTCACTGTAGCAATGGACCAGGAAGAGAACCATCTGTCAAGTGCTGAGAAATGTGCTGTCATAAAATGTCATGTTAAAAGATGGCAAGCCCTGAAAGATTGCGAAAGTCTTTCTGTGGTCAAAGGACCGAAGACAGGACCGCTCAAAAGGACTTGACAGGAGTGGGTTTGAGGGAAAACCTGAATGAACCAAAGCACATTAGCAGAGTTGAAACTGCCATCATTGTTTTTAAGATGGTAAAATACACTTGGAAAGACCAGCAGGCTATTCTTTTTACATTTACTGTGTCTTACTTCTAAAGTATAAATGTTTCTTGTTATCATTTATCGCTATTTGCCTTTGAAAAGAACCCGTCCAAAAGAGCAGTCGATCACTTGTGAAAATGGGGCTAGTCTCGCTTTCAACTTGTTCAATGGCCAGGAAACGTCATGTCAGAGGATGATCAAGTTGTTGTTAAAATGCCTAACAACAAACTTGCACGTCGTAAACATGATTACCACTTGTGTGATGTTCATTCTCCCAATTGTGGAAATAAATGACTAACAATGGCTGACTTTTCATACGTTAAATGCTTTTCTACATAAATAGCAGTGCAGAGACGGACAGGGAGGTAGAAATGAAGACATGGGGACTCATAGGAAGAATCAACAGATTGACAGATGCTTACCCAGGTAGTCAGGAAAGAAAGAGAAGGAGAGAGAAAGGTAGACGTACAGCTATAGAAATACAGAGACCAGGGGAAGAGAGACAGAGAGAGCAGCAGAGCTGGAAGCAGCAGACAGAGCATCAGTCAACATTTAACATTTTGCTTTCTACCTTTTCTGCTACTCTTCCAGGAATGATTTAGCCTCGAGCCTTGCCCCAGGTTACATCCAGTCTCACTGCTCTTCCTTTCTCATACTCTGCCCCTCATCCGCCGTCTTTATTTCTCTTTTTCTTTTTTTCTCTCTCTCCCTCTCTCTCTCTCTCGCATACACGCACGCATTCTATCTTTTAATCATCACACAACCCTGTGATACACAAATGAAAGTCTCTGTTTTGATTGAACTAAATGAAAGAACACAGGCTATTTAAAGGCACGTTGTCATACTGCATCATGGGCAATCCACAGCTGGGGAAGCAGAGAGAGAAAGGAGGGGTGTTTGTGTGTGTGTTTATGTGTGTGCCTTTCATTAGCACTTATAACCTAGTCAATAGACACTTGATTGGTTAACATGTAGCTATTGATTTATTGACCATTATAAGCTCGGGTCTTAAACGCCTCCCCATACACAGCTACAGCTGCAGCTGTATGAGTGGAATCAACTCTGAAACAGTATTGTCATAACTGAAGTCCTGTAAATAGAATATAGTTAGAGTGATGATTTCCTTTCAGTCTGACACTATCCATTATGTTCTCTTCAAACCTCTAGAGTGGTCTTACCCTCAAGAAGAATCTCAACTGCCAGAATAAATATTAGCATAAGGATCTGCAAAGCCATCTATATGTTGAAGCTTTACATTTTCTTTGGGTTTAATTTTGCGTTTTTATCTTGTCACAACACTGTGCTCTGGTAAGGTTTAAGCACAAAAACCACTTGCTTAGGTGGAGGAAAAGATCATGTTTTGGCCTCAAGTATCACATTTGTTGTCACCACAAACACTGGAAATTGTCCCATTATCCATTTTAACATTCAAAATGTTAAAATGCAGTTTTGAACTGTAAGTGAACATGCAGATGTTTTGTAGAATTGTCAATTCGGAATATGGCACAAACAAATTTGAATGTATCAGTGATGTGCAGAAACATTAACTGCCAACATTTTATCCTGGCAGCTGGACTAGGATTAAATATCATCTGGCTGTACTGCGACCAAGGTCTTGAAAAGTAGGCGTTACTGTGGAATCTATTAATTGTCGAACATTTTCTGACCACTTGACCACAAATCATTATTTCAAGAAACAATCTCAGCAATGTTGAGCCAAAGCAACCGTTGCATATCCCAGCAAAGAATTTCAGCTATTAAGACTGATGTATTCACGAACCCCGACTTACAGCACGGGACGCTGGCGCTGCGTCACTCAAGCAATGAAATGAGATATCTATTATTTGGGAGAGTCAGCAAAAATGATTGCTAAACTCAAAAGTTTAACTCACTGTGAAATGTTGCTGAAATTATGCAGCATCTTGAGGCTTTAACATACAAGCTGGAGACTTTGATGTAAATATTTGTATATTAAAATTAATCAACGCTGACTGAGAGATTCTGTTTGGTAGTGCACAAAGCATAAAATTAAAAATACTTCTGGCACTCTTTGAAAGATATGTCACAGCATGTGTCCTTTCCTTCCCCAAATTAAGTTTAGACTTTGAATGAAACGTCTCATTCATCAACATCTTAACATCACATCTCTTCAATCTGAGCTCAGCCATAGACCCAGGATCCTCTCATTCTGGTGCGTGCACAATTTTAAAAAAGCTATTTGATCGAATTTTGCGAGATCATGAGATAAATGTGACCTCTTGTTTTGTTTCCCCGTTCTCAGGGTGATGGAGTAAAAATTTAGTTTTGTGTGGTTTGTGATTTTTTTTTTCTTTTCTGCCACACAGATAATGTGATCAAGTCCCAAAAAAAAAACTATTCTCTTCTACTGGAGGTAATTTTAGTTAAACAACACATGACCGGGGGTTTTGCTAAAAGTGCAATCTTGCCACAGGATTTGGCGTCTGTCGTCAAAAACACTCACGGGGTAACTTTCCTAAACAAACCTGGATGTCAACTTTTTTTACACACATTCTTTAGCAGCTTAGTTGAGATGTGTCAGAGTCAACGTGAGCATGTGTATGTAAAGAGGAGAGGGAGAAAAGTTTGTCACTTGTCGATAGAAGAAACACTGAAGGGAAAGTCTTGACAAGACTCTGTGTTTATGGATTCCACAGGCCTGATACAAATAAAGACCAGCACACACACACACACACACACACACACACACACACACACATCTTACTGACAGATTGTCTTCATGTGTGTGTACTGTGTGTGTGTGGGAGTTGTGTTGTAAATCATACTAATCAATTGTGGCCTGTGTCAAGGCATGCCAGACACGAACAGTCTGTTTTACATTGTGTGGATGTGTGTTTGTGTGTGTGTGTTTGGGTGCTTGTGTGTGTGTTCAGCGTGTGTTCAGCGTGTGTGTGCATATGTGTGCAGCTGTCACATGATGTCCTGCACACAGCTGTCACAAATCACAGTTATGTGTCTCCAACCCCATGGTTACTGTATGTATTTTGCTTGTGTGTGCGCGTGTGTGTTTGTGTGTGTGTGTGTGTGTGTGTGTGTGTGTGTGCGCAAGTTGTGCGAGGCTATAACATGGAGAATCTTCCCGACATGATCCGGTGCAGCAGTGAGATGGATTGGTCTAAGGGGCTGACTTGGTCTCAAATACACACATACAATCCGGAGAAGAGCTTTTTGACATGTTTAAATACGAGTGTCCAAACACAAAAGATGATACACACATGGTTAGCACCTTTAAGGGCTTCACAACTCTGTGGTTTATTAGCATAGCAACATGTCCTCATTCCCAACTTATCAAATACGGCAGCTTGGTCAGTGGCAATAAGCTTCGCTCTTTGACGCGCGACCTAACTGTCTGATTAGATTTTCAAAATAAAGCCTGCTCATAAACTTTTATTCTGCATTCCATGACAGAGTGCGACTTTGGAGTGTTATTAATTTTGATTTGCGGTCTGATTAGGTTTAGGCAAATAAAGTACTTGGTTGGGGTTAGGAAAAGATCATCGATGGCTCACTGTAACTAACGTGGGATACCAAAGTGACGTTACTCGTGTAATGTTATGTAGGTGATGTCAGCCACGTGACACAAGTAACATCATTTGCGCACCTTCAGCTACAAAGGTTACAGATCAAATGACCCTTGTCTCTTGGTCACAAATGGGATGTGTACCTTGGTCTCCTGAGGGAAGGTCCAGAGAATTATTTTCATATCACAATATACATTGCAGAAAACCTAAATATCACAATGTCAAGTTGTTTTCCAATGTATTGCAGCCCTAACACACACACACACATGCGAAAAAAACGGGAACATTTTCAATACAAGAATCGCACATTTTTATTCATCCTGTCCTTTTTAATATCTTGAGCTTATTCATCTCCTGTATGTGTGTTTGCACATGCATGTCAATGTAATGTCTATGTGTAACTTCTCCAGGGCCTTGTTTGTCTTTTTTCTCTACCTTTTGACCTGATTGACATGTTTTACAACACACACACACACACACACACACACACACACACACACACACACACACACATAACACGCATAAAAGACCTTTCTCCTCTCTTTCTGCTGGTCTTCGGGCCTAATTATATGATTTAAAATGGCAGTCTACTTCCTGGGATAATTCATTGGTGACTGTGTATTTACTGCCCCGCTGGAAACACACACTCACACTGTCGCAGACACACAAATCCAGTGCTTTGAAACTGAAATCTCATCTTTCCCCCGTGACAAACTTGCACATGCTCAGACACACACACACACTGCACCCCATGGACGAGAGGAAAGGTGTTGATGGCTTGGCGAGGGCCCAAGATCTATCATGGGAGATGTCTGCAATCGGACTAACATGCTAACAACACACTTACTACAAAGCCAACGAACAGCCTTGGTTTTAGCTCTCAGGTTGCATTTTAATTTTACACTACCACAAAGCAGATTAAGTGTGGGAGTTGAATGAAGAGAGAAAAATCAGCAATCAGCAAGCCTTTGATGGAGAGCGACATACCACCTTATCAAAAACACATCATATAGAAAACTTGTGTTGAAACTATGCAACAATTTTTTGGTGCTACCTTTCATAATCCAATTAATACATAGCCCTTATATTTACATGTGATCATTCCATCTTTCTGGGGTTTAAAGGCTGTGCTACAGTAAAGGGATATCATTTTCTGAACTTACCAGACTGTTGTACTTAATACTCATCTTTACCCAATTAGACATTATATCCACATTACTGATGATTACTTATCAAAAATATTATTGTGTTAATATTCTTTGAAGGTACAGATAGTCATCCCTATCATATCGCTATATTTGATTTTGGCTCCCGCAACTTGTATTTATGAAGATTTCTCAAACCGATTTTTTAAATATTGAGATGTGTGACATGTATTGCCATATTATTTTCCAGCCAAATTGCCCAGCCCTAATTGGAACGTGTAGTGTTGTGTGCAGTGTAGAAAGAAAAGAGGAGTGAGCAGAGAAACTAGTCACTTGAGCCAGATGATCCATCATTGTGCTTCTATAATATTTGCCTGTTTCTATCCAGCAGGTCTTTGGTGTGCCATCATGTGACATGTGCTATTGTACATACAGAGAAAAAGTCAAGTAAGGGTTAACTGTACCTTAGCCCTAAAAAATGGAGAGGCAAACCACCCTGTCTTTACATGATCACTCTCAACCTCCTCTGCTTTTTAGAACATTTGCTTCTAATAAGTATAACATTACAACTGTAATTCAGACAGTCGCCCTAAAACCCAGCCTCAGAAAGTCCACATTTACAAACATGTCAGCAGAAATGACGATGATACCTGAATTATTTTTAAAAAGTCTGAACTCTAGTGAAAACAGACTATGTGGTGTGTGTTTGTGGGCCTGTGTGTGTGTGTGTGTGTGTGTGTGTGCATGCACACAGCCATATTAAAACACATGTGACTGTGGCTCTAAGCCTCATTAAATGAGCCTCATACATGGCTTGGCGCTGTAAACATGCTAATATTTCTTAATGGCACTCTCCTACATTGATATGCATGTGAACTCTAGGCCGTTAACCCCCTCCGCCCCACCCCACGCCGCTGCTCATCAACAAAGACCCACACACACTCACACACGCCGCGCGCGCACTCTCGCCGCCATTACGGGGCCCCCTGGCTCTCTTTTCCATTAATATCAAGTGATTGAGCGTAACATTAGCAGATAAAGCGGAGACTAAGATGACATATATGCCGTGGATGGAGGAATTAAAGCCTAATATAATCACTCGGCCTTGCATAGAGAGGAACCATCGCTCGTCACTCCGCCTGACATTTTGATTTCCGACGTTTCTGGCACAACAAGCGAGCAGCAGGGACAGATGGGGACTGATTTCTCTTTTAAGCAAAGAGATACTTAAGTGATTGTTCAAAGGGGCTCCCGCACACACTTGAACCTCATACATGAAAACACACACTTCAAAATAAGCACACAGGCACACACAGAGTATTGATCTTTTACCTCTCAGGATGGCTGTGTATGTTGGTGTGTAGGTGTGTTTGTGGGCGAGTGTGTGATTTTAAGCTCTTGGTCCGGCTGGTTATTTTCAGTGGAGAGCACATCAGTTTTTATTAGCTTAATAAATCACCTTTGTTGTCAATCAAGCAGCAGAGAATAATTGGATATGGTTGAAGCCTTGCGTGATGGATTATAAATCATTCAAGATTAAATTAAAAGATAATGCACAAACTTAATGGTTTGTGTTTTGTAGTCTAAATTGCCTCGGAGCAGTGCTGTTTTCCAGCTTTATTGCCAGCCGTTTTTCTTTCCTCTAAAACCTCTCACAATTTACACCTTTTATTGCTCAGACGGAGCTTTGCCACTGCTCTTTTACATCTGTGTTTTATTTGTTTCACAAATTCATTTTTGAAAATTCTCTATTTTTCTTTGTGGAGGACGAACACAATTTTTAGATGCAGGATGTTTCTGGGTGTTCATACGTGTCTACGCGTTAGCGTAAAATGTGTGTGTGGATGACAATTTAGTGCGCGTGCACCCTCTAGCTTTATACAGATTTAAAGGCCTGAATTTTGCCTTTGAGTGGCGATTGCTTTCAATCAGTTCTCAGCAGATGCACCTCAGGCCCGTACCAGTGATAGCCAAGAAAAAAAAGGCATTAGTGCACAAGAGATTGAGAAAAAGGGAAATAAAGGAAAGAGGACACACAGATGCTGGCAGGAAGAGACAGAAAAAGAGCTATATCATGTATATTATGCTCCGGCGGCCAGTGAATTTAAGCGTGCCCGTTTGCGTTGAAACAGAGCGGGCGTTATCATAATCGCCTCCTGCCTACTTGACAGGACCTTAAAGTGATCCTGTCATTTTATTTACACCCGGACCACTGTGTGATTTACTCCCAAACACACATGCGTGCACACGCACGTACACAAACGTTCCCTCTTGCTAACTTCCCCAGCGAGCCCAGTTGAGTAGGTCGGATGACATCTTTTGATCAGAGCTGTCCAAAGAGATCAGAGCAGACTGGCAGGTAATAGATACCCAGCAACTAACCAGACTGCACCACAAAGAGTGTGTGAATGTGTGTGTTTCCGATTGTGTGAATGCGTGCTTGTGTGTGTGTGTGTGGGAGAACAGGGAACACAGACATTTCTACTTTCTATTTTAGCAAATCTCGCTCCAAGTGCAAAAGCATCGACATTACTGCATAATTGAGGCTGGCACACAGCTGCGTCTTCCTTTGCAGTGTCTGTGTGTATCTTTGCCGTGATGTTTGAGTCCCTGCATTATAGTATTTCTTTGTGTCTGCATGTGAGCACCGTCGCGGACCTGTGACAAATTTAAAAGGGAAACTAAAAACAAAAGGAACTAATTAGCAAAAGTGAAAAGAGCAAACCCATGTGTGTGTGTGTGAGCCGGACTTGAGATGATGGACACAGGAGGAGAGGGAGAGATAGTGAGGAAGAGGCGGGGAAGCTGCAGAAAATGGCAGAGAGAGAGAGGAAGGACAGGACGAGCTGGAGGTAAGGATAGAGGGAGTTCAGATCGGAGAAACAAATGGGAGATGGATATTGCTCAGCTCTGCTTGGCTAACTGCACATAACATGTTATTTTTTTCTCTCTTTCTGAGCACACACACACACACACACACACAATCCCTTGGGTTGAGTGATCATGACCCTTGGGTGCCCTGCGGGCTTTTAGAGTGTGACTATTCAAAAGTGCAAGTAATCTAAATAATGAAGGACCGGACAAAGGATCAGCATTATAATATTTAATAATAATGGTCCACAGGTAATAAATAATGTGTCATAGTATGTTAAATGTTTGTCAGCAAGCATTATATATTTCTGAAAGTCTAACCAGATGTTGCATAGTATATATTGTTGCTAACTTGAAGTTGAATTAGCCCTTTTAGTCAGCCGGCCCTCGCTAACATTGGAGTGTTACTTAAAATGGATTTCCTGTGTGGCCTGGTGGTTGCAACAGAGCGTCAGAGAGCTGGTTGAAGTGTGTTTTGGTCTATAATGCACACCCTAATTTATCATACTGTTCATTTCATTCAGTATTTTTTTTTTTTACATACTTTGAACCTGAGACAGATTTTTTTTTGTCTAGCAGCTATAAAGCCTGGATGCTGGCCTAGTTATTGTTTCACCTTTCCTAGCATGCTTGACATTTTGTAATAAAGCAGAGGGGCAGCATGTTAATTGGACCAACATGTTATGACCCAGTCACACCAGCATGTATCTGTTCTTTTAGTTTTTTTCATTTGTCACATACATAGTTTTTTTTTTTTTTTTTTTCTGTCATACCGTCTGATTGGTTTCTCACACATGGCTCCATTTAATTAGGTATCTATCTTTGGTATTTTCTACCACTTCACTGACTTTACCACTTCTCCATAATTTACTCATGGCTTTACATTCAGAGTGAGGTCGCATAGAGGCTCAGCGCCACTGATGACAAGTATCCGTGTTGGTGCATGTGTGTGTGAGAGTGTAAAATATTAACTTTTCTCATGTGTGTTTAGGCGGCCAAGAGTCAGACATGGCTAGAAATACTGACTTGATAATTAGTTGGCGCACAGTTTTTACACTTTTGTTTCCAGTTTTTATAAATAACCAAATATGGCTGCTTTTAGAGCATACACACACACACACACACACACACACACACACACACACACAGAGTTTAAGTTGACTTTCCCAAGTGGAGAATCTCATTTTAAAGTGGTGCTGCAATATATTTGTACAAAACCTGTATCTGTTTTGTTAAATAAATACTGCACACGTTTAAATACAGCTCACACACACTAACACACACACACACACACACACACACACACACACAAACACATCAGCGAGTGTGTCAGCAGCTCTCCAGCCCAGGCATACACTCTTGTATTGGCAGTGTAACAGCAGCATGTAAATACACTGTCAGCAGCTCCCCAGCTGAGTGGCATGGGGAGATGATTAGCCAGGCTAACACTGTTCACACACACACACACGCACACACACACACACACACACACACGCAAACATTTACGGACATACACAAGCATGCTACAACAGCGTCTGTGTTCCTGAATAATCACGGTATTTCAGTGTGTAGCGACGCTGCAGCCACAGACAGACACACTAACTCTTGCCAGTCCAAATCTAATCTCCCCTCTCTCATGCTGCCGCTCTGTCTCACTAACACCACTGCCAGCATGTGCTGTATATGCTAATATTATCTCAGCTTTTTTGAAAGGCATTCTGCATATTTCGGACTATCGTGCTGTTCATTACCACTTATCAGCATGGAGATAGTCACACATAAAAAGTATTCATATACAATACAAACACATACAGGCCTGAGAAAAAAAAATGTATATGTAAAACACATTTTATAAGAATACAACTACCAAAAAACACAAGTGTCTAACAGACATTATTGAAATATGATAATAGGTAATAAAACCGAAACTGAGTCAGGCTTTTGAGAAGTTCTATTTGTTGTTATCATTTCCACATGTACAAGATACAGCTAAAACATTTATTTCACTCTGTCTGTTCGTACACAGCCTTAAAGATAACAATATTCTTAACATATATTCTTCTGCATGATTTGAGTAAACATACATTTTATCATTGTATTATCGTAATGATGTTGAAGCCACATTTCTTTTTCTTTTTCTCCGAGGTTTTTTCAGAGAAACATTTAGATTAAAGGTTTTCTACCTGAACTGAAATTCTATGTTTGTGCATCATTCGTTGTTTTTTCAAAGGTATACAGTTACTATTGCATAGAACACTATTGAAGCTTGCAGGAAAACTGATCCCATAGAACATTTTTGTGTCATTACCATCATGACAAAATTTACTATTTCTACCTTACCCTATTTGACACATTTCTAGCTGCGGAGGCTGGGGATGGTCGATTTACTGAAACATACCATATAATGAAATAAAATGATGCACCGCTAGAGATTTAGCCATGCTATTCAAACCATGGTAACTTTCTTTTATAAATTTGTTGCATGTGTTATCAAACAATATTGATAGGATAATTTGGACATTTGTATGATTTTTCAATCAGTTTAAAATACTTTGCTTGAGTCCAGCAAATGAAATACCAAATCAGGCATTCCCCTCTTGAGTTGTATCTATAAAGTCTATGTAGAAAAATAAAAAAAATAAAATAAATATTAATATATATAATAATAATATTATATATATAATGATATGTAACATAAAATCACATATTCTGTGTTGCAATCTTCCATGGAAATGAAACTTGTGGTGTTGACAGTTCATACTGAAAAAACTAAAATGTACACTTTACTCTAACTACAGGTTATTTAAGTCTAAGGATGTATTCTGTGCTTAGAATTAGTACAATACTCTTACTACTGAAGTGACCAAAAACAAAGTGGAAATTTACATTGGATTATATGAACTCTATAATGTACATTTCAAATGATTCAAGTAGTTTTACAACAATGTTAACATTTTTAGGAGGCTGCATAACACTAACAGAGTAACAGACCCATTCTAGTTTTCATAGTGATTTGTGCATGGCTCAGTGTGCTGTGAAATTTCTAGCAACCTGGTGTGCCAGAAGTAATTAGTGCTTCATATTCCAATGATACCGTAAGTCTGTTACAGATCTGGTAAAGTCATGTAGCTGGCTTGAGCAAGAGCTCCATTCTTCAGGCCTCTCGGTCGATCGAACACCTCCTGGGATCGATAGCACGCCTCGCCAATCCTAAGGCACTCGCTGCAGACAGCCATGCCCCTTTAACCACCCTCGCTGCGCACACACAAAGAAGCCACCCCACCAATTTGTCTGTGTATGTCAAATCACAATAATTAAGCATTATCGATCTCAGATTCAATTAACTTCATTAACGTGGGCTGCACTGGTGATTGGGGAGGGATGGAAAAGAGGGAGGGAGGGAGGGAGGGAGGGAGGTGAGGGTGGAGATTATAGGACCTCATCAAGTGGGAAACGGCATGGGGGTAGGTGCGTGGAACACAAATGCCCTATGTACAAACACACAGAAAATTCAGACACTTGCCATCATCTCAGGCCAATGAATATCTTCAGCTTTTCCTCAACAAAAATGTCGCCTTACATGATGTGGACAGCCTCTCTCTCTCTCTCTCTCTCTCTCTCTCTCTCTCTCTATCACATACACACACACACACACACACACACACACACACACACACACACACCACACATGCACTGAAACTGCACAGTCCAAGCACAAGTGTAAACAGACAGCTCTGACGTGCCTGTGTGTCCGATAGGGCTGTTAAGTGGTTATGTAAGCATGATAAACTGTTTCCTAACATCATAACATCTGCAGAGTGCATAAGCATTTCCTCCTTTTACACACACAGAGACATAGTTCACAATCGCTGCTTCATAATCGTCCTAAATATTTCTATTCGACTGTAAATAAAAAAAAAAATACTTCCATTGGACTGTTTGTTATTAGAATCATTTACCGTAATTGCAGGGATTAGTAGTTTTGTCCAGATGTCATGCATCGTTTCCAATGTCTCACGGAATCAACTGTGGTTTTTGCCTGCTTGCCTCAGTTTCAAAATCAGCATTCTCTCCCGGCCTGAAAATGAGATCAATTCCACCTCTTCCACCCTGCTGACAATTCATCTGGAACTCACTCCCCCCACTCCCCCCTACTAATTAAAAGAGCACCTGTATACCTGGTGTGTTTGGCCCAGGCTTCTTCAACTCCAGCGGTTTTGTGTGTGCGCCGATGGCTTTCTCCATATTTATCTCAGTATCTGGGGTTACAGTGTTGTGAACCTCGCAGCCTGGACCCGAGCCAGTGGCCTTGGGGATCATCTCTGCATGTTCATGTTTATGAGTGTGTGTGTGTGTGTGTGAGTGTGTGTGGCCCCAGTCTTGACTTCCTTCCAATCCCTGCCTCCCTCCACCTTCTCCCTTCAGTCTCTTCTCCTACCACATGTCTTGTCCTTTCTCCTTCTCCTCTTTGGTTTACACTATAAATTCGGCCACAGCTTTATTTGACTGCATTAGCTACAACAATAAAGGCGATAATGGATGAGGTTAAGTGTGACATTCTCCCCATTCTGCACCAAAACCATGATGTGCCAGGTTTTGTCTAAAGAATGGAGAGTGGGACAATGAACACCAACTCTCTTGAACCATATACAAATACTACAGTGACATTCTATTGGGGAAAAACTAATAAGACTGTGTACCATTTGAGAAAAATAGAAATTCTGATTTGTTAGAAAAAAATTACATAATTGTGTTTAGGACGATAAAAAACACAGGATTCAAAAATTGGTTTGATGGGGATTTTAACAGTATTTATTATTACAATTACTAATACTTTGAGAGAGTTCAAATGAAGTGCTAGAAGTAAGTAACTCTAAGCAGGAGAAGTAGGAATGTAAACTTGACTCGATCTATGAAAAAAACAAGACAAAGCCCAAACAGCAACAATTCCAGTATACTGGTATAAAAAAAGTGTATAATAATATTCATGATACATAATTAACTAAGGCGCTAATATCATCATTATCATAAGAAGGATCTGCGATCCAATGCAAAACTAATTTTTCCCTTAGCAATTGTCCTCAAGCTTTCAGTGTGTGGTGACCTGACCCCTAACCCTAACCGAAGTTCAAAACTTAAACCAGCCACATTTTCACAGAAAAAAAAGATAAGGATATTCTAAATGGTCATTAACATCAAGACAGCTGAAACTGCAATCAAGAGGGATATTTACTCTATGATGCTGGTAGCTGTAGTTAACCCTAAAGTGTCAAGGCAGTGTATTTGCTGCAAGACATTGTATCAATCTATTGTAACAATGTACCTATTAAATGTCAAAATGTTTCCATATTTCAACATCCTCTGCCTCAAACAAGTCCAGAAATCCGTCGTGCGCTCCATGCTCCATGTAGGTGGATGTAGCCTACACACCGAGGTTTCATTCAGCACACACCGGTCTTGCTGGCAAACACTATTTTCTCCCTGATCCTCTGCATGTGTCTCTATACATATCACACACTTGCAGGTACACAGATGGGCACCCACACACACAAATACACAGCATGCTCTTATCACACAAAGGCAGCTAATTTGAAGTGGAGTGTGTACGTTGTGTTTTAAAGGGGATTTCACATTGATGTTTGGCCTTGATGAGAGCTGCTGTGTTCGGCTGTTTCCTCAGCAGGAGCATTGTTCTCTTAAACAGCTGTCGTTTTGGCTGATTCAGAACAGATGGCATGTACATGTGGGTTTGCTCGGCTGCATGTATGTGCGGGCGGGTGGATGTGTCTAGGAGACAGGGTGGGGGAGAGAGAGAGATAGAGAAGGGGAAGCTCTGAGGTTGGGAGAGTGTAGGTATACGTTTGTGTGTGCGCATGTTGTGTATCCATAAATGCTAAAACGTGCAGCTGAAATGGATCATCAAGGTTTTTAAATACTTGTACTTAATAAATACAATGAAAGACAAACAGTAAGTCATGTATTGTACACAGAGGTCATGTGCAGTTTTTAAAATACACCAAACGGCGTCTAATATAACATGCTTGAAGTGTTTCAAATGGATCCTTTTTGTTTGACTGAACGCTGGAGCAGACTGAATGTTCAACAGATAAGCTGCTGAAATTGCCTGAAGGCAAAGAGTTGTTAGACTACAGCAGTTACAGTACAACTGGTGTGTGTGTGTGTGTGTGTGTGTGTGTGTATCTACTGTTTTGTGTGTGAGATGTGTGATGGGCTCTGGGACATCTGTGTCTCTGTGCATATGTTTGTCCCACGGCAGTGTTGTATCATCGCCGATGGCAACCAGTGGCCTGACAATGACAGAGATTCCTTTCTGTGTTACTGCTGATGCAGTACTAGCACATACACACACACACACACACACACACACACACACACACACAACTTGTAGTGCTCAGTGAGAGATGGATGTCTGCAACAGCTGTGTTGTGTTGTATGATGTGGCTGGCAGGTTATGTAGGTAGTCCTTGTTGAAGTCCATATTTCTCGTTGTCATGTCTATATTTCACAAAACTGTAGGCATGATTGCAAGGTTTTAGGTTCAAGGTTCATTAAATTTAATTGTAAAATAAAATTAAAGTTGTAGTGCCTTAATGCTAAACAAGAAAAGAAGACAGCTATGTTTTACAGTGGAGTGTTGATGAGTTCATGAGTATCTCAACCTGAGGAAGGAAGCTGTTCTGTAGTCTGGTGATACTTCTGTATCTCTAGCCAGATGGCAGCGGAGTGAAGAGACTGTGACTGGGGTGGGTGTTGTCTTTTAGCATCTTTGAACTCTGTGAAGACATCTCAAGTCACCAAATGTCACTGATGCTCAGATGATGATCTGGGCATGTTTAATCACCCACTGCCGAGCCTTCCTGTCCTGTGCCGTACATGAACCACGGCAGTTTCTAATCTTATCAGTCAGAATGCCTTTCATTTTTCTTAAGTAGTTACCTTGCCTGTATTTTTTTTTCTTTCTGTTGTTACTAAGAAAATGTGTCTGCATTTCCATCATAGATGTTACACAGTTTTACATTTTTTCTCACTTATCCAACTTTAGTGTGTCTTTAAGTGGTAGATTGCAATTTAATATGTGCTCCCGTGCCACATCCATCACCCTGACTGACTAACTCCATGTTTACATACCATCTCAGATGAATGATGGCCTGTGAAAGAAAGGAATGCAAGGCACAAGGCCACTGATGTTCACATACATGCTCATCTTCTTTGCCAGTGTAGTTTCTAAAACAAGAGGTCTGTGTATGTGCCATGTGCATACAAGCGCTCAATTGCTATTCAAAAATCCAGCCTTAATCACTATGTGTGAGCATGAATAATATCTCTCATATCTCTTTTTGATAGACTTATTAACAAAAGAAAACATTCATAGATGTACAAAGAGGCGAGACTGTTATTTGTCTTGATACACATTTTCTCTGTATGATTTCCATTGTATTATACTTAAACTAGAGGGATCTGAATATAAATTGAAAGCCTCAAGCCCACTCCCCGAAGCTAAACTGTAAATAATAACTCTAAACTTTTTCTAATCTTTGGTAATTGAAGCAAATGGGTTTTGCGGAGAGAGATTTGTTGCAGGCAAACGTACATACATTCATTTTTATTTACGAGGAGGCGAGGGCTGAGCAGTGTAATGAGTGAAAATGCATGCTTAATTTAAATGGCGAGTGTGTCTGTTAGGGAATGCATTAGAGTCTGCAGAAGAAGCGTAAGACATATTAATTGACAGACAGGAACCGCTGTCTCCGAGGTTGATACAAGTAATTTATTACTTCAGAAACGAATGCCACCGCCAGAATGTGCTTCATTAATTTCAAATTTAGTTTTAATTTCAAGCTGCTGCCCCTTGAGAAGAATAAGGTGGCAACTTCTGTTTGAAGAGACATTTTTCCCCTCGCCCTCCTTCCATCCTCAATCTCTCTCTCTCTCTCTCTCTCTCTGGCTGACTCTGATTTTCTGCAGTACAGAACAAAGACCCGGGGGTGGAGGGAGAATGGTAGGGGGGTGGCAACTTGATTCCAATTTGAAAACAATGTCAATGTAAAAGGGTGAAGTTAGAAAAGAATAACTGCAAAAGCTTATGATAGGAAATACTTTTCCTGTGAATGCCATTGGATAATGATGTTTCCTGTGGAGAATGCCAGTATATTGTGATCCTATTAGTTCCCTGCTTGGTGTAAAAACATAATATAATTAGATATGATTTTAGTGTGGTTCTAACAAATCTCTCTTTGTTTTTTCTTGTCTCCTGCTCAGCATACGTCCCTGAAGATGAGAAGGAAGCAGCCCTGTTGGATGAGGACCTGGATGGAGAGGACTCAGCTCAGGAAGGGGAGGAGCCTGCTGCCAAGTTCCTCTGTCAGGACAAGGACTTCCTTCTCAAGGACAGGCCAGGATCCACTGGTTTCCATGACTCTCCTAATGCTGCAGACTTTTCTGGTCAGGAACTGGACAGCGAGTCTCACCTGAGTGAATCTAGTGATAGAATGTCTGACTTTGAGAGCTCTTCACTTAAAAATGAGGATGAGGTACTCCTCTCTAAAGACCCCACAAATGGCCTGTCCCTGTCTTCAACCTCAAGCATGATAGTGACTGCCAATCCTGCTGCCCCAGTAAGTGGAGATGAGGCCATATTAGCCACAACAGGGTCTGTCGCTGACAGCCTGGAGAAGATGAAGGCCATTTACACCTCTTTCCTGACCAACTCCTATTGGTCCACACTAAATCTGAACCTGAGCCAGCCGCCTGCAGAAAAACCACCTCGCAGTCACAGTAGCAGCAGTAGTAGCAGCAGTAGCAGTAGCTGTGGAAGCGGAGGCTATGACTGGCATCAGACAGCTATTGCTAAAACCATGCAGCAGGCCTCACAGAACCATCAAAACCGACTTGCCCTGGTTCAACATCCCACAGTGGCTATATCCACAGCATCTACCGAACCCAACCTTTTTAGTACTGTCCAGCTGTACCGGCAGAGCTCCAAGCTGTATGGTTCTATATTCACTGGTGCCAGCAAGTTCCGCTGTAAGGACTGCAGTGCGGCCTACGACACACTGGTAGAGCTCACAGTGCACATGAATGAGACAGGCCATTACCGTGATGATAACCATGAGACAGACAGTGAGGGTACTAAACGGTGGTCAAAACCCAGAAAGCGTTCCTTGTTAGAGATGGAGGGGAAGGAAGATGCACAGAAAGTTCTGAAATGCATGTACTGTGGGCACTCATTTGAATCCCTTCAAGATCTAAGCGTTCATATGATCAAGACGAAACACTACCAGAAAGTGCCTCTGAAAGAGCCTGTTACACCAGTGGCAGCTAAGATTATCTCTTCGGCTCGAAAGAGAGCACCTATTGACCTAGACATCCCTAGCTCACCTGACTCTAATGGAGGCACCACACCTAAGCCCACTTCCCTCAATGACTCCAATGACATACTCCACAAGGTCACCAACCCTTACATCACACCCAACAACCGCTATGGACACCAGAACGGTGCCAGCTATGCCTGGCAGTTTGAATCTAGAAAGTCACAAATCCTCAAATGCATGGAGTGTGGCAGCTCCCATGACACACTGCAAGAGCTAACTGCTCACATGATGGTGACAGGACACTTTATTAAAGTCACCAACTCTGCTATTAAGAAAGGCAAACCCATTTTAGAGTCACCCACCCCAGTCCCCACATCCAATTCAACAGCTGAAGAAAAGGTCCAGTCTGTTCCATTAGCTGCCACAACCTTCTCCCCTCCACCGGCCCCAGTGCCTCCTCCAACCAGCATCTCCCCCACTGCCATGGTTGTGGAGATAAAGAAGGAGGAGAAGGAGGAGGAATGCACTAAAGAGTGCATCATCAACAATGGTAACAATCTCAAGGAGAAGAAGGCAGGGAGTGAGGAGGAGGCAGAGGAAAAGTTTGATGTCTCTTCAAAATACACTTATCTGACAGAAGAAGATCTGGATGATAGTCCAAAAGGGGGTCTTGACATCCTGAAGTCTTTGGAGAACACAGTGACCTCAGCCATTAACAAGGCCCAGAATGGAGCTCCAAGCTGGGGTGGTTATCCTAGTATCCATGCAGCCTACCAACTACCAAACATAATGAAGCTCTCTCTAGGCAACTCTGGGAAGAGCTCTCCCCTTAAATACATGTTCCCAGGAGGGGAAATTCTCTCTCCCAATGCTAAGAACCAGCCTTTGATCTCCCAATCCAGCTGCCAGACCTCCCCACTACCCAAAAACAACTTCCATGCCATGGAGGAGCTGGTCAAGAAAGTAACAGAGAAAGTAGCCAAGGTAGAGGAGAAGATGAGAGAGCCCACTAGTGTTGTAAGGGGATCTCCTCTTAGACGTACCACACCCTCACCCTGCAACAGCGAGGCAGGGGACTCAACACGAGGGGAGTCCCCCAAAGAAAACAGAACAGGAAGCTGTAAAACTCCTGAGAATACCAGTGGAGTGGAAAAAGGAGTAAGTGATGGAAGTGGAGCCAATCACAGCAATTCAAATGGAGATGTTTCCATAAAGGAGTCTGTGGAGAATGGAATGGAGACCAATGCTGTGACTTCCCCCCTGCCTGCATCTCTGTGTGGCAGTACAGCTATCATCACAGACCATCCACCTCCAGAACAACCATTTGTCAACCCTCTCAGCGCACTGCAGTCAGTAATGAACGTTCACTTAGGGAAGGCTGCTAAGCCTGCCCTGCCCTCTCTTGACCCCATGAGCATGCTGTTCAAGATGAGCAACAGCCTGGCAGAGAAAGCAGCAGTGGCTGCTTCCACCCCACCAGCACAGACCAAAAAGCCAAGTAACGACCACTTAGACCGCTACTTCTACCAGCAACATCTAAACAATGACCAACCCATAGATCTCACCAAAGGAAAAAATGACAAAAACAGCAGTAGTGGTTCTTTGGGTTCAACAGCTCTCTCTTCTACCATCTCCACCCCAACCTCAATTTCTCCCTCCTCTACTGTCACTATGACCAAAGCCTCAGCTGCAGTAGCTTCCTTTATGGCCTCCTCCCCTCTGAGAGAAAACGCACTGTCTGACATCTCTGACATGTTAAGAAACCTGACAGAAAGTCAGGCTGTTTCCAAGTCCTCCACACCTACCAGCCTGTCTGAGCGCTCCGACATTGAGGGTGTCACACAGGAGGAAACAGATGATGTTTCACCAGCCCAGAAACGTAAAGGCCGCCAGTCCAACTGGAACCCTCAACACCTTCTCATCCTACAAGCCCAGTTTGCTTCTAGTCTGAGACAAACGAGTGATGGAAAGTACATGATGTCGGACCTGAGCCCACAAGAAAGAATGCACATCTCCCGTTTCACCGGTCTCTCAATGACTACAATATCCCACTGGTTGGCTAATGTCAAGTACCAGCTGAGAAGAACCGGTGGCACCAAGTTCTTGAAAAACTTGGATTCAGGCCACCCAGTGTTCTTCTGCAGTGACTGCGCCTCTCAGATCCGCTCACCATCTACCTATGTTAGCCACTTAGAATCCCACTTGGGCTTCCGTCTGCGAGATCTGGCCAAGCTTTCTGGGGAGCAGCTGCTCAGCCAGATATCACAGCAACATCATCAACGTCACACCAAAGGACTCTCTGAAAAACTGCTGTCTAATCTGCACCCATCCAGCCACCCTTTAGCCTCCTCTCTACCCACATCCTTACCGTCTTCCTTACCCATCTCTCTGCCCTCATCATTAACCACCTCTCTGCCCTCAACTGAGTCCCCATCACCCACCCCTGAAAATGACGACGACAGTGGGACCATGTATCAGTGCAAGCTCTGCAACCGGACTTTTGCGAGCAAGCACGCGGTCAAGCTTCACCTGAGCAAGACTCATGGGAAGTCCCCTGAGGACCATCTCATGTATGTGTGTGAGCTGGAAAAACAGTAGCAGTGACTGTGGACAATGCTGCATTCTTTTTGTAATGGCTCACTCTCTCTTGCCCTGTCTCTCTTTCAGCATTTCACAGACACTTCTTTCAAAAAAAGAAAGGATTATTAATGTGATGGAACTGCACAAAGATGAATTTACAACTACTGCTTTGAGTTTTGGCACATGGTTTTGAATTTTGTGTTGTAGCAGTTGTTTATTCTTTTGTTTCTGTATGAGGTAGACTCACTCTGGCCCAAGACAGGACAGGGAAAGTGACTTTTTTCAAATTGTGCAGATCGGGGCTGTTGCCATGGAGAAGATATAGTATATGAAGGTTTAAAAAAAAGAGATTTAAAATGAACTGGTGTGTATTTTGAAACTTGTGTAAATGGAATTAAGGTCCTTTATATTTTGGCATCACTGGGGTGTGATAAGCTGCATGCATAAACAAAACAGTTTAGTTAAACATTTAATAACTAAATCTGGTGCACTTTCCATGATTTTTTTTTCATTCTCCCGCTCGCTCTATCTTTCCTTTCTCTTTTTTGTGCTGGAGTCGGCATTTAAAATTTAACCCTCTGAGTACGTCAAAGCACTTCTACACCTAAGATCCAAACATTATTGACTGAAGATTTGAGATATGGAATTACGGAAGCTATTGTGAGAATTAGATGGACAATGTGTGCATTGTGTCTGCAATGCCTGTTTCCCATGCATACAATATGCTTGGTCTAATCCTAGACATGAAAGCATTTTAAGAAGGAGATTCTGTATTAACTCTAAGTTGTACATGTTGAGCTTGATTTTGTCTGAGAGCTGTTTGCAGGACTTGACACAGGCATTGCAGCAATGTGGTAAGAAAGAAAAAGAAGAAATCTGTCTTTTACTTTGGTCGATCAGGGACCTATACTAATTCAGGTCTGTGTAAAATATGTACATAACAACATATTAACTAATTCCTGTCTAAATTATGCATCATTTCTATATTTTTAATTTAAAAGGATTGTGACTATCTGCTGGTGCACAGTATATGAAGAAAATTGTTTTGCACAATAGTTTTATAAATGTGTTATTTAATCAAAGGATTCGAAAAAAGATAAGTAGCAAAATAATGACAACAGGTGAATCTTTTTATTCCCAACTCGTGCTCAAAGGGTTAAAGACTCTTTTATACCAGACACTACTCTACATGTGCCGCTGTATGAACACTAAAAGATATTAAAGGTTGTACAAAAAAGATGTTACTTTATGAAGATATTTCACATGTAAACTGTTATTTATAAGCACTCTTGGTTGTTTCATATTGTTGAATGCCTTTTCGATTGGTCCTGTTTTTTTTTTTTGTTTGTTTTTTTTGTTCTGTCTAATTACTCTGCCATAATTCCACACTGCAGCTTTATCTTTTTGGGGATATGAAAGGTAACCATGGTTACACTAACCTCTTGAGTGACAAGTCCTGCTACATTTTTGGCAGTTAATTTGCTGAAGTAACTGACAGCTGCCAGTGTAGAGAAATAAAAAAAAAAATCCTTATGTGTAAAATATTGGCATGTAAACAGCACAGATACTGTAATGCATTCTGTGCCGTTAGTCTTTTTCATTTCGTTCTCTCGTTTTCTGTTGTTGTTGTTCTTGACAATGAACCCCCATTATATGACTTCATATAACCTTGTTTTCTACTGCAGCATTAAAAAAAGGAAACAGTTTTTTGCAATATCGTGTGTGTGTGCATCTTGTGTCATGGCTATCAATTATGTGTGTGCTGTGCTGTCCCTAATGAGCACATTAGACTGGGAGTGTGTCAGCGTCTGTCTGTGACGAGCTGCAGACTAGTTTACAGTGAGTGGCAGTAGCAGGGCCGTGTGGGAGACAAACACAGACACACATAGATTTACACACACGCAAACAGACACCTCATTGTTGGGCTTCCCCAGTAGCCTCTTCTGCTGTCCTAGTGGCTAAGACTGAGGCATATACTGGATATATAAGACTGAGTCTGCAACAAAAGGAGCAGCCTCAGAAATGGTCAAAAATGAAATGACAAATAGTTCATAAGGGGGCAGTGAAGCAATCAAACAACTAGAGAGCACCTGAGTTCCATACTCACCCTCTATCTCTCGTCACAAAGTGTAAAGACACACACGCATACACAAGTTACCCTTCCATATCTTCAGCTCTATAATTTCCTCCAACACCCATTTTGTGACTACTCCCAGCAAGGTAAGAAACCTGGCAGGCGTGTTTGTTTAGGCTTCATGGGAGATGACAACAATGCTGACAAGATGAGCAGGTCCTTTCAAGTGTTTATTTATTCATAATTTTTCCTGTCTAGAGCTGTGAATAAATAGGAATTGTATCACTATCAATTTGATGATATGTGCGGCACAACAGTATGGTACAGATAAAGCAGATGGAGCACAAGGTACTGCTTAAAGGAGGAAGAGGTCTATATCTGTGTGAAGATCTGCATGACAATCAGTATATATTGAGTGCAGATAAGGGAATCGGAAAGGTAGTGTGGTAGTAGGGGCACTAGACCGGTTTCATCAGCATTTTGCCACGACATGAATTTTGCAACATCGCCATTACCACCGTATGAGTTTTTTGCGTTTTAAAAGTAGTCTGCTACTCATAAAACTAAAGTTACATCCTCAAACTACAGTTTTCCTCACAAACAATCAGTAATACAAAGCACTCCGGCTTCTCTGTTGTTGCCTGCAAGATCCAAAACATCATCACACTACGTCCTCATCTACTCTGAATGTCTAAAGCTGCACCTTGTATAACTCTGAGAGAGAATCACATCACATTTACTAATTAACAAAAAATATTTAAGAAGGAAACTCCAGCCAAAACACATTCCCATATGAAACTGATAAAAACATATGTGTTTAATTTAATCTAATATGTTTTTCTTTTGTTTTTTTCACGAGTTAGACTCATGTTTGAATGGAGCTTCCTTTTTATTTTTGTATAACAGGATATAATGCCATCACTGCAAAATATAAATAAAATCAAATCAAATCAAATAAAAATTATAGGTCATCTTGCCCACCCCTAAGTGGTAGGTATTAGCAGGTTAAGAAATTGTGAAGAAACGTGCACATACATCATTAACACACATGCGCATACAAAATCACAAGTGCATTACTCAAACATAAACAGCACACACAATATAGCAAAGCAAGACAGTTCTGTTTGTGAAATACATATATTTTTCTGCTAAAAATAGTCCAATGAAAAACATGCTAATGGAACACACACCTGCACTTAACACAAACACACATCTGTGTGTAAATCGTATAGAACACTACACAATGATCTTCTTTTCTTCACACATAGACGCAGAAAAGGCCAACACACACACACACACACACACACACACACCACCTCTCAACAGCCAGGTATAAGGACTTCATCTGCAGTGACAAGGTGCCACTTTGTGTGAAAATGTCAGCCTTCAACTGTGCAGCCTGAAGTCTGGCACCGTATTTAAGGCTCTCATTAGCCTCAAAGAAAATATGCGTGAAATTGAAGTGTAAGAAAGCCATTTTCTCTCTCCCTTCCTTCACATCCGGCAAGCACAGGCAAGAGCTTATTAAAGTTCAAAACTAGAATTCATGAGACAATGGATACCAACACCGGGATGTGTGCACACAGACACACACACACACACACACACACACAAACAAAGGGAAACAATTTCACATTCATGGATTTACTGTGTATCTCAGTGTAATCATACCATGCATTAGTTATAGTCAATGAAGTAAAATGATTAGTAAATGCTTACCTCCAGACACTGATCATCCACACCAACATTTATGTTCTCTTGATTTATTTTTTAAGCACCCTTTACAACTTTACTTCATCTCAGATTAACACCAGACACCACTATGTGCAAAATTGGTCATTCAAATTTAGACTCAAATTCAAGAGGGGGGAGTATTCAAGATAATATAATGCATCCTGGTTGATTAGAACACCTGTGTGTACTTGTGATAATGCAAGTGCGCCATAAATGTAGGTCCTGGAGTTGCATTTGAAAAGACACAGATATTGACCACTGGGGGCAGATAACGTACCTTGATACTTAGGTCGAACCCTGTGTACCTGTGCACCGCACAAACAAACAGAGTGCAAGGAGGTTCCACCCACCCCTCTATATTATGCGAATACATTACACGCTTTTGCTTACAGAAATGTTGGCCATAAATAATGATCAAAATAGGGTTTGATCATGATGTAATGAAAATCGGAATTATTATATAATTTGACCATGGATTAGTCCTCAACATATGCAGGTCATCTACAAAAATCAGTCAATTAATATATTAACAACAGTTTTGTATATAAGTTAATTAGCAAAGTAATTACTTGTGCAACAAGGCAAACAGCATACAGCCTCGCTGGCTGGTTCAAGCTTTTCAAATGCAGTGAGTTGCAATTTATATCTTTTTTTTTGACCAGTGTGAACGGATGTTACGTTATGCTTTTAGTCATTTGTAGCTCTGCTAGCAGCAGGCTTAAGGGATGGCAATGTCAGTTGTTCCATTTGCCCAGACTGAAATATCTGAAAACTTTTGGTTAAATTCCCATGAATGTTTGTACAACTCAGAGAATTAATCCTTTGATGACTGGCTGACTTTTCCTGAAAACCACTCAAAGCACTTGATGACACAAGTCAGCATTCACCCATTCACACACTGGTGTTTGCAAGGGGTCACCTTTTCATCAGGAGCAACAACCATTTATTCTCACATCCCCATGGAAAAGCCACCAGGATAAATTTTGGGCTCAGTATGTTGCCCAACGATACTTTGACATGTAGATTTCAGGGGAATTGAACCAACAACCTTCTGAATGGTGGATGGCCGCTGAATTAAAAAACAGAAATAATCATCGGTTTGGTTAAAATAATGACAATCATTAACTGCAGGTCCACTGCTGTCCAAAGGCATACTATGTGTATATGCGGTCCTTTTAACTGTCTGAAAAACATGCATAGAAATTAAACAAGATCTCCCCATTCTGTGAGCTATGTAAAATGTTCAATGGAAAGAAGACTTTCTGTCTGAAGCCAGCTATGCCAGTGAGCATTAACATCTTAATAGTGGTTTTGGAGCTGGTGCTATGTGCCAACATACCACACCCTCATTGTAGCCCACACAATGCAACCGTCAGATTCCTCCAGGAATGTAGAGAGAGCCTCCAAAACAGTAAGCCGCTCGTATGCATTTGTGGAAGGTGTGCTGCAGATCCAGATAGCTTTATCTAAAGCAGGGGGCTGTTGAGAGGGTGGGAATACAAGCTCAGTGGATCTACTCCACACAATGGAATCACACGGCATAACACAAATAAAGCCAGAGTACAAGCGAGCACCATCCTTACACAAAGACACGCCGAGAGCGCCCTGTCCATCTCGCTTTCTTTTTCTGTTGCAATTTCTTCTCTCTCCTGTTCTTTCTTTCACTTGCATACACAGACAGACATTGCTACCTATAGGCAGAGTAGGCCTCACATTTGCCATTATTTATTTTTTTCTAAAACCTAATACAGTTCTGACTGGTATTATTTTACTTATTAATCTTAAAAGCGGACCATTGCAACATTTTCAAAGCAGGACAGGCCGAGCTAGTAGCTGCCAGAAAAAAAATTGTCAGAGGAGAGTAAATACAAATATCATTAAATTGATTCAGTGGCTATGTTGATGGAACATCATTGACAGAAAAGGTACACATCTGAGGCTTAATCTAATTTCCGATTTTTACCACTACCCCTCGTTTTTAGGTGCCACCTCGCCCCTCAGAACAGAAATACAAGGGGTAGCGGCTGAATTCTCTCCCTATGAAATGGGACAACACTTCAAGACCCTTATATATCATCAGTTGACATCAACAGTGTTTTATGAAACAGATGCGACAGAACATTTTACAATATGCTGACTTCAGCATATGAGCGCTTGACTAATACCTGGAACAATCATTACCCTTCCGTAAGGTTCTTATGCAACGGAAATGTTGTTCACTCCTCCAGTAAATAGAACGGACCTTAGATATGACTTGGCAACGCAAGATATTCTAGTCCACTCAGCGATGAGCCAGAAAGCTAATGCTATGCTAGCAAGATTCAAAGTCAATAACATTGCACACGGTTGACAAACAGTAAATATAATTTGACAATATGTTTAACAACAAGACTAGCTAGCAAACCAGTCATGTCATTGTCTCTAAATCAATATCAAGATTTTCACAAACAAATGATCGGCCATGTGTAATTTTACTGCGGCCACAGCCTGAAGTAGAAAGTTGAACAGCGAACGGGATGTGAGATCATCACTTATGTGATACAAAGTATCAGTAAGTTTAGAGGGGAAGTGTACTTTCTGCAGCTTGTGTGTTATAGTCGCCATCCTGTTGTGTTCAGAGGATAAGGCACTGAAGGACTGACGGACTGCCCTCAGTGTAGACAGACTGATACGCCAGCTAGTGCATTAATTTAGAAAGGTGAACAGACAATTTGACTGGAACTACTTAGTAGGTGTCTATATATCAGAGATTAATGGACACCCTACAGCCAATCAGAATCAAGTATTCTCCAGACCATGGTATAAATGTATTTAGGTCAGATTCCTATGCCTGAAGAATGAGTTCTTACTACCTAACCCTTACCGAACCACTTGCATTATAGGGCTGCATTTTGCACGTGCATTGGATAATTAGGGTTCCAGGTACAGAGCTGGGCACTTACTATTCTAACTTGGCCAACTCTGCAACTACAAAAATACATCTTTACAGAGCCACTAGCATGGCCTCTGAAAATTTTAGAAGTATCAGAAAATTGGTTGGAGCATAAAATATTTATGATTACATACGCAACGATCAGAATTAAAGTTAAAAATTAAACATCCATAGTTGTTTTTCAAACACTCTGTTAATGTAATCCGTTTCCTCAGGTCTGTGTGGGTGCCTTCCCATTTCAAACAAGTGAGAACAGCAAAGACAAATGCAAAATAGAATCTCTATAGTGAAAGAAAGCTCATTCCAACTTTGAAATTCAGCGTCATGTTCTAACTGATGGAATCCTGTGAACAAAATGTCAGAGAAGGTTTTCAGCCCTTATGACCCCATGCGTTGTTTTTGTTTGTACAGTCTTCACACAGCAATACTCACTAGCCATGTATTGTATGAAAATACATTTGTTGTCTGTTAGAAATAATATCAATATTCTGTGTGCATATTACACATATTACAGATAGTTACATATACACACAGGCACTGTGGGCAGGACTTTAATAAGTTATAGCTACCGTGGGTCTGAGCTAACAACATATTGGTCAAGTAAAACATTGTTTTGAGAAGAAGAGACTTCATAAAAGAGCATTAGTTACTCAGTATGTGGGAATACCTTTGGATTCCGTATGAAGACTGCGATTAGGGAGATGAAGTGATGGCAAGAAAGAATCACAGCTAACCTCACAAGTCATCGCTGCAGTCAGCAACCTAATGCTTTACCACAATACTTGTGCAGTGAAAATGTACTATTTTGACAGCCCCACTTACTTTATTGAGTCTTCATTCTGTACAACAGTAAAGAAAATGCAAAGCTTCAGCTACACTGTTTACTCAGTTGATATTGATTGACTGGAGTTTCAACTAAAAGAGGGCTTTCTAAGAAATATCTGCCAAGAAGTGCCAGGAGGCTGTAAAAGGGTTTGCTGTGCTTGAGCATTGTCAGGTTTAACCAGTCTACTCTCTGACCTGAAACGATTCAGATTGATTTTCAATTTTTCCAGCATGTCTTTGCCTTTTTACTTAAAGGCATCATTCCCTAAAAATGCACATACAGTACTGTGGATCCAGCCATTAACAGCCCCATGCTACACACTATGCATTAAAAAGAAAGAACAAACAGACAAGAAAATGAAACACATTTTCCGGCTGCATTGCTAAGACTTTTCTCATGAAACACTGATAGCAGACCCTACTCATATGAGGTTATGGGCAATGATGCTGTGTTTAATCACATCTGAAATGCCATACATACAAGCTGTCAGTTTGGAAAAATCGGTGAAATCACCTGGGAGGAGTTCGAAAAAGTAGGTCTGCGAAATTTGGCAAATTGTGAAATGGGCGTGGCCTATATGACAAGATTCAGCACAATTCAGTGAATGTGTGGATATAAGGTTTTTGAATGTGCGACACAGTATATGGGAATTATAAGCCAAAACGCACTTTCCTTGCCTGTATACTCTGAGTTTTAGTGTTAATTGTTAAGTTCAGCTTTGGGGAACTTTGATATGCAATTGTGTTTGTGATTGCAACCTGTCTTGATAGTGAATCCCTTCAGAGGAAGGTAGACCCCTAGAGTCCAAAATGGAGCAATCCATCTACCTCTGTCGCACCATCCAATTTGATATAACCCTACTTGGCTGGAGAACATGCTATTCCACAAAAGAGGTGCAGCGTGGTTTGTAACCAGTGAGTAGGGGTGTGACACTATACAGAAGTCATGTTCGGTATATACCTAGGTTTGAGGTAATGGTTCTGTATAATAGAATAAAAGCAACAAAAAATCCTAAGGTCTCTATTCATTTATTTTCAATTGATAGTAGTGCAAGTGAGACATAGTTCCATATAGCGTTATGTTGTCAAACCTAAGATTTAAATCATTAGACAATAAAGGTTACCTAATCATTGGATTGACCCATTAGTAATTTCATCTCATAATACATTCATACCATTACACCTCATTAGTTGTGAGACAGCATTTGTTACGATTACACCTCTTGAATAAAATGTGTTAACTGGTGAACATATGCAGCTGGCCCAGCAAATGATCAAACAGTCACCAACCTACCAGCTTCAGAGATTTTGCGAGAACTGGACTTAAAGGGGCTTTAAAAAGAAATTCTAAGTATATCAACAACATATGAATTGAAAAAAAAATGTAAACTAGTTTTCTTGTTCTGCTCTAAAGATTCCAACGTAAATGCGATGCTTTTTGTCTTTGTGGCTCGTGATGCAGAACATTTCCCATTTTCTTAGGATCCACATTCATTAAAAAGCACAATATGTAAGAATTTTAGTTTTAGAAAATCAACTGAAATTATGAACAGAATGAGAATAAATAGCCGTTTTGACATTATGATTTCTAAGTATTGTGTTGTGGAACAAACATGCTAACTAGCTAGCAGTGTTGCCAACTTAGCGACTTTGTCATTATATTTAACGAGTTTTCAGACCCCTCTAACTACTGTTTTTCAAAAAAGCAACTAGCGACAAATCTACTGACTTTTTCTGGTGTTAGTGGAGCCTTTTGGAGACTCTGATGTGAAAGCATGTATCGTTCTTACACTTCTCAGCGAGCAGCGGGTGCCTCCATGGGCCCCTCCCCTGTCCCAAAGCCCTCACAGTCCTTGCGCAGCAGTCCCTCCCAGCTGCAGTCAGAGCTGGAGATGTTCAGCCCTCCGCGTCGATACTATGAATCGTGAATGTGTGAAGCCGCCGCTGGCTGATGTAAATGTAAAATTTTCTTTGTTTAAAATAAATCACTGCACTAAAATAAGTTTGATTGTAGTTCTAAACATATTAAGGGTGTTTTGTACTCACTTTTTGTCCCTTCCACAACGTTAGTCATCTCTCCTACAGTGCCCATTACAATAAAATGCACATGGCCAGTTATGTAAATTTGGTGATGACGTCATTTCATGACTTCTAGTGACTTTTAGGACAGCCAATAGCGACTTTCCTTACTGAGGAGTTGGCAACAGTGCCAGCTAGTCCTCTCCCTTCCCATACCAAAGCTCCTGTGCTAGTATGTAAACACTAACTGAGCCGCTAGCTGTAGTTAACTGAGCTAAGTTGTTAGTGCAGTTAGTGCTTACTCTGGTGACATGCTGCCCCCTATTTGTTTTGACTATGAATTTGACAGATGGCCAAGTCTCACATATTGAATAATGTTTTAGACAAACTTTTTGGAAACTTGCCTCCAACTTCCAGTCCTTATTTGGGTGATGGTCTTAAAATACACTTCCCTGGATCTCTTTGGGTGAGTTCATTTCTTTATTCTTCCATGACAGCTATCACTTCACATCATAATTATCATGTTTCAAAGTCTGCTGTCATCTGAGTTTTACATACCTCACTGCTCTAATGAAGATTCAGTCAGTAATTCAGTATGTTGCTACCTGTGCCACCATAGATCTACTCTGAATGCACACATTTCCAAAGTACCTTAAAATAACACGTGATGAATGTGCAATTTCCCTAATTTACGGCTGGCTGCTGTATTCAGGGTTGTGGGCTGGATGGAAATCTTAAATGGGGCTTGAACAGCACTCCTCACAACAAGAAATCAATATGCCATGCAGCCTAGAGAGGCGACCCGCTATCTACTGTGGCCGAGGAAACGCTCGCAGGGTAATTTCCTCTAAACGCTACAAACACAGCTCAGCCACTTCGCCGACACAAATAGAATCCCAGTCACACGCTCTGACACACATACACTCAAGAAGATGTATGCTGAATGTGTACACCGGTGTGTGTGATCCTGTGTGTGTGTGTGTGTGTATGGCTGAAATACAATGACTGAATGTGTGTGTGTGTGTGTGTGTGTGTGTGTGTGTGTGTGTGTGTGTGTGTGTGTGTGTGTGTCTGTTGAGTGTTTTCAGGCATTGTGAGTATTGTATAGATATATAGCAGCAGGCTAGGAGGAAAGTCCAGACGTCCCTCTCCCATGCTATCTCCACCATGTTCTGGGTGTGCCCCAGAGTTTTCTACCAAACCTCCCTGAAAAGGCAAGCTGAATGCCAAAGCACTTAACAGATGTCCTTTGATGAGACTGACTAAGTCCTTAAACAAAAACTCACAGATTTCTTCATTAAAACAACAAAAATGGTAGCAGATTAATGAATTATGAGATTTTAGTCAACAGGTTTACAGATAACACAATTCAAAAATATGACTAAAACTTGATTTTTTTTTTTTTTTCCAACTTAGATCTCTGAACACACACAATATTAGAGAATGTGTTTTACAACATTTAGATGCTGGGAACTGTTAAATTTTATTCAGCTAATAGTTAAGGTTATTCAGAGTTCTTTAGCATTTTATCTGCAGTTATGATGTAATCAGGAATAGAGCTGTCCTGAATGAGGAAGGCAAGTGATTTCAGACCACATCCATTCTCAACATATATTCTGTTCTCCTCTGTAGAGATTCTGTCTGCCAAAGATCTTAAAAAAAAATGTATACATTGCGTGGCAAGATTCAAGCTACAAAGTAGAATACTCAACCAGAGCAGAGTGACTTGGAGGGAGGCAGACTTGAGTATTGTTGCCCTTGTCACTGACAACTAAACTTGACCAAAGTTAGAAAAAACTCAGCTTATATAAAAGCAACTTAAGTTATCACCAGCTAAACATTTTTACACTGACATCAAGTTCATCAAGAGCAGCTATGTATGTAGGTAATTTCATCTACAGCAGACTATGTGTAGGCAGAACATGTTTATCTCTGGGGCATCTCAGACTCTCTGCTAAAAAAGGCATGTGTTACTTCTCTCAATAGATATCAACAGCACAAGGATGTAAACTATATGGCTAACCAGATCAAATCACAATCAACCTAATACATTTCATTAGAGCCAACCATGACGAAAGCAAAAAATGCTACCTGTAAAAGATGGACTATTGCCCAAAGCAATGGTTGCAGCTTTGTAAAATTGAAACATCAAAGAGAATCAAACAGTCTCAGATACTGATGGAAGCCACTGGGAATAGAGTACAGAGGTGATTTACAAAAACTCTGACCAAAACTTGGACAGCAGATGTTTGGATCTCAAACTTGGTTCAGCATTCTGAAAAAGCTATTCCACCTCTCTCATTGAGTCAAAGGTAAAACAAGCTGACTATGGCAATAAGAGAAAGTGCTTTGTCATTAAAACTAACCCTTAATAAGATCACAAGAGTGGTCAAGTCTTCCCCCAGTGTTATAGGTATGTTCTCATGTGTAAACGTGTGTTTGTAAATGCATATGTGAATGTGTGTGCTTGTAGCTGTCCTTAAGAATCTCGACCTCCCCCTTTGGCATTGATAGTGCAGCTGCATTATGAGGTCAAAAGTATGACCCCATTTAAAAAGATGAGCTCCTTTAATAGACACAATAGAGCCCTGCTTCATGCAAGTGGCCTCTGTGATATCAGCAGATTAGTGGAAATTAGATTTGCTCTAATCTCAAAATTAAATTTATCAATTTCAAAGTTTGTCATTAAAGAAAATTCATATGTGAGACTGAAACAAATGTCCTCACTGCTGTTATGGCAGTTCATCTGAAGGTCGGAAGAGCGTATTTGAGTGGCTATTGATTGATTTAGTGATCACTCTATTAGTGGGTTGCCATGAGGTGAAAAGAACATAAAAACAGCCTACTTTGATCTTGGTTGGTGTGATCAAATTATCGGAACTTAAGTCTAGTCAGCTTTCCTGTGGGAGGAGGAATGGTATGAAAAATTAAATGTTTGGAACATGCAGCTCTGGGAAAATTATTTTCAACTAGATGTGCTACATAACCTGTTTTCTATGTAAACCATGCAAGTAAAACCGTAAAATAACTATTGAATGTTTAGCATGTGGGGAGGCAAGTCCTGCCATTAAGAGTCCATTTGCCGTAAGAGTGGAGAAGGCTGTTGTTTCCCATAGAGACACAGACACAGAGAGAATGCCGACTGAAATAGTCATCCACTGACAGGCTCATAACAGTAAAGAAAAAAGTAAGAGTGAAAAGACCTAAACAACATAGCATGATGTTTATTTGGTGCATTTTTGGCTTGATTGAAAAAAAAAAAAGAAAACTTTCATGACAATAAAATGCATTCTTTCAACAATGGTTATCTATAATGCACATATGAATCACAAGGTGGCCTCTAAAAACAAACCAAAAAGATTAAGATCAAGTCAGACACAGCTTTTTCAGCTGGTCACAAAATGTCTTATCCTTGAGAGGCCAAGATTGTGGTGCGGATAGACTGAGATTGACAAGATTGACAGAGCTATCGGGTAACTGCGCTATTTACTAATGGCAGCCAGCGACTGCAGTCAAAGGTAGGTACAGCAAAGAGTATACTAAACAGGTAAAGGAGCAGAGAGTACTTGACATGTTCAACTGGTAGGTGACCTGGTGCGCAGGCAGGAGGCTGGTTGGTGGAGAGGCTGGAGAGCATGGAGAAGCCAACACTGGGGAGGATGAGGAGAAGAACTGGGGGCTTGGGCAGAGAGTCAAAGTAACACTAGGATATTACATTCCGAATTGGCTCTAAGTACCATGGTGTGGTGTCAGAAACAATCTGGTAATAAATGCAAAGGTGACCAAGGTACCTAACCAAGGTGTAATGAGGAGATTCACTGCAGATAGTGTGTCCAGCTCCAGCCCTCAAGGGATACCACGCCTCAGCTTAACTCTAAGAAACCACTGGATACATGTCCGTTGTGTTCCGGCTCAGGTACGGTTTTGCTCCGTCATCTGGCAACCCCCACCCCAACTCCGTTTTGAGTTTGGCACAGTGCAGCACTTCCGGACAGCTAGAGTTGCAAGACCGAGGAGTTCCTGCGTTAATTACATAATTACGCATGATCACAGTTATAGGTATGTGTTATAAACACAACAACACAAAGTGTTCCCAACCGAAGGATTAGAAGAAATGCTTTTATATGTCTCTTTTTTTAGATTTATGTGCTGGCGTCAACACAGATTTGATGTTTCGGTGCGTGACTTCCTGTCTGCTCTGTTCCTGAATTCAGCTGAATTGCTAGTGGTGATCCAGCAGATAGAAGTCATGCTTATCTGCGTTAACACATAAAGTGAAACCTATCAGCTCTGCGTAGCCGGACCGGACATGTATATAATGGAATCTAGCTGTAAGACGCACCCCTGAAACTCAAAAGCAGCATTCCACACCAAACACAAGTCCATACCGAATACCAAAATCATGATCACTTTCCAAACTCACCTCTCGCGTTCTTCTAGTCAAGAGAAGAAGGGTTAGGGCACTCACTGTTCTGTTGCCTGATATCCTGGAGATCACACCCTCACTGCTCCACTTCAAGCTCATTATTGCGGTTAAATTATTTCCTCCCACAAGAACGTTAATTAACACACACGTCCAGACCACGTCTGGCACAAATTGATTACAACATCAGAGCCAGTGAGTGTGTGTGGTTGGCCTGTGTAGGAACAAAAGGCGATTGGCCCTCAGTGGGGCCTGCAGGCCTATAATGGCAGCAGAAACATATTACATATGCCACACAATGTATAGGATACCACCCCCTGTGTGTGTGAGTGTGTGTGTGCATATGAACAAGAATGCATGTCCTCTGCATATGCTAATGAGAGAAGGGAGGTAACACATGTGTGTAGCTTTAACAAAGGGATAGTGGTAATCAAGAGGTATCAGACACAAATACAAAAAGACAGCGCCTGTGTGGCAGCACAAACACACGCACACGTAGAGACACACACTTCAAACTGAGAACGTGAATGTCATTACGACAGAGCAGGATGGGTAATTTCAGGCTTGGCCTCAATCACCAGTGTTAAGCATAATTTCAGTCCTGAAGGGGTTAATTAGGGGCTGTGAGGAGAGGACTGAATTAATTGGCTTGTGTCTGAAAAGACAGAGAAAATAATAGGGGGGGAGAGAGCAGGGTTGTGACGTTTTCATACATCACAATCTGTTGACAGTGTTGACTTGCTGTGGCTATAACTATTTGTGTAGTAATTATCAGAAGTGTTTGATGGAAGGTAAATGACTTACAGATGTTAAAGAATGAGGCAGTATGCTATATTATTTACTATATACTATTATTTATTAAATGCAAATTGTCAACAAATCTCATAGAAAAACCAAAACCAACACTGAATTGATCCTTCTTACCAATATTGTTCTCTGTGAATTTTCTCTGATAAACTGCATCCTGTTCCTCTGTGCCACAGAGCTCCACTGTTGTCCAATACAGTCAGTGAGCCGCGATGTTGTATCACGAAGTATCACACAACAGACCATCTTCCCAAAGCTGAAAGCAGAATGTTTTTCTGAGCTCATGAAAAGTTGACTTTTTCAAGATCCCTTACAAACATATGACGATCTTTTAGAATATGATTCAATAATGTAAATTAAACTAAACTACCATTTAGTGAGAACCTAAAATTCAACAATAAACATCTACAGCAGTAAAAAGTATAGTAAAACACTGACAGGGGCCATTTTACTGCACAATCAGCACTTTTACTTTTGGTACTAAAGTAAAGTTTTGAATTACTTATAGGGGAGTACTATCACAGTATGGTAATGAGACTTTTGCCTAACTAAAGGATCTGATTACTCCTTTAAACGCTGCTACCCACATGCCCAAGTAAGATGAAGAATATCGGTGAGACTGCTAAGAAGGCTTAACAGGTTTGTAAAGTAGCTACAACAGTCAGACAGTAGAGTCAGTAGATTAAGCAGTTAGCTTGTTAGCCTGTTAGTGCACATTATTCTTAGAAGCCTGTAAACTTTTGGCGATACACATTGCTGCAGAGCTTGTTGATATTTTAATGCCTGTTAGTGCTCCATTTTGATTTAAATTCCATAATCATCAAGCGGTATGCTTTACTGCCAGCCAATACCTGTATGTCACATTTGTCTGCCCTTTGTGATTGTGGCCTGGAAGATGGACAACACAATGCTCAAAAACTAAAAAAACAAATCAATACATTTACAGGCCCAAACCTGAGTCTAATGAGGCAACATAACACTCGTACCTCCTGCCACTACTGACAACTACAGTGGGTTGGTTTTGCTTATTTTCTTTATAATCAGTCAGAACATACGGTGCTTGAGTTAATGCCTGTAGATCAGCACAATGACAGAAAAACAACGCAGGATGAACCAAGAGGCTCAGAAGGAGCGACGTGAACTGGACAGGTGAGCATATCTGAGACGAACACATAAGCTCTTTGAATCTACAGGGTTTTTTTTTTTTTGATCTCTTCTTTTATTTAAGTGTGGGTGTGTTGACGGGCGCCACGCCTGAGTGCCCATGAAACAGAGCTGGCAAAAAGCTGATGGGAAAAAAAGAGTCCTCCATCCCCTCACTCTGTCTCCCTCTCCCTTCTTCTCTGCAGCACTGAAAGGCTCATCAGGACTTGTCATCGCTCTAATGAATATCATTTAAATTGCTTTGTGTATGGGAGTGAGTTTGGATGTCGATTTAATTTGCGCATGTGTTTGAGCTCTTGTGCTTGGCGGGGCGGACGGACGGAGAGCGGCAGCCCTAATGAAACGCCGGCCTCGGTGACAGGCTGACGAGGCCCGACCCGATCAGACGGCTTTGAAAAGAAATTCTGACAAGGCGGTGGAGGTAGGGAACGTAACACACACACACACACAAGCATGATGACAGAATGTTAGATACAAGGATGCAGAAATACACGGACACATTTACACACAAGCACATGAAGATTAAGACACAAGATACACACTTGTGCCAGAATATTAATGTGTGCCTATTTGCATGCAAACCCAACTAAACACATGTACAGAGATAAATATCACACACATCAAATCTGCATTTCAGGAAATAAACTGACTTCAAGCCAGGTTTTGTGTTATCACAGCATCCCAGTGTGTTGTGCTCGTGACTCTAGCTGAGCACCTGTCCTAATTTGCAGATCCTATCCCCTTTTAGTGCAGCCTTGCTAATGATGGCACCTCAGTGTCCCTGAGCTGGGGGAATATGTAAAATCACTCCCACTTCACTCAGCTCAAGATGAGCTTTACCAGGCCATAAGCATGGCCTTATCAAAATGAAATTACAATATATGCTGATACCGTATTTCAGCAACCCAACCCCCCCCCACTCCAAATCCTTGCATGTGCACTCCCACTTCCGCACACCCAGTGAAATATTACAACCTTTCCCAAAGCAAAAGATATAAATCCGCATTGAGGAATTGCAAAAACAGCACAAAGCATTCCCAGGCCAGCCTCTATCTAGTGAGGCGCTTATGATTTAGCATTGCAGGTGTATCAAGAGCTCACTCTCCCCCTCTCTCTCACTCCCTCTCTGCCTGTGGCACACCAGCTAGCGTGGTCGCGATGCCACCCGCTCAGCCGCAGCGCCCTGTTTCATTACTATCACCCAGAGGTTTTTTAATTGAGTCAGATCCAATTATGAGGCAGCAATTAGCTATTAATGTAATCAATTACTCCTCCACGCTTGTCACATCAGAATGTGATGCAGATGTGGAATGTGTGTACGGTGCATTCAGCGTATTACCAGGTTTATCACAGTCATGGTGGGGAAAGGGAAAAGGGTCTAGGTTAAAAAAAAAAGAAAGAAAAACAGAAAGAAAAATATATTAATCACGTAAAAGTCTTTCTGTCCATCAGTTAAGAGGCAAGCTAGGCTGCTTCAACATGGATACAATATGTTCTGAAGCAGAACATATTGTATCTGCATACATTTCCAAGCATGTGATAAATTAGGTTTCATGCATTGCAGTACTGTGAAATTTACATATACATGCATTAGGTCATTAATCAGACCGCTCACTTACTGATCACCTTATTTTGGAGCACTGGCTTAATTAAGATTTTCCTTATAACACAATTGTATCTGAATATCAGCTGTGAAAATAGACTTATTCAGACCTTGAGAGCCTACCTATTATCAGTTTCAGTAGTAGAGATCATTAATAAACTAATACAACAATTCTTTATTAATTCGCTCTGTGCTTTCCTTTCATCCTTCCATATTGCTGTCCTGTCTGTTTTTTATTCATATGCACTCATGTAAACGATCTGGTGGGAAACAAAACTGTACATACCTTGTACAGACATGTCAGTGGCCCTAACCCCCAGTTTCCCAAGCTTTAAATTGATGATGCCGTAAGCAACTACATGGCATTAGTTTTGCATGTGTAAGGTTCCCTAGTTAAGTTAACAATGCTAAATATGCAATATCCATATCAAGTTTCAAAATAAAGCTCACTGATAAACATGTCATATGAGTGGTTGACTGTTAATAGTGTGCAGTGGCAGTTTGGGTAGATTTGGGAACAAATACAACTTGGTTAGGATGAGGAAAACATCATGGTTTGGGTTAAAATCAGACTCACTATCAACTTTCACTTTTGGTTTCACATTGGACTCGACTCAGGTCCCCTGGTTGAAAGCACTGGGCCCCCAAACTGTGGGAAAGCTCCCTGTCAAAAAAATAGACTTGCTACCTCACTGTGTTCCTTTCAATCACCGTGCAAAAAAAGTCAAGGAACTTCTTTCATTCCTCCATTACAGTGGAAATGGACCACTTTTCAGGTTTCCTTCTGGCACTGCTGTTGAAAGACAGCGATGGCAACATGGCTACTGCCAAAGGTGTTAGAATCCCAATTTGACCTAGAAAATGTGCTATGAGAAGGTAGAGTGAAACACCTGGTTATATTAATAAGTAGCAGATTTTGTTACTTGCTGATCTATTAGAAAGAATGCCCATTTTGAACCGTCTCGAGGGAAACACATGTCAGCAGGGGAACACACTTTGACTGACACAAACACTGGAGCATTTCTTTGAGTGAATGCCAGTCCATTCACTTCTGTTTTGCCTTGGTTTCTATCACTCTTCGCCCTCATTGCCTGCTCCTTCAGTATTGTTCTTTTTCCTTTGCAGTACAGAGACCAATCTCTATGCGTATGTAGTCATTTTTCTAGAGCCATTACACTGTGCAATCAGTATTTACTACTTTTACTTTTGTTTGTGTAATATTTTCCATTTTTCAATTGAAATGTTTTTTTATGTGTTGAGCTGGTTTACATTATATTGCACTTTTGTGTGTCACTTCCGCAGCTCCTTCTTCAACCTTTCTAAATGACACAAATCTTCCTCTGGAGGCACAAAGTGTTGAATAAAAAAGCATATTTGAGCTCATAAGCCCTGGAAAATATTGAAAAATCCCCGAGAGCGAGTTACAAAGAAAGAAAGAGAGAGAGAGGTCTCTGACAGTCCAGGCAACCAGGCAAGTTAAACAGACACACATAATAGGATATTAAACTTTAACTACCCCATATTCATTCCAATCATCCAGGAGAGAAATGGGCAAAACTTCAGGCTCCAAATTTCATTTGTGTCTCATTGGAAAGGTTGAATTTATGAGGCCTTTTTGTTAACAGAGAGGTATGTGCTGGATTAAAAAGTTCTCCAGGCCTTTTTTCTCCAGTCTCTCTCTCTCTCTTAGTGACATATGTCTTCATTTGTGAAGGCTCAGCTCTTGCCAGGGTGGAACTTTCATTGGCAAGAGCCTGTTTCCCCCAGGAGAACTGTTAAGCAGTGCACAGGAAATAAAAAGGAATGCCAAGTTACTTCCTAATGTCGTGAGTGATTTCATTACCTCAGATACCGGACTAATTTAGGGCAAGCGAAGGAATGGGATTTCAACATGCAAAACAGCCGACACTTACCCACCAGCAAACTGCATCACTCTGAATTCACACAAAACTGCATTCATAAATGAAAACAAATGGGGATATCAAACTGCATGGAGGTACAATGGAAAATACACTTAACTGCATCACGTCCCGAAGGCAACTTCTCTTACAGCCAACTAAAAAGGGTGATGAGTTAAAAACTGTGCGATTAAGAGGGACTTTAAGGCAGGAGAGGGGGATGAGGCGGAGAAAAGAGATCTCACTGCGGGGCGGACATGAAGCTTAGAAGATCCCTTGATGAGCAGACCGCTTGTCAGCATGGCAAGGTTGTCGCCAGCCAAGATCTCTCTCCTCTTAACTAACCTGCATCTTGACAAGGCAATCACGTCCCTCCCCAAGTGTAATTAAATGATAAGTTCATATTTGAGGGACAATTGTGAGGCGGCTGGTCGGAGAGCGCTGTCACGGCGAGCTGCTGCCGTGACGAATACCCTTATTAGCAGCCACACTGCACCCTGTCAAGAAGAGGGCTGACCGGGAGAGTGTGTGTGTGTGTGTGTGCGTGTGCGTGCCTGTGTGTGTGTGAGTGTGTGTGGTAGAGGTAGTGAACGAGGTAGGGTCGTACACTCACACACACGGCCTCTATCACACAAGAGCATGTGTGTGCACAAATACACATTGTTGTGCCGCGGCAGAATAGACTCACGCAACGTGATCGTTTAAGATATGCCTACAAAGGGCAGATGGAGGTAAAGGGGACATGCACTCCAGCATGTCAGCACAACATGCATCTCCCTGTAAATCAATGAGAGATGATGTGAGCTCTGTGTCCCAGCTGTTTGATATGCAAAGGGCTTTTCTATGCAAATCTGCCTCGACAGCTTTAGACGCAGAGCAGGAGAGTGGCATCGCGGCCCAGGTGTACCGAGGGAAAGAGGATAAAAAAAAAAGAAGAAGAAAAAAACCCCACCAATGACAAACAGCCAATTTGGACAAGAGGTTTGTTTAAGCACCTATGATATTTGCTCCCCCACTTGTCCCTTTTTGCTCACCCTAATGCTGGGATCATCTCTCAAAACACCCCTGGCCAAAAAAAAGGTGCTTGCCAGACACAATGTACCTACAACTTTTATGAAAGGGTTAGCAAACTATTCGCAAAACGTCTTCATCAAAAGAAGCTCCCCAGATAGCATTTTGTGTTCTATTTTCTCTGTTGGTGTCTGTGTGTAAGATATATCCCCTCCCTTTCCTTTCATGGGGTGGATCTTGAAGTGTGTGCTCGCTTTAATCCTGTGTGTGCGCCTCAGTGTAGTGCAGGCCTGCTCTCGGCATGACTCCCATTGTGGCGTTTGCTCATTGTGTCTGTGGAATAAAGCTGCCTCTGTTGTCTAGCCAGCTTCCTGCTTCAAACACCGCACGGCTGCTCTATGGAGATCTCCCTCCTCCCATCCTCCCCTTTTCTCAATCTTTCTCTCTCTCTGTGTCATTCACCCTCTCATCTCAATTGTTTAGCCCTGTCCTTTCAGTCTGTCTCACTCCCTCTTACTTATTTCTAGAACTCCTCCTTTCTTCCCGTCTTAAAAAAATAAAAAAAATAAATAACCCTGCTCTATGGAGCTCAAGCTGTACAGTAAGAGGGATGAGGGAGGAGGATCGGACAGGGACTTTTTTTTAACATGGGAGGAGGGAGTAAAGAGGTGAGGGGATGAAATGACACAAGCAGCCAAAGAAAACCAAAGACCAAAGCGGGGGAAATTAACTGACACATACGGCACAGAAGCATGACTCACTTTTCATGATTGCTTTTCAATGCCTGAGTCATTTTTGAGCTGCCACTTGAGCTAATATACAAGCGCTAATGTTCAACTGGGGAATAGCTGAGACAAAACCAAATGAGAGCGTGTAACTCACACCGATACAAACTCGGAAAGAGTTGCAGACTCTCGAAATCCTCCACAGGTGATACTTCTCTCTGCCCATGATTTCAGAAGTGGCACAGCAGCAAAGAACTGGGCTCCACTTCAGATTTCAGGTTAATAAATCATAGAGGAGAGGCTTGTTAAATTGAACTTTATATAACTTCTGTGTAAAGGTCAGCGCTCTTTTTCGGAGGTAATTTAAAGATTAGAGGAGTCAGTGTTTCCATCACACTCGCACACACACACACATTTGGGTGGGCATACGTGCACGCACACATATGGACACGCACATGTGCCAGTCATATAAAGCAGCAGGCCGTAGGTGAGAAAGGGCCCAAGGTGAGATTTTTTAATCATTTCTTCACTGGTGCAAACTAATCTGGGTGCCATTTGCACATACCCGAGCACAGTCTAACTCTTACTCCCAAAGCAGCTCATGATATATTTTCCATTCTTTTCTTTGAATTGAAGCCTTGTTTGACAGATTAGAATGTCATTATAGGTTGCCCATGCTGAGAAGCTCCAGATGCTGTCATTGATTGGTGTGAAAGCCTGCTGTAAGTTTCAGCAGCTAGTAGTAGCAGTGGTGGCATTTATAGAAACATTGACTGAGTAAAAGTTACCTGATTTTAGTTCAGCACAAGTTCACAGTAGAGTTTCAAATGAAGTCAAAAGGAACAGAAATTAGCCAAAGGTCATATGACATAGTCTGGCTCAAAGAGGCTTTCTACCATGCACATCCCATCAAAAAAAGGAGATATAGTCATTTAGAAACTAGTGATGGCATTATTTTCATGCTATTCCCCTAACCCTTGGAACAGCAACTGATCCAGGTCATACTGCACTACTGTCCTGCCACCATGGCCCTGGATGGCTATCAGACATGTTGCTCTGGCAGGCAGTCATTATGAGAATGATGTTGAAAATACAAAGTCAGTGGTGGAAAGGTACAGTGGGAGATCATTGGAGCCAGGTGTTGTTTAAGCAGGGCCAGTTAAATGATCTCTGAAGCCGAGCTCTCATTTTAACACTGAAGTGGTTCATAAGCCAAGTGAGACAGATCATCTAAAATAATAAGTTTTGCTGTCAGAGACACTTGAGTCAAGGAATTAACCATTACAGCGAATGTTTAAGCTGCTAGGGTTTGGCGGAAAAAAGTTCTAAATTAACCAGAGTAGTGATGTGGATTCTGCTGAGAGAGCAAATCTCCCTCAGTAAAAACATACATTAGCCTTAATTTTGGTTAAATCAACAACCGAAATACCAAATAGGGAGCAATTTGGGGTGTGATGTGGCTCTGCGGCTCTGACGTGTTAAAATCACAAAAGATGCAGTAAACTGATTACTTGAGTCTGTTTACTGCATCTTTTGTGAGGCACACCCCTCATTTTTTTTTCCACTGACATGATGCATTGTATCCTACAAGAAATAAACATTTGTCACCTTTTTTACCTCGCTAAGCTTGCATCCATGCATGCTGCAGTTTAGCTTAGTGCTTCTTGTTCCTTCTCAGAGAATAAATGAATGAATATCTACATAGATAAAGCTGTGGCAGGTTACTAACAATATCCTAAATCAATAGAAATATTCAAGAATGAAAGTATTGCATGTGCATCAAGTTCTAGCAAATCATAGCTCCATCAGAATACCTCAGGTAAACAAAGACCAAAGTTCAGCATCTTGATTCAAAGAGAATATTCTAGATGAAAAAATAAAGTACTATACAATATACAAAAAAACAATAATATACTATATACAACATACAAAAGCAAAATACTATATACAATATACAATATACAAAAACAAAATACTACAAACAGTATACAAAACAAAAAATACTATATACAATACACAAAAACAATAAAATACCATATACAATATACAAAAAAAACAATAAAGTAATATATACACTATACAAAAAACAAAAAAATACTATATACAATAAACAAAAAACAATAAAATACTATATACAAAATACAAAAAAACAATAAAATAATATAAACAGTATTCAAAAAACAATAGAATACTATATACACTAAAATGCTTAAGTACTTAGAAAATAAAATAAAATACTGAAATAAATAAAATAAAATGCTGAGGTATCGAGAAGTGAAGGTAAGTGGAACAAAAGGTGCTAGAGGTGCGGTTTTATTTACAGTAATTGTAAGTTAAAGTGCAAAAATTATTTGTGTTGTAGAATGTGCGTTATAAAGTCTGATGGCACCATGTTGGAATGATTTTCTGTGCCGTTTCTTTAGGGAGCGGGGTTGAATTAGTCTATTGTTGAAGCTGCTCTTAAGCTTGTACAAAGTTTTGTGGAGGGGGCGAGAGGCTTTGTCCATGATTGCCAGCAGTTGCACCCTGTCCTCCTCCACCTCCTCCTCTGTTGGCATCCTTTGCTTTGATGCCCGCATCCCAGGACACCACAGCAAAGAAAAAATGGTCCTGGACTGAGACTGGTAGAACATCTGGAGCATCCAGTCACAGACAAAAAGACCTGAGCCTCCTCAGGAAGAAAAGCCGGCTCAGGCCCTTCTTGAAGACTGCCTCTGTTTTTGTAGACCTCTCCAGTTTATTGTCCAGCACAACACCCTGGTATTTGTGTAATTCCACAATGTCAACATCTGTCCCACCAATGCAGACTGGAGAGGGTGGGTGCTTGTTCCTCCTGAAGTCCACCATCATCTCCTTCATCTTCACCACGTTCAGCTGCAGGTGGTTCTCCTCCCACCACTTAACAACATTTTTGACCGGGTCCCTGTACTCATCCTATCTCCCAGCCTCCACACGCCCCACAATGGCTGTGTCATCAGAGAATTTCTGCAGATGATACGACTCAGTGTGGTACTTAAAGTCTGCAGTGTAGGTGGTGAAGAGGAAAGGAGACCGAAACAGTTCCCTGACATACAGATCAGATATTCATTGACCCATGTGACGAGGGGAGAATCCATGCACTTGTTCTCCAGTTTGGCCTTCAGCAGCCTGGGCTGGATGGTGTTGAAGGTGCTGTCAAGTCAAAGAACATGAAGCAGACAGTGCTGTTGGGTCTTACTAGGGAGGAATAGGCCTCCTGCATCAAGTACATGATTGCATCATCGACCCCAACATGGGGCTGACATGCAAACTGTAGGGGGTCCTGGGATGGACACACTAGGGGTCTGAGGTGAGTCGAAGGCCTCTCCATAACCTTAGTGATGTGAGAGGTCAGTGCAATCAGTCTGTAGTCATCCAGTTCTACTGGAACGAGGCAGGATGTTTTCCAAAGCACTGGCACTCTCTGAAGGTGGAGGCTCAGGTTGAAGAGGTACTGGAGAACTCCAGAGAGCTGGCTGGCACAAGGCTTCAGCACGCGAGGGCTGATGTGGTTCGGTCCAGCAGATTTCCTCTGCTTAAGCCTCTAAACTAAATGTGCTTATGTATGACAAGCATCGAGCATATTGCCAATGTTCCTTGAATGTTACTGATGTGATGTAGGAGATTTAACTCAGTCCTATTGATCACACACAGAAAGACACTAAGAGTACTTGATACAAGGGAAATATTCTAGACAAGTTAAAGTATACCTAGTACTTACAAGATGATTCGATATGTATCTAGATACATGGGCTACAATACGATTCAGAAATGATTATTTTTATTATGGAATGGATTATATATGGTTGCATTCCAATATGGTAGGGTTTGATTTGGTTTTAATTATTCATTTTATTTTGAATTAAAACATTAGAAAAGCAGACAGGTCGTAAGTCCTTAGCAATAACATGTGCTATAGATAACGTGATTACCTTAGACCTCGCCGAGTTGTGGCTAAGTTGTAGCTGGAAAAAGTGTTTAATCATTGTGTTTTCATATTGCATGTTCTTGCTAGTGCTATCTCGACTAGTATCCTTGTCGTCTGCACAGATTCCACTGTGCCATCTCACCAGGTGAATGCTAAGATACGTACTACCACTGTACTTTAATATTGTTCTACAGAGCTTACAACTGGCCTGCTTCTGGTCCAACTTTCCATCCTTCTTACAAAATCCAAATCTCTCTCAGTCTTGCATGGTAAATCTTGTCTGTGTTGTTGGGCATATTGCTTTTGTTTCCTTGGCAATGCTACACTAACGTTTCTGTGCCACATCTCAAGAGAGTCTCACGCTGACCTTTGAACTTTTACGAGAGTTTGATGATGCTGTGAGGAAGTAGTAACACATCACACACAGTTTCACTCAACTGATTAATAACTTTAAAATTGGGCCATAGACCCGTTGACAATACATTTAGTTGGATCCAGAGGTCTGCGTATCGGTACAGTCGTATCCTCAACTTTAAACCCTATTTCGATTTCATGTTGGTTACATTTTTACACCCCTAATGATTAGACTATGTTCAGAAAGAGGCTTTCTTTCCTCTCTTAAAGCAAACCAAGTCCACAGTAAACTGACCAAATTAGCCAGTATCAGGAGTTCAGCAATGGATTCCATTATGATATGAACAACCATATTCCAAGTTTGAGTAAAGTATGCTCTACTGATTAGTTAAATAGCCTCCATGAGCTAACAGAAAACTCTTAATCAGTTCAGCCAAGGGTTTTAACCCTTTTCCTGATGACAGGTATGGACATGTGTACCACTGGTCACAGTAGCAAAACATGTATTACAAAAGTTGTGTAACAAAATAAATGTTCCCTACTAAAGAACCCTTCATTTGGTACATATGCTATGGAGACATGCCAATCTACCGTATCAAGAAAGTCAAGGCAGTAGTTTGTGTCATCTTTAAGCTCTGAATTGACAAAACCGCAAACTAACCAAGAGAGTTGAGTGAACTTCTAAGACTGGCATTGGACTTTAGGGTTTGGACTATGTAGTGACTGAAGTAGTTCATTAAGATTTAAAGTATGTTTTCTATCCTGCAAGCTTGTTAAGTGCATTAGTCTGGCATACCAGGTGTGAATAGGTCCCTGATGGCTGGATGGTTTCTAGATGACTGTAAAGAGAGCCAGCAAGAGGAGAAGGAGAGTTTGAGCTCAGATGTCTATCAGAGTAATACTTTTAAAAAGCACCTCTCTCCTCTTCTCTCTTCCTCCTCTCAGAGAGGCCTGTCACATGCATTTTGTGCTGATGGCTGACGGATCGGGCCAAGACACTCGTCTCAGGGCACTCCTCTATATATCGTTAATTTAATGCATGATGACGTGGCCAATTACAGCGGGCCTGCACGCTCAAATAGCATGTCAAAACCTGTGTATCAATCTATTAGGTCCCGTCTCCTTGCACATTACAAGGCACCTTAAAGCCCATCCCTGGTGCTGGAAGAAAGTGCTGACCTCATGGGAAACATGCCTCTGATCCCCTCTCCGGCCTTTTAAAGTCTATAAAAAACATAACAGGACTTAAACTGGCATGAAAGTAAGCTCAGGGGTAGGAGTAAGAAATATATGCCTGTATACAGTATATGTATAGATTAATATGCATTTATCCAAAGAGCAGCGTTATTGTTATGCAAGAGGCTTTTTACCTCTTAGTGTTTGAAGATCGCTAAGTTGGCATGGTCTGTGGTAATGGGAAGCGGTTGGTTGGTGCTCTGCAGTGATGGGCTTTCACATTTCCTCCCTGAAAACTTCTCCTTTGTCTCTTTGTCTCTATCTCCCTCCTTCCCTCTCTCTTTCCTTGCCTCCCTCCCTCCCCGTGGGATTCTTGCTGACAGGAGGGGCTGTGAAGTTTGACTGGCTCAGTTCAGGCTTTGATGCTGTCACTTCCCATCCACTCAGAGAGTTCAAGGCCATCAAGCTCTTGCAAATGAGCAGACACCGGCGCAGGGAGATGTACCAAGTAGTGAAGCCAGGGGCATCTTGTCCGTCCCCATGCCCAATGCTACACTCTCTCAGCTACAGGGTGATGATGTGCAGCCATCAGTCATTTGCTTTCTACCATTTATGATGGATTCAGTAGGACGGTCTTTACCTAATGACTACGTTTCCAAAATGAAGTTCCTTCTATAGTTTCTACATCCTGTTTTCCAGCACAAAAGGAGCTAATAAGCCACAGTGTCTGATTATAGATGAAAGGTCTTCATAGGGGAGTTTACAGGAGAGATGTTATTGTGCACTCAGGCCAATCAAAGTACATTTCTTGCACGCTTAGGTTACATACAAAGTCAATGCAAAGAGGTGAATTGACACAAATTTGCCTCATCTGAAGATGGCCAATGCTACATATGCATGTACATCAACCTGTCTGCAGCAGTGATCCGTGGCTGTCCTCCATTGTAGGGTGTTTATGTACAGTGTTGACTGCAGCTAACTGGAGCTGGAGAGGAAATGTACTTAATTTCCTGAACATAGAGAGGAGAGAGGAAAAAGAGGAAGAGAGAACCGGTGTCATTGGAGGGAACTGAGTTGAGATGTGAGGCTAAACTGAATTTAAACATAGACACACTCTGCCCATCATCGCCCGCTAGCTTACAGCTTAATGTACAGTATAGTGTTCTGGCCTTTGCGTTTAATCTGATCACACCATTAGGAAATAAGACTACCCTGAAATACCTCTTATAAAGTGTATTGACATCTTTTAAGGTGAATTCCAAGCACCCTCATGAAATGATGTATATAATAAAAACTTTTAAACTTTGTTTCTTAAACGTGCATTAACAAAAGGTGATTAACTCCTTTCACATTGCTCGAACATGAGAATGCCTTTTTGTTTTTGTTTTTTTATGTTGTGTGTCACATTTGTCAACACGATTGCACTGGAGTTAACAGGGAACAAAGAGAAAGCAAATGGATTTCATGCCTCATCAGACAACACCCAGAAGTCATTAAACTTGTTTTTTAAAAAGCCTTAATCAATAACAATCTGTTTTGGACACATTGTTTGTTTTCTTAGGAGCAGATAACAGAAGTTGATTAGGAGTGAGACATCTCAAAATGATCATTTCTATCTGGGCGATTTTAGCGGAGAGCAGCTGGAGCCAGTAAACACCTGTGACTACTGCTGAGTCATTTGACATGGGGGTGAATGCTGATTGTACACATTCCCAAAAAAGGTACAGTGTGCAATGTGTAGTGGCATGTAGCAAAACAGACTTGGCAGAAATGCAATTCAATATTCACAAGTATATCATAATTTGTGTAAAATCACCTAAAAATAAGAGTTGTTGTGTTTTCAACACCTTAGAATGGGCTATATCTACATAAGAAGTGGGTTCCCAGCAGTGGAAGTCGCCACGTTGCACCGCCATGTTTCTACAGTAGCCCAGAACGGACAAATCTGGCACTAGTGAGGACGTTTTGTGTTTTCACGTGTCCACCAGAAATGAACAGGGTGGGAGACAAAGAAGAAGAAAGCGTGGCTGCTGTTTCCTGCCAAACAATTTCTATTATGGGAAGTTTGGAAGTACCAACCAAGATGGATAAACTCAGGGGAGACTCAGCACTGAGTTTATAAATTCTGTGAATATTTTTCACAGTGCTCCATACTTTAAGGCATGTGTTACCGGGTTTAATTTTTCATTGTAAAAACAGTATAGCATACCCAGTGCCATACTTCCTGTGACCCAAACTGTTTCTGTTTATTTATGTCTATGTATTGCATATGTGGAAGATAAATTCTAGAATACGAGTTTAACCCAGAAGGTTTTGGCACCAGTTGTTGTCTATCAGCTTTAGCGCGCTAGTCAGTTTAGCATAGTTAGCCAGGTTAGCCAAGCTCATAATATGGTGTTGCTACCATCCAAATGGCAAGAACACAAATGAGTGACCAGAGCTGGAGGAGCCTTCTGGGACATTTAGATCCACTGCATGGACTAAATGACACATGAGCTTATTTATTTCGGACACAGGGACAATGGAAGTGGTGCAGCACTGAACCATATTGGAACATTTATGTAAGCCTATTCTAGTACTATCTCAAAATAAATGTATGAAATCATTAAACCGAAAATAAGCATCATATCCTTTGACCTCAAACTCTTTCCCTTTTGAGATAGACGGAAGACAGGAGGACTCTGAGTTTGTAATGACATGCTCCAAAATCACCATCAGCAGCTCCCACTGTCAGCTCTTCAGGGGAAAGGTCCAGATTTCCCCAGATGAAGCACCATGCTCAGTTTTTTTGTCCGTACATAAATATGTGCCATATGTGAAAAATTATGCGAACATTTTCTCTTATGAAACTGAACAAGATCACACTGAGGTCCAAGATAACGTCACCTTTGACGCACAACTAACCTGACATTTTTCATTCCAAAGCTCAGCATCATTGCTTCCATTAGGGATGTTGTTTACTAGTGAGTGTAGTTTTAAAAGTGATAAAACCATCATACTGCACAATCACTTTGTAAACAGCAACCACCACCACCAATAAATAAACTACTCCTACAAGATAAGCATAACTTGAACATGAATGAGAGTGTCAGCAGCGCTACCTTCTTTCACTTACTTACTTTCCCCAAAACCATCTACATAGGCTACAAGGACTGACAATTGTGTGTGTGTTTGACTGTGTGTGTGTGTGTGTGTGTGTGTGTGTGCATGACTCTTTTGCAGTTTTCAAAGGTGTTATGTAAAAGATCCAGCAGGGTTTTGTAAACTGTGTGCTACCTTGTTGTATGTACTACATAGTTGACAGATACAGTGATAAGAGGAGAAGGTGTGTGTTTGTGCAAGTGTGTGGCGAGAGCAGTAAATGTGGTTGTGTGTGGGATTCAAATCACAATGTTTGGCGCGCGTCTTCATGAGCGTGGTTATACGCGCTAAAGTGCAACTAACAACAACTACATGTGTGCTGCTACTGGATGTGTGTTTGCTTTTTTTTAGAGGAATCAAGAATGTTCAGTGTTTATGTGTGTGTGTGTGTGTGTGTGTGTGTGTGTGTGTGTGTGTGTGTGTGTGTGTGTGTGTGTGTGTGTGTGTGTGAGCAACAGTGATGGGCACTGATCTCTGGAGTGACAGGGCTAATCTCCCCAGTTACTGTCCCGCTCTCCTCATCCTGTCGTGCTCCAAGTGGCTCTCTGATCAGCTCGCATTAAAGCCAAACACTTTGACTGATTTGGAGGAAAATCAAAATCAATTTGTACCAGGGCCCTCTATTTCGAGCTGTCCCCTCCGGGCCCTGGAGCTTGTCACATCCCCTTGGTGTGGAATTGACGTTTTGACACGCAAAGTTAGATTAAAAAAGAGACTGAGAGAGAAAATAAGAGAGAGACAATAAGAGAGAGAGAAAAGGAGAATGAAGTTTTCTTCACGCCTACTTCCATCATTTCCCAAAGTAGTCATGAGATCAAGGTAGCCTGGGACGTGTCACCGCTGAACGGTTTCAATCACGGGATGTCAGTCAGCTCAGCTTGGCTCTGAGCTACCTGGTAGCTTGCGGACCCGTTACATAAGTGTTAGCGAATGTTTTCAGAAGGTCCAATGATACTGAGAGAAAAAACGGCCAAAGGACTCACAAAGTGATGAACAAATTAAATTGGCGTTTGATGGACGGGGAGACCAAAAGACGGCTTGGGGACAAGCTGACTGACAGGCTTGATTGAAGCGGGGCCACAGAGGAGAGACAGGCTGACAGACAGATGGAGTGTGACAAGCTAAAGCTGGTGCGTGACACCGAACACCATCAGACATAAGGCGACAATTGTGGCATTTGATGGACAGAAGGTTGTCACTGTGAGTAAAAGTAGTGAAGGGTGATTGGCACAGGGAGTCTTATCTAAGAGGTTTAGAAGTTTTAACATTTGCATGTGTGTGTGTGTGTGTGTGTGTGTGTGTGTGTGTGTGCGACAGGAGCAGCAGAGTGGAGCAGGGAGGAAGAAGGGCATATTGAATTAAAGTGACAAAAAGTGGGGATGTAGGATGAGGGAAAAAGACAGAGGGAAGCCAGGAGAAGAGAGATCAGGTCATATGGAGGTGAGTGGCCTTATCACACACACACACAGAGGATGTGGTCCATTTGCAGTGACATGCGTAGTGATATCTCAGCTGGCGTCGGCGCGGAGACAAGCTGTTTGTTGGTCTTGACAGTTTTGGGTGGGCTCAGTGCATCACACCAGCTCCTCCACTGTGAACTCTGCTGAACAAACGTCAATCTCCTGTTGTCTTGTGGGGATTTCAAACTTGAACAAAACGGGGAGGGCAGAGAATTAAATAAGAGAATGACAGGATGAGAAAAAATGTCTGGAACTGATATAAACCCACAGTACTCTCCTCCCCACACCTAGGAATGCATGATTTAGGTTTGCATCATGATTCTCATCTGTTTTTTTCCCTATATAATCTCATGCACTTGTAATGAATTAAGGTACTGTTGTGACTTGTTTGTAAAACAAGCTGTTTTATGTGTTTGTGCATAAACACATGGATCAACTTCACTTTATTTTCAGGCATCATCGGTTCTTGATAACTGCAGGGTTTCAGACCACCCCCATTTAATTAGCCTGATTATATTGTTAGTTCTTTTCTTTTTTTTTACTTGCTGACATAACCATTGCCGCTCGTTTAATTAGAATTAATTGCGCTCTAAGTTGAGGTCTTTCAATGAACATTAATATAAATTGTTAACTAATTAATCATCCTGTTGCTTCCCCCGTTTATTAAAGCTTATCCTGACCTCCCTGTGTCTCTGGCTTCCTGCAGAGGATGTAAAATTGTCATCAGCAATTTCAAAACTGGGCAATTGACAAAAAACCATGTGCCATTCAACACATCTTACCCTATTGATATTCATTAGGGTCACTCCTCCTTGGCCTCTCGGCTAATATGATATCATGGTCAGTGTGTAAGCGAGTGAATCAGGCGTGTCACAGCGCTGACATTACAGGCAAGTCACGCTAACTAATGGGCAACGGCTATGATGTCCAATGCTGTCACGTGGTTCGACCCTGCAATGTCACAGCGCTGACAGGCCTATTAGCTGTGGTAGACAGTGGGGGGGTGGGCATTGACACAGATAGCCCCTGACAGAGGGAGATGTAGGAGAGAGTAGGGTCTGTTGACACAGATAGACCCTGATAGGAACAGAACGGGGGGCTGGGTGTATCTAAGAGAAGAAACATACTGTAAGTCTGTTTGGAAGTCAACTGTCTGTTGACTCCAAATGTATTTTTATCTTATCTTTATTTTTACCCCTGTGTCAACTCACAAGATATCAATGTTGACTCAAGCATGTCTGTTAAAAAAGTTTGGCTTTGTTCTCAACATTCTCAACCTGGCCCGCAGACTTAAGCACCCTTGTCAACATCAATAGGTCCCAGTTTGTGTTTATTTCTTATGAATATAGTAAAGCAGCCTTCACGAGCACTATCATGTATCATATAATAGCACATTCATGTAAGCAAAATTTGATTCTTTAAACTTTTTCAGCGATTATTATTGTCTTCCGTGTTGAACAGGATGGTTATTAAACTACTGAGCGGCTTATTTGAAAGGTCCATGATCTCCTGAAACAAAAAAATCCGTGGCCCTTTTCACACAGAAACGCCGAATTATATCTGCCTCGGAGGTTCGCCAATTCTCCGCTGTTGTTTGTTCACACAGAACCAAGCAGCTCCGGTGTAAAGCCGCAATCGGGTGTAACTCACACAGCAAGCCGGCGCTGCAGATCCAAAAGAGGTGTGGCGGTACATGTCATGATGATGGCGCATGTGTGTTTTTTCCCCAGCTGTCCTGTTAATCTCAACATGTACTTGCTGACTTTTTAGAATCATATGGATGCCATATAATGTGTTGTGATTGGGATCCTGACCAACCATGCACACTAAAAAGTAAAGAAGTTACGTTTTTTTTTTTTGCCCTCAATTACACAATTACATTATCACCATCAGATGGACACGCCAGGGTTCATCCATTCACACAGGTACGGTTTGCCTCTGCTGTAGCTCTGAAACTTTCACTCAGAAAAGGATGCAGAGAATTGGTGCAGGATCCCCACACTCAAAGGGAAGTGTGAGTGGAGCTAGTGTTTTTTTATTTCCCACACACACACATGTAAATTATAATATTATTAACCCCTGTATAGTTGACTATACATCATGTTAATAAGCATCTTATAAGGTCTTATATATGCCTTATCAACTATTGATTAATGCTTATTACAAGAACATTAATACAAAGCCTTATCTCTATCTTTTAAAGGTTCCAGCCATGGGGACACCCTGATAACTCACCTGGTAGAGTGGGTGGCCCCTGTACAAAGACTAAGTCCTCAGCAGTGGCTCAGGTTTAATTCCACCTGTGGCCTTTTACTGCAGGTCTTCCTGCACTGTCTATCCTGAAGCCTTGAGTCTTTGCTAACTGCTGGATTTAGGATTTCTTTTTTGCCACTTTCTCTTCACATTCTCTCAACTATATAATTCTGGATAGGGATCTGTGGACAGCCATTATCAGGTGTTTTTAACTATAACACAAGGATGTTTGACTGGGGTCATCCTTGTGCTGTCTTGGCTGTGTATCTAGGGTCATTGGCAACTGAATTGTCCATTGAACCTTCAGTCCTGTATGAGGTCATAAGTGCTCTGGAACAGATTTTAATTAAGAATATTTCTGTACTTCGCTCCGTTAAGCTTTCTTTCAACAAAGTCCATTAGACTCTTGGTTTCCTCCAGGCACAATGCTTAGCATTGAGGCCAAACAGTTGTTGGTTTCATCAGACCAGATAATCGTGATTCTCACAGTCTAAGGGTCCATTGGTCCTTTTTGCAATCTGCAAGTAGGCTTGATTGCTTCATGTGTATGTTATCGAAGAGAGGCTTCCCTCTGTTCACTCTGCCATAAATGCCACTCACTGATTGAGTCAAGGTATAGAAACAACCCAAAGATAATCAAGATACTGTAAAATTCACCAGAGCAAAGAAGGTTTATTTTTCTTTTTAATGTAACTATGCGGTATTGAATAAAGATTGATGGTAGACAACATAACTTTAAGAGATTTCGGCCTACAGCTGCAGCAGAGCAAAAGGTTGAGAGGGTCTGAATAGTTACTGATGCACTCTGCTAGTCCTTGTTGAGTACTGGGTGCTTATCTCTACTTTATCAGATAACCATATAAACATAACTCCAAGTGAAATAGCTGTGTTTGATCATTAGATCCTAGTGTTAGTTCTACACCACACAGCAACAGTTGTCAAGTCTTGTTTAGGCAGGCCTGTTCACTGTAGTCAATAAAATTGAGCATTTGAGCATGGCATCAGCTTCCTGTCATCATCTGCACTTGGGTTCTTATCTCACTACTGTTTACAACAAATCCTGTTATGATATGGACTTTGATGAAAATCATCACTAGACCTGCATTCATAACAGAGGTTGTAGCAATAGGACAGTGCCAGCTAAGGACAAAGCACCTAATCTGGGATCAGTTCCCAGAATAAAGGGATATCTGACACCATCCAGCCTGTGAATGATTAAGATCATACGCAATGCATCCACCAGAGACCTACACAACAGACCTACATCAATTCACTGATGGCCTGGGTTGGATGGTTTTGGATGGGCAAGGGGATCTTTGGGATCAGAACTGCAGCTGTAAAATAGAGATTTAATTTATATTAAGGAGGAGACTGTTATGTTGAAACAGAGAGTTCTCAAGCAACAGCATATGAACTATCCAGTTTAGGGAGGGAGAGAGAAATGGAAAGAAGGCAGTGTTCCTTCTCCAATATGCCAAATGTCTTGGATAATGGTGTGACATACCCATAATGCACTTGGGGCTTCAGGCCAGGCGGGATGACACTATCTCAATCATGCTCCACCATCGCAAACACTGATGTTCCCCAGCTGGCCCAGGAAGACAGCAAGGTTAGAGGACACACACGCTAACACACACATATCTACAGACGCAGAGTTTATGGTTATAGCACACTCTCAGTCCTCTTCCCCGTCTCATTCATTGGGCTGTGTTGCACCGCAGGTAATGGTGATGATCGAAAACAACCAGGACCTAATAAGAGCAGCGGCTTAATGACACAATTCATCTCGGTTTCTCATTGCAACATGTGGAGAATTTCAGCTGCATTATTGTCCAGGCACAGGCTTGTTGAATAGTTCTCAGAAAGTTGTTTTATTTCTTATGTCTTTTAAGGCTTATTTTTCTCTGATTGAGCCATTTTTGCAGAGTGGATGATGAAACCACCAAAATTCAGCTATCTGTTTGCTGCGCACTCCAGCAGTATACATTGACAATGATGGCAGGTGCGGAACACATCGTAACAACTAGGACCACAGATGCTCACTGATGGCCATTGGCAAACTGCTGCCCGTTAACCTGGTGTGTGGGATTTTATGTTGAAAAGTGGCCACGATTGCCTGAAGTTAGAATGCGGTATAGGTACCTATTATACTATATATCTAAACTTTAATATTCATTAGATAATATTTTTATTTTGAACTAATTCACTGCACAATATTGCTCACTCATAACTTTGCATTTGTGAGATAAATAAATGATTCATCATGGCAAAGGTGGGATAGTCCTGCTTTAAGCAATTATTTTTAATCATTATCATTTAAATTAAAATATTAGAAATAGTATTTTTTCAGATTAATTTAACAATATCACAAGAATAACTCAATGCACTTAATGCTATAGCCATTGAGCCTTTAACATTATCCACCAAAAGGAATAAGGCACAAAGTGAATTCTGGGTATTTTTAACCATTATCCTCCATATTTGGCATCTCAGTCAGTGTTTGTCTACATACCATCTCTCTCTCTCTCTTTCTCTCTCTCTCGCTCTTTCTCTCTCTCTCTCTCTCTCTCTCTCTCTCTCTCTCTCTGTAACCAACCATCCTTTCTCCCCTCAATGCTGGGAGCACACAGGCAGACTCCCTCCACTCACCAGGGTGTAATCTCTCTTTGTTTACACTGCCAAGGGGTTATTTGGCTGTCTGTTAGAGTGTGACACAGACAGCGCTACACTGTCAAAGACAGCCTCAGCACACTGCAGACAAGCCGATTCTGTATTCAGTGTATCTAACACGTCAGCCTGCACTGACAGTATGTGATGGCCTACAATCACACAATATGCTCTGAAAGACAGGATCCATCCATATGTCAGAAAAATAAAGATTGGAGAATAGCCATTGGCTGTGGTTATACTTGTCATTTCACCCTGTCACCCTGAGTTTTAAGACCTGATGTTAACAATGGGAAAGATTGCATCGCTGTATAACACACTTGGCATGGAAGTAGCTGTCATGTAATTCCTGTTTCTAGTTTTATTGCAATCTGAGTCACCATTATTGTTCACTGTCCCACTCTGGTCTACCACGTGTTCACTTTTTAATGGGTATCATTGAACCTGGAATTTATTCACATGTAGAGTAATAGAATATTAACAAACATTATTCCTCAATCTGAAACACATACAGAAAACGCAGACATTTGGATTTCGTATTTGCAGCGTTTTTCATTAATGCTTCAAATATATGTTTCAGCAAGCCTGATCTCTATTGATTATTTAAGATACAGAATACACACTCACAAAGATTTATAAATACAAGAAAATTACTTTCACATGCAAAGTTATTTCGGACCTGTGAAACTAAAACAAAGAAACAAATTAATACTGTTTAGCAATTTTACATTTGCATACATCTCTTGACATTTATCCATATGTGTTCTACACAGTGGCAGCAATGTATTATGTTAAATGTTTAATTTGTCACAGCTTAATTTTGATTATATATTACTTCTGTAGTCATTGTGTTTGAGTGTGTCTACAACAATATTCCAATTTTAAAATACAGATGCTAATTTTGCATTAGCTGCAGTTCAAACGAACGACCACCAGGTAGCCAATGTGAGCAGTCCGTACTACAGTGAAAACATCGGGGCCCTTAGTTTCTCTCTCCTCCCTCTGGAACCAGACACATTGTTTAATTTCCTCATTGACTCAGTCCATATCTATGGAGCCCTTCTTGTAAATCCGTGCTCTCGGATTCTACAATCCATGCATGCAGATTTTTCTTCCTCTTCTCATTGATCAGCTAGAGGCACGATGGATACAAGCAACCCAACACAGCTACTGACAGTCCTGTCTCTCTACATGGAGTTTACCTTTGACATTTGATCAATAAACAATAAAGATGATGACAACAACTCCGTTTTACTGTATATGAGCAAAATTCTCGATGTAACTGGAGAAGGAACGCTGCGTCTCTGCATGTATATAATGTGGTGCACGAATTGCAGTCCTCTGATTTTACCAGATAGGTCATATACTATCATTCTGATCAAAAGAGGATTTGGTGTGGGTGAGGGAAATAATTCCTTTTTGATGAGGAATACATTATTAACATAAACTAAAGTGGTCCTCAAGCATCAGGGCCCATCTTTTTGCTGGCTAAAGTGGCGCACAGCACAGCGTCACAGTGTCATTGCTAGCTTTAGACTGTCAGCCTTAAACTGAGGTGTAATCAGGTGCTTTGCTGGCACATCTCTGAGCAGCAGAAAGCGTTTGTAGTAATAAATGTAAACGGACCCTTGATCTAAAGTCAATGTTGCAGTGTTTTGACTCTAACGATGAGGACACACCAGAGCGAAGCACATCATCTCTTCAAACTGGGCAACGGGAGGGCAGCCAGCAGTGTCCGAGGAAGTGTAGGCAGAGGGCGTGGACATAAGAAGGCAACAGGTCATAGAGCAGATGTTTATATGTCGAGTAGAAGATCTTCAAGCCCAAAAGATTACGTATGAGCAGGTCAGCATCTAAAGTAGAACATTACTGACATTAGTGGTGTAGAACTAACATTAGTTTTTTTTTTCCCTGATAAAAAACACCTACAACTATAGAGTCGGGAGGACAGGGAGGGGACGGACAGGAGGACAGACGCTTCACCACATACAGCTGTGGTATTTGTTTTCCTCATATGAGTTGCTAAAGACAGTTGCAGTTACTACGTTACTTTTGTTCGGTCATGTAACGTTGCTTTGTGGGACATTTCTCTGTATTTAGTTGAGTGAAGGACCTGTGCAGTTATCAGACTGTCAGACCGACACGCCCTCGCTCCGCGCCTCCGGATTATCCGTTCACACTGGGATGGCTCACCAATAATGCGGCCCTGATACTACCGCCACATACCGCCGGTGGGACCCGCCGTCAGCGGGACGGAGTGGGTCGGCTGCAGCTCCGGTGGTGGCGGCGGCGGCCACATGATGCCGGTGGGACCCGCCGTCAGCGGCGGTCAGCAGCGGCCACATCTCCTCGTCGGCGGGAGGAGAGGATGCAAGCCGGGGACGGAGTTGACCAGCGTCAACGGACTCCCCCGTTTCCTTACGTTGTCATCCGAAGGAAACTTAAATAAGATAACAGCGCCGTCACCCTGCACACTGTGGCATCCAGGAAAGATGCAGAGGATGTGGAGGAGACATGACAGGTTAGCTGACTGGTTGACTGGTTAGCTAGCTGCAAACTATTGTAAGCAATGCTATCCGAGACTGGAGAGCGAGTGGGAGAACCGCTGAAGCCGACGTGCTGAAGTTATTTATAGCACTTCCGCAGCAGGGCCGGGTTTATGCAAATCATATGGCCGCGTTACGTATGATTTGCATGATTTCTGACCCGCCCATTAAATCCTGAACACAGAAATGTTGAAAAACTGTTTGTGAGCCTAGCTCCAAAATTAAATTCTACATGGCCGAATGGCTTTTACATGTTTTAAGTAAACGCATTTATGACCTGTTTAATGTGTTTAGAAGAAAATGGCTGATTTTGGTTTACACGGACTTTAATCTATCCATTAATTCAGACTATATCTGCGGCAAAGTGATCCTGTATAGTGTCTGAATTGTGCTTAACCTCAAAGTCATGTCAAAAAAGTCATGTGTTTGTTCAGTATATTGACTACTAGGCATGTTACTTGGACACACAAGTGCCCTTATCAGAATCACATTCTTTGCCAAGTAGTTTTCCGCAATTTGACTTTGTGTTTGTCTATAACAATAAACACAGGACGTACAAAAACCAAAAGAAAGATAAAAAGCTTTATATGAACTGGGGCATATGTACAGTTTTATCCAGGAATGTATACATGTAAAAATGTATTCACCATTGTCTATGATCAAACTAGTCTGAGGACAGTCACGCTCTGTTCCATAAAAAAATATCTATTCATGTTGCTCATCTACTGTTTTACAGGCCACAATTCAAAGACTACTTTTGGAGCAATCACACTTATTTGTATGTCGTTCTGTATTTATTCCTTGTTTTACATTATCACTAACTTGTTTGAATAAAGTATTGAAAATGAAAGATACCTTTTCTTTACACTTCCAGCATAAACAACCAACTCATTACGGTTCTTACACATCACGCGATGCACTAATACAAACAACTGAATTAGGTAAGGTTAGCTTCCTTCTTCATTTTTGGAACAAATGTAAATAAACAAACGTAAATAAATAACACTACAAAAATATACCATTTAGCAAATATACAGTGCAATTAATATAAACAACTATATACATGAAGGACATCCAAAGGTTTCTGGATTGATTACAAACAAAAATCAGTGTTGGCTAACAGGTTAGGCCATTTACAGTCATTTAATATTTATATATTTAGATGAATATTCACAGATATATGCAATCTTTCATGATCTCTGAACAGCAGACTTGGCTATTCAAATATGTAGCACACATGAATTAGTTTGCCTGCCAAATAGCCTACTAATGTCTGGCTAATGTCCCAACAGCCCAGGGTATCAGTGCATGTGTGAACACTGCTATATGGATTAGATCCACAATACGTGTAAACATTGGTAAATGGTAACATTATATGTAAATGTTTCATACGGCAGTAGTCTATCATAGCTAGCTTGCTAACGCTAGCTACAAGCTGACGATGCTAACAATGTTAGCATTGGGCTCATACTCATCACAGTACTCCAGTGTTGACTCTTTTTTTTACCTCTTGAGCTGTCCAACTTCGTTTTGTTTGAAGCCCTCTCCAGTTTGGTCAAGCACATTGAGTGATGGACGGCGTCAGTTGATAGACAGGTAGGCTGCACATTCAATAACCAAAATTGACAGGATTACGTTTTTACAGCCCTGTCACTGCCACAGACCGTGGATTTTTTCCCTTTATTTTCCAAATCAATTTATATTTTGAGGGCTGTCTGCATGTTAAGAGATTGTATACAAATGCAATAAAAAATGTTTTTGAACAGAATTACCAACCTCAGCTTTAAGCGGCAAAACAAAAATCTGTAGTATAAGACAGTATACAGTATAAACAGGCCAGTACAGAGGATACTCTCTAGAGGAAACAGCAGTGATGGAGCTCAGGACTTGGCAGATTTCAATAACATATGCACATCAGAGGGGATTTAGAAGTGGGTATACGCAATGCAGATTGAAACATATGCAGTTATATCCCGCATACCTGCAACAAAGCGTAGTTCAAAAACAGAATGACATTTCACTCTGACAGCTCAATGAACTGGCTCAAATAGATGTTAATGCTAAGTGTGTGATGGCCATTCACTAAAACAATAATAGTTGTTTTCACTGAAGGACGAGGGTTAAAAAGTAAATGCTCAACGAACTACAGTAAGGACTCATACTTAAAGAAGTAAGATGGGCCTTGCACAGAACTGGGCTGTCTAGTCAGAAGATAAAAATGCTAATTCTTGAAATTGGTGCTAGATGATGACATGATGACATGAGAAAATGGACTGGTTTTAGAATTTGCTCCAAAATAAATTGTCTGACATCCAAACAGTCCACAGAAATCAGTTTCTGAAAACATTTTGGACGAGGAATAGAATACAAACAGGATCATGGTTCGTATTCGTATAAGTACTACCTTGTTTTACAGTTTGTTTTCACAATATAGGTACAATATGGTACAATCTTGTGTTGGTAAAATGGAGAGGGATTCATTTTCAAAAAGAAGTGGCAGATGTTATTTTCCTTCCTTACTTGTGAAGAATTAACTCCCAGTGAGGATGTCACAGAGAAAATAAGCGATCCCCTGAACCGGAAACCGGACCACCAATCAGTTATTAAAATATGATCAAATCTAGCTGAACATTAAGCATCCAGCGAACTTTATTCTTCCGATCTAGCATGATGTGATACATGTGTGTATGCTTGTTTGTTCTGCACATCTCCATGCTTGTGGTATGTGTGTATGTATATATGTCTGTGTGTTTGTTTGGTTGGCTATTAAGGATTCCGGTACATGGTGTGTATTTTCATAACTCACACAAAGGTGTGCGTCAACTAATCAGACTGGAACCACCTAGTGTGTGTGAGTGTGTGTGCTCTTAAAAAGCTCAGAGACAGATTTCATCCATTACGTCAATTATGAATTAGCACCTCTCTGCCATCTCTCAGCTCTCTCTCTCTCTCTCTCCGTCGACTGCTGTCTTAATTAGCCAAACACAGGGCATCAACTCATTCTTCCTGCTGCAGGGGCTCTCCTCACACACACACACACACATACACACACACGAATAGACAAAGAAAGGTGTACAGATTCATTCAAGCACACGCTGTACATGTGCACACATATGCAAGATGCAAATCTGAAGAAGCGAATACGGACACACACACACACGCACGCACACACACACACACACACACAGCGAGTGTAAGCTAGTGGTATTAGTGTGTGGGGACACATAATGAGACAGTCCTTCACATAGTGTCATGGTGTGACGATGTGTTACCAGTCCTCTATCTGGCCTGTTTCAAGTGTAATGTGAATCAGGGCCTTGACAGGCCCTTTGCACATAGATCTGTCACTTCATAAAATGTGCTCTTCTGAAAGTGGAAGTGGAGTTGAAACATGGCCTTCTCAGCTAAGTAAAGGTTTAAAGTGACTAATGGACCTATTAAAAGCCACTGTTTGCATGTAAATGAAGATTTTCAAGATATATGTATCAACTTTACAGAGCATTTTAGTGTCTTTGAGGACATTGTTTTGGATTTACCCCACTGCAAACCAGTTCAAAGCAGTTACACTTCAACTGTGCAACTTTATCTTCATTAACATGCCCACTTACCTGGCCAAACTTGTCAAGAGGCCAAAACTCACTTACTGCTGCTAAAGAGACATACAGAGACCCTAAAGGGACATGGGAAAAAAAAGAAAAAACTTCAACGCTTCTTGTGCTCATGAGAAATGTTTAAGTTTTTTTTGTCCCTTTAGGGGCTCCGTAGACATTCAACAGTCCTACCTTTTTTAAACAATATAATGTTAGTAAGTTAGTAATGAACTAAACAATTATGTGTCTGCAAGATGCTTTCTAATAACCTGTTACCTCTTTGATGGGACCTAATATTAGATTATTAGAAACCATATCAGCATATCCTGTAAAGTTAGTTGTTTGTTCCTAAACTTAGTGTGAAAGAAATGTTGAGAAATTATTAAGAATATTGTAATACAATTTTTTTCAGAATTGTAGGAGTTATATATATATTTAATGTGTTTTTGACAATTGAACAAACTTTAATTCATTAGTATTTAACACTGTTTGGTATTTGGAACAGATGTTGTCTGACAAATGTTCATATTTACCCTGGATCCCGCTCTCGACACTATGACATTTTACTTGTTTTGATATCTTAGCTATATGCTCAGTATGATGATGACCAAGAGGACCGAATAACTAATGTTAGCTTCAACAAGCTTCTTCAAATGGCACTAGTTAGCTACTGCACCAACACAAATACAGTACATATACATGCAGGCACACATGCAATTTCAGTCACACGCCAGATAACAATATCAATCAGAACTTCATGTGTAAATAGTTTTTTATGCACTAGCCAAGTAGGATGTGTCTCTCTACTTCTCTTTACCAGGGGACTGTTAAACTTAACGTTACACAAACACACAGGTAAAATAACATGATACAACAGAGTAAAATTGACAAAATTAGCTTATTACCTTTGAATTCAAACGCTGAGGATTCTTCTTAAGAAACTCTTGCAGCAAAATTGTGCAGAGAAAAGCAAGTGGCCATCAGCTTAGACTCATAATTTCTGTGTCCTTCAACGTTACAAAGGCTCCTCGTCTGACTGCATGAAAACAGAAACTAGAAAACATATGTGTTATAACGGGAATGGAAATCATCAGCAAAAACAGATTATTTCTACAGTTGAATAAAAATTACCATTCAAAATTACGGTACTATCATTCACAGTAAAAATACATTTACTCTAGAATTCACCTGCGTTCAGGTTCTACAGTAAGCATTATTTCATTATACAGTAATTGTAACTGCTGTGAAAAACTGCAGATAAAGAGAATGCAGGCAGGTTAAGGAACAAGTGCAAGGAAAAAGCTATTATTAAAAGCAATTATTTCAACTGAATTGGGGGTTGTACTAAAGCAGGAGTAGTGGTGTGGGGTTGAGGGGAGATGACCTTTCTATTCGCTGCAGAAAACATGTTTGTTTGTGTTACTTTTCATTTTGTATGCTGCGGACTGTTCTGTTGTGAAACCTTGAGTGTTACCTTTGCATGTTAAAGAACTTATTAACTAAACAGTAATGTTAATTTAGGGGGTTCTGAGTAATCGGTACCAGACATTTATTTTTGCTTTATATTTGATTGCAGACCACTATTTTGATTGACAAATAGACAACCTATCAGACGGGCCGAGGTAACCGGAGTGTGTAAAGGGCCGCTGCCTCCAGCATGGCATATGTTGAGTAGCAGAGAGTCTGACAGGCAGCCGGGCTACTGAGCAGAGCGTCCTGCACACGAGGCTAAGTGAGTTAGCAAGGGGCTGCTGGCTCTGTAATAAAGCGTTTAATGGACACACAGCTTCTCCCTGCCTTCCCGGGGCTAACACTAAATCCCTCTTTACTGTCGCTTGCCCAGATGTTAGTGAGTTATTAATTTCACTCTGGAGGCTGGTGCATCCATCTCCAAGCTGAAATATATGTAAAAAGTTAAGTCCGACATGTTTCCATCTTGAAAAAAAATGAGGGTTGAAAATCTTCCTGTATTTGTTTTAACTTTTGCTGTTTTAGTGATGAAAGAGAGAATTATGAGAATTATGTCAGTCAGTTTGTCATATCCCTAATATTAGGGTATTTGTATCTTGCAGCCAAGGAGTGTCCCAAGCCGATCCCAAAGATCAGTTTTGCGCTATTTCAGGCATATTTAAATGGATCACTGTCAGTTAAAATAAACCAGATCAAATCCCAATCCTTAATTACTGTAACCATTTGTGTTGTCTTTCCAACACACAGTTGTATGCAGACTACACGGTATAAGTAAAGGACTTCATTTACCAGCTCATCCTCATCAGAAAAATGTCAATAAAGGTAAATTCTGACACTAGTTCATTATAATTTATCATGTTTACTTGTTTTGTTATGTGGCAACCTATAGCACCTGTAGTAGTAATTACAGTGGCACAGAAGGAAGTGAGGAGAAGTAGTGTGAAGAGGGAAAACTCGGCGTTGGTCGGGGGATGGATGGGCGAGTTAAAGCTCCTGTTTGTAAGATGGTAAAACTGACGCTTTGGGTTTCCCAACTCGTCAGATACTGACGCTTTCAGATGGTGGCCGACCCGACCTACAATCCTAAAGCGTCAGTATCTGACGAGTTGGGAAACCCAAAGCGTCAGTTTTACCATCTTACAAACAGGAGCTTTAAACAAGTACATGAGTTTTATTTAGGAGACCTCTGTTTGTGTCCAGTGTGACAACCAAAGCAACAGTGAGAACTTACAAACTATTTGAGTTAAATCCTACGTAGAATTAAGTCAATTGAGAGTACATTTGTAACCTAAATTACAGAATTAGCATACCTATTTTAACCCAAAAGATGATGTTTTATTGAACCTAACCAAGTACTTCTCCCGCCTAGATAAAGGTCTAGTACATGTGTCACTGTTATGCTGCGGTTTTGGGAACATAGATCAATGATAAATGAGTTGCTTGCAATTGACTTATTCAGTCATGTTGGTATGAGGATGTGTTATTATTTACACCTTTTACAAATCTGAATCTTCACTGTAGCTGCTAAGCTAAAAACCCAATTTGAAGTAGTTGCACAAGCTCAGCCATGTGAACATTTTCAAATTGGACTTTCACATTTTAAAACAACTCCTCAACTATTTCAGTTGATCAGGAGAATGATGCCTTGCTGTTTTGCTGTGCAGCTCCGGATATGTTTTGTGGATTACAAAATGATTGACTGAATTTGTTCATTTTTGGGTTCCTTTGCTTTTTTTGTGATCTATTTCAAACACACAGAAAACACAGGGTCAGCTGGCAAATAGGTTGAACGTGGCTCAACTGTTGTCGGAAAGCAGCATGAAGTAGCATCAACCAACAAGGCAAAAGACAGGCCATTACATACTCAACATGCACTGTTCCTGACATAATACTTTGTAGTGTAAACAGCATATTTCTATTGTTTATGGGGTGGATAAAATGCCACATGTTAGATTAAAAGAGTTGTAAAATTTTAAACTACGTGCAGACCCTTGATTTTGCAGGGACGCGGGAATGATGCAGTCCAAACACTCCCAGTTGCCGGTGTGCTGATTAGCAGGGAAAACACAAGGAAGAAAAAAGTATAATTTGTGTGAGAGGATGGATTAGGATGCGCAGGCAGCAAGGATTAATGTTGCACTTAATACATGAAACTGCCTGCTCATAATGTGGTTCAGCAATGACGACATTGTTACAAATAATGCTTGGCTATTATTGTGCCCGATCCATATGAATAAATAAATAATAAGACTGGGTTCAGAAAGCTAGCTGTCAGCAAGCTCTGAACAACTGTTCACACACAACAATAATCGTTCACAGGAGTGCATGCCAATCTGTTTCTGATCTGGGGCTTTGCGCTGGTGAACTCCAAAAACATTCAAGGGTGTAAGATCTAAAATCCTGTAGTACAAACTTGTGAATTTGACAAACGACACACAGCTTGTGAGTTCGCATGATTTTAGCCTCCACGAGTGGCTGACTTTGACTTTCTTATGAAATAAAAACTGTAAAAATTATTCTGTCGTGTCAATGAACTCGAACATGTTCAAAATAAAGTAAGCACAAGTGATACATGAATTAAGTAGGCGTGCAGACCAAGCACCAATAGAAATGCCCCTTTAAGCAAAACTCTCGCCAAAATGCAACCTAGGCTTTTTTTGTGAAATCTATATAAGTCAAACCTTTGTGTAAAAGCATAATTACGACTAAAGAGGCACTTTTAAGATTTACCATAGTTTAGTTTTTGGGCAAGCTCATTTTCAATGGAGTGCTAGGGCCCTTTTTTTAAACACTTAGAAGGCTCGACACAACATGAAACTGCTCGTAGTATCCCTAGGGTCTCTACACATGAACCCGAGCATTGAGAACATTGTTTGTGTACGCAGAGTTTGCTAAAAACAAAGTTTTTCCAACAACTCACCTTAGCAGTAGCTTGTTCCGATCTCAGTCATGGCAGCCGAGAAGTATCGATCTTAGAATGCAACGTAACATGGACGAGAGTTAAGGTGGAACGCTACTGTCTTCCAGCAACAACTATCCACGTGTTATCTCAAGTGACTTTTCCGGCTTTTTATTTTAGTATTGTTTCTTATATGAGGCTCCTTTTTCAACTTTAAGATCAATATTCTTTTTTGCTAACGACAAAACAATGAATTATCCGTGCATTTATATGGAACTGAGCTTTAGGATCGGTCCACCTTAACTGCCCTCCATGTTACGTCACATTCAGAGATCGAAACTTCTTGGCTGCCAGGATGGCAGCGAGCGGAGGAAACATTTGCTAACGTGAGTTGTCTAAAAAACTTTCTTTGTAGTAAACTCTGTGTACCCAAACAATGTTCTCAATGCTCGTGTTCATGTGTAGAGATCCCTGGTGATACTACGAGCAAAGTTTCATGTTGTGTAGTGCCTTTGATGCTAGCATAAAAGTGCCCCAGCACATTGAAAATGAGCTTGCTTGAAAACAAACTACAGTAAATCCTAAAAGTGCCTCTTTCGTCGTAATTTTGCTTTTACACAAAGGTTTGACTCATATACATTCACAAAAAAAGCCTAGGTTGCATTTTGGTGAGAGTTTTTCAAACAAATTGCAATTGTTATATCCTTATGGGAGCAACTGAACCCACCTCAGGCCCCAAAGTCAGGGACAAGCTGTATATCAGCAAACTGCTATATTGGTCAATCCAAAATGTTCCATATCACCTGGAAGTTTATAGAATACAGAACTGATACAGGTGGAAGATTCAAAGGTAATTACTCAGTCTCACAGACACACACAGCCCTCAGGTCTTCATCGCAGTAACACGATTTTCCCTGTTGGGGTCACTTATAATATCACTGTATTTCTGCTGAACCTTTTAGAAAAAAAAAAACAGACAGCACAAGAAAACATAATTAAGCTGCCAGGACAGAGGAAAAAAGTGCCACACCGCCAGGTAACTATGAATTTCTCTGATGTACCCGGACTGTGGCTAATGCACTAAGACTGTGATCTACTGCTGTAACAAAATAATTTCCCAGTCTGGGATCATTAAAGTAATTCTATCGATCTATCTATCTATCTATCTATCTATCTATCTATCTATCTATCTGTTATGGAAAGAGAGGAATCCTGAGTAAAACAAACCCAGGAAAAAGGAGACAGGGATTTCTGCTGTATTCAGAGTCGCTTGAAATGTTTAGCTCAGACACAAGCCTTGGAGTGTTAGCTACATGGCAGACACAATCTCTAGGGCACTATTTTGTATTTACATCTCTCTCTCTCTCTCTCTCTCTCTCTCTCTCTCTCTCTCTCTCTCTCTCTCTCTCTCTCCCTCTCTCTCTCTTTTTTCCTTTTTTTTGGGTTGGTCTTTATTTCCTCCCACACCAGGACAAAGTGTTGTCTGGACAGCTCTGATGAGCCAGGGCGTCTCTGGTATTAAACATGTAAGCAGGACAAAGAGATAGAGGGAACGAGGCTGGGTGGGAGGGAAGAGAAATAGTGAGACCGAGTCGGCATTCAGCAAAATGCAGACGCGTCGAATCTGGAACCGTGACAAAAATGTGTCCGGCCTAATGATGTCAACTAGTGTTCTCACCACCCCTCTGCAGTGTGTGTGTATATGTGTGTGTCGTTTTCAGCTTTTTGTGTGTTTCCTCCTTGCTGTCTGACAATCTGGTTGTCAGGGAAAGGCTTGCGCGACTGCAGGGATGAGACGTAAGCCCCCCCTCACCACATGTATAAACAAAGAACCGGTGATACAACTGAACACTCATTCTCCTCTGCTTTATCCACCTCATAAAACTCTCCTGTGGCCAAACGCTGGCAGTTCATGGCGCAGGCTTGTATCTGCGTCTTTAAGGCTAAATAGGTGCTAAGGAGTGGAAGTTGGAGAGGAGGCTCTGGAAAAGGTCACGCAGAGTTCAGAGCCTGCTGGGGGATGAGTGATGGCCGTGGAGAGGGGGCTCTGTTGCCGGGCCTTGTTCTTTTCTGTGCTGCCTGTCAGCCCCCACAGCGGTAGACTGAGCCTTGATGGATTGGCAGCTAGTGAAAGGAAACGTAACCCCCTCCACGCCACCTCCACCAATTCCCTATTCCCTCCTAGCCAGACTCTCTCCTCATGCAAATGCCATTGTGATAGCATAAATACAAACATAAAGACACATGACAACAAGGATGCATACCACAATGTCCTCAAAGGATGTGTTTTAGTGGTGTGTGATTGTAAAATTAGAATTATGAAGTTGCAAGTCCTTGAAAAGGTTGCCAACTGCTCAACGGCCAATGCCAACAAGAGGAAAAAGAGAACATATATGCACACAAACACACAAGTCAGTTAATCAAACAAGAGTCAACATGTTAAGAGCGCTATCTACTTTTACCCCTGTGTATAAACAGGCTGAAGGTCACTGTGCATGAGAGGAGGTGATAGGTGACTGTGAAATGGAGAGGATGAGGGGAGAGGACACATACAACTCAAGACTGAGGAAAGATTGGAGGCGGGGTGAGGGGTGTTGGCGGGTTAAGGGTTTAAGTACAGGACATCCCCTGTACCGGGGTCGACCACGGAGGACGGCTTTTTTTTTCTATGGGGTGGGGGTGGGGGGGTGGGGGCTTGTTGTACCTGGACGGACACAAAAGAAGGCCAAGCAGCGGGGGGACAGTCTACTAAAATAAACATCAAAGCCTGCTGGCCATGTCCCGCTTTTGTTGCCTGGATATGGCAGGCTCCCGCTCAGGGGTGAACGAGGTGAGAGGGAAAAGGAGGATGGGGCGGGAGGGGGCTGCAAAATGAAACGTGCTCCTTCTCAAGCCTGCCAAACTTCCTCTGGATAAATCAAACGGTCCTCTAAACATGTATGTACTTCTCAAGATATTTTGGTCATTCTGGTGGGAAAAAAACCCCAAAGAACTAGAAGAATCAATTCAGTATGTGTGATTAACCAAACTAGAATATCAGTCACAAAATTAAAAGTCACAGTGCGTAACTCAGAAATGAACAGAAAAACACTGAAGAAAAAAATTCCTTTTTTTAAAAGCCACGGTCAGCAAACAAAGGTGTCCCTTAGAGTCAAGGGCTGAAACAACTGAATATAAATGTGTTTCTAAAATGTAAAATATAAAACAAAGACTGCAATATTACATAACATTACATGGCTGGTAATTACTGTAGATATATTTAAACCCCAAATAATGCGTTTATTATGCTATGCTTCTTTCAGTACAACATGTGAAATTAAACCTCTGTAAATCTACTGCTGAGTAAGTTATAGTTTTTGTTGCATTAGTTGGTGGTGCTGTCAAATGTGCCTTTAAACAACTCTACAGTCATACATCTGCATTTGTGTGGAGATAGAAAAAGAGACTTTGTGGTTTTCAAAGTGGTCACCCTACCATTTTGATGTTAGCCCCACTGACTGCATGCATCATCCCAGAGGTCCTGACCTCACACTGAAGCTGTGTGGTCCACAAACTTTCCAGCTCTGAACTGAAGTCTGAGTGTAGGAATACCAGACAACTTTGCAGCTTAGCAGTCAAATTCCACTTCTTGGTGGCGGCTAACTGTCTCCCCTCACTTCCAGCATCCCCACTAAGCTGACACATCAAAAATAATTTCCACCACCCCTCAAAAAGGACTAATAAATACAGCGCAATTACCTAATTATAAAAATGTTGTCCTTCAAATGACTTACCTTATAATGTAAAAGCCTATTTTACACGTTTGTGATACAGCACTGTCCAGCTATCCAACTGTTCATTTATTGATTAAAACAAAACTAAAACTAAAACTCCAACAAGTGTGTATTTCAGTCATTTCCCCCCAGACCACCTATTTCTTTTCTTTGTCTCTGTCAGATCGTGAATTGAAGTCATAAATCTGTTTCAGTGAAAGCACAAATTTTTCACTCAAGTTGAAAGATTTTCAGCTCAGCTTTTTCTAATTTTGTGCAACCCACAGTTCTGAAATTTGAAAAATGCATCATATCAAGACTCAATCCACGTTGTCCTTGAATCATTTGTGAAGAGAGACTTGTTTCAATTGTTTGGATGGAGTAATCAGTATAACCAAAGAAACAAACATTTATTTATATTATTTTTCCAAAAATAGCCTGATTATTTTTTTTATTGGTAACAGTCAGTAATTTTATTCGGATGACAAACAAACATAGTAGGAGAGTTTTTGACTCTAATGGATGATAATTGCTTTTGTCAGCTGGACCAATTCAGACAATCTAACTGTGGCATGACTGCTGCTCGAATCACGGTGCTGTGTGAGTTGACTCGTTTAACAATGCAAGTGTGTTTGCGTGTGTGCGTGTGAGAATACCTCGGCATGGATGAGGGGACAGGAGTGGGGTATGTGTGGAAGGATGTGGGGTTGGGGGTTGGGTGGGGGTAGCAAGGGAGATGATTATGCCCATCTGTGGTGGATGCCAGGTGTGCAACCCTCCTTTCCCCACCCCACCAAATCTCTCTCTCTCTATCCCTCCCTCCCTCTCTTTCGCTCTCTCTCTCTCTCTCTCTAACACACTGCACACACACACACACACACACACACACACAAACACACACATACACAACGGAAAATGCACACACACTTGCATACAATCACACTCCATCAGCACTCTCCAGCTGGCAGGAAAGGCAACAGCCACAGTCATTGCTGGTTTAACTGGTATGAAGGGACCTGTGTGCGTGTGCGCATACAGATTGTATGTATGTGTGTGTGTGTGTGTGTGTGTGAGTGTATGTGTGTGTTTGTGTGTGTGTACATGCATGTGTTTTTGTGAACCTACACATGTCACTGTATATGTCTGCACACCTTGTCTCTTTAGCTGTGTACCACTGTGTTTAGTGACAGTACCTAGCCAATATCACCAAAGAACACATGCAAAAGCATTTTTACACTTCTTTGCTGTATGATACTATTGTGTTCTTTTTTACCACATGCAGTTTTATTCATAGTTTCAATCTTTGAAATTTCAAAATTGCTTAAATGGAGGATTTCCTGGATGTGTTAGTCCGATTTTCAGAGCCAGAAGGTTAGGCTTCTATTGCTTCATATTTGGCAGACAGGGAGTGGTATCAATCGTATAACTTAACAAACAAGTGTATTTCCCAAACTTTTGAGTTATCCCTTTAAACATTTGTTTTTTTCTATGTTTTTCTCAAGTAAACATATAACTTGATTTAGAGTTGCAATTCTAAGACTGTGTCTTTTGATTTTCATCAACTACACACAACCCGAATAGCATTTCTGGTTCATTGGGCTGCCAAAAAAACAAGCGGAGCACTTGATATTGGCATTTCCTCAGATTTTAACTAGAACTCATCTTCTCAATACAAATAACTATAACCATATTTCCAAAAATTACAGCACGATATATTCACTATTTTTGGAAATTGGATCTTGGGTAAAGGGTGCTAACAATGAGGAGTTTGCAGGGTGTATTAAAGGATGATGAAAGAGTGTGCTTTATACAAAGACCCATGTAAAAATACTGAACCACTACCACCATGGAAACAAGACACCTTTAAATAGTGTTATAAACTCATGTACTGCAAGGGTGCTGACACACCAATCCAACAGTGGGCCATTGGTGAGCATCTTTGACCCTAGTTTTTGCAGCGTGTCCAGCACTGTTACCAGTATTTGGCCCTTGCTGGCGGCTTCCCAATTGAGCACACTGAATCAGGCCTGGAGCCCATCAGTGAAAGGCATCACTCTGACTGGCAATTCAATGAAGCAAATCAGTGCTTTAGAAGAGAAACAGAAAAAGAAAGGGCAAGCCCTGTGAGCCTGTTGCTTTGGTATCCATGATTTCCTCCTTGTGTGGTTATTCCTTAATTTTCATCCTGCTTTTGTATCAGGAATATTGTTGATTAAAAGTGGCTCTGCGCAGCAAGACTTGTGTGGAAATGATAGACAAACATTACTTTATAATAATAACAATGGTTTGTATGATTAAAGTCCTGAGCCTTCTAGTTTTCCTTTTCGAATGCAGCTTTTTGACCAAGATGGCAACTTAAGGTGACCCTCATTCTTTGTTGTCGGTTTGATGGCTCTGGACTCCAGTGTGAATCTTACCAACATTATTCACATGTTTCAACACGTTTTCAACTGATTTCACCATTTACACAAAATCTATGAAAGATAATAGCATTCTATTGATGGTAAACATGTTGATTTTTAACCAATATAGACTACTCATTTGTTGCACGTGGAGAAAGTCCCCAGTCCAACCTTAAATAATGTTCAACTTTGTGAGTTGCTTGAGTTATGACAAATGTAATAAATGTTGTGAAACTAAATTCCTGTAAATTCAGCAGATGCTATATGTTAACTTCTTTCTTTCTGTTTTATAAAAAAAACAAAAGCAAAAAAAACCCCATTTTGTTCATTTGTACCAGTGATGCATGTGTTTATTTGCATATAGAGGGTGAAAGTGAGATCCAATTATAAGTGGCCACTCAAGCATCGGTAGTGGTGAGTATGTGGTGACCCCACCAGTAAAATGGTGACATGTTCAGTATACATGACTCTAATTTCGAGGGGTTGCATGAGTGTTGCCAAATTCGACACCAGCAACCTTATAAAGTATAGGGAACACATGTCATGTAGGCTGAAACATGTACGGGCAATCAGCTTTACTAATGACATTTGGACCTCCGACGTGTGCCACATGTATTTGCTGCTCACTGGGTGGACACAGTATCGGCTTCAACCTTTCGGCTTTCTAAGTGTGGGGTTTCAATCAAACAAGTTCTGTGAGTGAGTGAGCCAGGACATACAACAATAATAGCAATCATGCCACATCCATACAGTGTTAGTAGTATGTACAGCTGTTAAAAGAAAAAAAAATCTTCTTGCAGTTCCTAGTTCTTTAAACTGGCTTCTTGTTTAAAATAATTGATTTTACTGTTTATAAAGCACTGAATGGTTTAGTTGCTAAACAAATATATTGTGGCTCATCTGGGAATAGGTCTGCTTACTATCCCCAGGGCCGAAATTAAACAAGGAGAAGCAAAATTCAGTTTTTATGCACCACATAGCAGGAATAAACTCCCTGAAGACCTGTGATCTGGTCCAACTCATTTCTGTTTAATCAAATCTGAAGACTTTTCTCTTTGCCACTGCCTTTTATTAAATATCTTCTCTGTTTCTTTTTATTTAAAGTTCATCTTCTTTAACTTTTTTTATCTTCTTCTTAAAAAAGGCTTAAACAGTACTGATGCTTGATTATAAAGTTATATAGAAAACGTAAACACTACTGTCAGTTGTGAGTGTTTTTCATTTTATGTTGGACAGCCTCCCTTTAAAAAGCAAATTTCATAAAACTAACTGCACAATATGCTGCACCATTTATCTATCTTCTGCTGTTTATTCTGTGTTTCTTGCAGTAACCTACTCTGGAAGTAACACTTGCTGCAGCTAATGTTCCTCAAAGCTAACTTGGGTATTCAAAGGATGTAGAAAATAGCCTTGTCAACACTGTATTTTGCCCCAATCTATGAATGGTCTCTGTAGTCTTCCACTAAAGTGAAACAAATTTGTTTTTATCAGATCGGCATTGTTCTCCTTGTAATTTCTCCAAGCTAATATAGAAACTTAGCAACACAGAGCACCCAGAACATGTGTAGTTCTTGTATCCTGTTAAACACATGAATCAATTTCAAGCTGAATCATTTTACGACTGCTTTCGTTTTTTTCCCTCTGTACAACAAACAGTTGCTTTTCTTACATAAGTTTTATTTTATGCATACTGTACATACTGTTTTAGCAGGAGGGTGTGATTTGTCACCATTCATCATGGAAAGAAATGGTAAATTGAGAAGGTAAAATGGATGACTAATCTCTTTAAATGCTCATTATGGAGCGAGAATGAGAAAGGAAGTCTGAGAGAAGAACAGGACAGAGGCTGCAGAGACATTTTGTCTGTTTGGACTTTTTGGGAGCATATACAAAACTGTGGCAGACATTAGAATCCACTTGATTGTCAATGCAGAGCCATATGTTGAGATAAACAGTATACAGCTTGAACAAAAGATATACAGTGCAGATAACCAATACCCGCTCTATATGCAAATATATTCTTACCTCACTGGGACAAACGGACAAAATACTTTATACACAAAGACAGAAAGAGTTTAATGTATAACATTTGTTGGATTTACAAGAAGGCCCAAATAGCTGAGCATTTGTCATGGACAACATTTAACAAGTTTGTCAAGTTTCTCCTTACTTAACAACCTTCAAAATGATGTGATACTTTTAACGATGTCTAGGGACTGGTGGGTAAATCCGGGGGGTAGTGAACATCTTTGTATGGGGATTGGGGGTTATCACAGAGGTGCAGATTTTATGATGACAGCTGCGGGGAAGATTGGGGAGAAACATGGATTGCCTCCCAGAGGGCAGTAGGGATGACAGTCTGTGGTTGGGATAAGGGGCATCTCTGATGATGCTCCTTGCCTGCTTGTGAATAAGTGCCAATAGTAGGTAGGGTACCAGAGTTATGTATGGAAGTTTTCTCTACCAAGAGTTGCTTGTGAGTCTTGAAATATTTGGGGTCCAAGAGAAGTCCTCAGAGATGTGGACACTCAGAAATGTGGTCTACCATTCCAACAGGTGCTGGACCTAATCCGTGAGAGCCACATCATTGTTGTTTGTTGAAATGAACAACCGTCTTTGCAGATTAGATCAGTTTGGATTGTTGCTGGTGTTGAATGCTGAGCTGAAATCACTGAACAGCATTCTTACATATGTGTTGATGGTGGTGGTAGTGGGTGCAACAGGGTGGAACTCATTTAGCATTAGTCTAATGAGGCATCAGGAAAAGAGGGTGGTTTCAAAGCACATGGGGACGGCTGCTTGGTCCACTGACAGCAAGTGTTAAATATGTGCCCAATGTTGAGCTTGTGCCCCCTTTATTTCCCCGTCTTCAGGTTAGCCTTGGACGATCTAGTCTGTACATCACGTGAACTAAAAGTTGCGTGACATGATAGTAGTATGCAGATCTCTCTGTTCGTCTGAGAAGTTGTTGTCTGTTTGGTGTTGATTTAGTCCAGAATAGAGTAGGCATAGGAATCAGTCTCGGTGTGAGAATCCACGGTAACCTGAGTAGCAAACATACTTTGTGTTTAAACCAGTGTTATAATACAAAGTCTTGCTTGCTTTGGGTACACTTAAACTGCTCTCGCTGAGGGTTTCACACATGAGATAAGTGGTGCAACCTTCAAAGTAGGAACAGAGACAGGTGGTTGGACTGTCATGTGTGAGAGGGGAATGGGATGTTATGCCAGCGCCATTTTCGTGTAAACATGGTCCACGGTAGCTCAGTTCTCGTCTTACCTCAAGAAGATCCTGGGCAAGTTCTCTCCATGCTTGTATGGGTTTCCTCTGGGTGCTCCAGTTTAATGCCCTTGACTGAAGAGCTGGAGTTGGTCCCTGGGCACTGCCCAGTAGCTATTCACTGCGCCTTACGGATAGATTAAATGAAAAGTAATGCCTATGCTTGCATGTGTTGAATACTGATTTGTTCTCTTAGGGTTTTTGTTCTTTTTAGTTCTTTTTGTTGTCTCTTCTATGAATTAACTCAGTACATTTCAGACCTTTGTGTCATTCTTCCTAAAACTTGACTTTTAACTGAGTGGTGGTCCAAGTGAAAACATACTAAATCGAATTTTTTCAAAATCGGACAAACACACCCAGGTAATGCAGTTGGAAGTAGTTTTACTCTTTCGTGCACAGGCCTTAGTCGGACCTGAACTGGCCTAGACGTAGTTCAACTTAAGTGTGCATGGACACGTACTGACTGAAACTTAGGCCCAAATAGCTGATATGCCCAGTGTCCCCACTCTCTGCTTCTCCAAATTGGGGGCATACAGCACATAAATAAATTGAGGATAATTTCTTTCTTCTTTTAAAAATACAATTACACAATAAAACGAGTTAGTTACATCGTTAAAATGACTGTAATTTGTTACTCCATCCCCTGATGTCCACTTTATACTGCATGGCAGATCATAGCGACCACGGGAATCCAATGCTTTCATCTTCAGTGCTTAACCTGAATTACCTCAGTGTAATATATCCAATTCTGTAATTGAATTATAAACCGTCCGCTAAGCCCCTCAGATAAGGGAGGCAGCTAACCAAATGGAAAAGGATTTGCTCAGGTTTGCTCTGAATTATGATATGCAGATCGTCTTTGGTGGACAGTACACTTCTTAAGACTCCAGACAGGGACTGTGAAAGAGATATCATTATCCCCTGTGCCTCAGGAGAATACAGCATTTTCACTGTGTATTGATAAAATGGAGGGTACACTTAACCTGATATTAACCCTATTTTTCATTGCACCAAAGTTAAAACACAAATCTATCCATCTATTTATCTATCTAACTGTGAATCTATCAATCTGTATCTCTCTATGTCTTTCTCTCTATCTCATGGACACCAGCACAGACACACAGACTGACAGGGGACACACACACATATTGTGGGCCCACAAGCAGAGAGGCTGCAACTCGCAAAGCAAGCGGTGACGGGCTGATTGATCCCCTGGTGAAAATGGGCGATATTCCCCCAACATCGATATCAATAAAGCCTCTTAGGCTCGAGGCTTTTCAGGGCCTGCTTTTGTTTCTCTTCCGAGGAGAGCCAAGAAAAATCTATAGACAATTGATGGTGTCTGGGAGAAAGGCTCTATTGGAGTATATCAAATCAACGTATCGGAGAAGGGAAAGTTTGCCCTGTGAATTAGACTGTTTTTGCTCCAAGTTGAGTGCGAGTGAGAAGGATGGACGTGGCCATGTTTTGAGCCGTGGTAAAAGGTGGACAATAGGCAAAAGGATAGAAAAGGGAATGTCTCTTTGGGGTTTGATGGATGGATATGATTCAAGTAAAAAATCTATCCTCATTGGCTCATAGCCAATTGTAGTGTAGTAGTATAAAAAAGAAATTCAGCCATAGTACAGCTGCTCTAAGTAAGTAGATGTGAGTATTTTAGATCATGATGTTTTGCTCTCTCTGTTATTGCCTGGTTAATAGCTGGAATTTGAATAAGAAATGGAATGGTTGAACTTTTTAGACAGCTAACCCCACAGTAGCCATTGCAGTCACGACAAGGTTATTATTGTTCTTTGCTTAGGTTTAACATTTGGTACCAGGTGAGATTTTGCTAACAAATAAAGTCCACACCACTACCTCTTTCTCCATGAATAGTGTAGCCGTACTTGTTATCATAGACCCTGCATGGAATCTAAACAGTTTTGGGTACCTTAAAAAACTTGTTTATGTTTGTTTAATATCTTCTCTCTTTATTTTGTCCAATATCACCAAAAACATCACATAACCAGGGCAGCCTAACCAATTTATTTATGCTGGGTAATGGTATAGCTTTGCAGAGGCTGAAAAATGTCAAACAAAGCCCCCTGGATATAGACGACAACCAGCATGTGCTCTGGTGTGTCTAGTTTAGCCTTAACTAGCCATAACAAGCAGTGAAGCTATGTGGTGTGTTAATTTCACATTATGTTCAGTTATATCCCTGCTGGTCAAAATAATGTATTTTTTTATTTTTATTTTTTTTAGCTATCTGCATCAACCCTCTTTCTCTTCATTTTCACTGGGGGCTGAGTGGTTGAAGAGGCCCTAAGCAGGCCAACCTCTGGATAATTATTCTTTTCCAATCACTGTGACTGTCTAATTGCAGTCCTAGCCACTAATTTATGCACGCCTTTGTTTTCTTCAAGGAACGCATTTCAAAAAACACATCAAACGATTTCTGATATGTAAAGAATATAGCAAAGGAGTGCAGGCTGCAGCTGCTTAAAAATAAATTCCTTATTATTTTCATATGATAATAAGTCAGAGAAAATGAGGAAATCAAAAGGGAAGTCTTATAAAGATGTATGGGCACGAATATGGCACTTATTGTAGTTTTTTCATCGCCTTGAATACATTACCATATTTTCTGTGTTTTTATTTTCCTTAAGCTGGAGTTATGTAGGACAGCTTGCTGACCATCATTCACAAGCTGTTGGCATTTGTGCACATAGTCTGTCAAACACAGATCTCACACACATAACTGGCATTGTTTTTAATGTAAATGATGTTGCTGTGATGAGGAGCCATTAAATGCATGCACATAAACATAAATACACATAGATGCAGTTATCCAGCCTAACCACCCCCTCACAAACACACACACACACACACACACACACACACACACACACACTGACACCAGTACACATGGGAACGACAGTATTTACTTTATGCATGAGGACAGGTAAAAAACACACAAATCCACAGTGGACACCGACTGTAATTGAATGTGACTCCCTCTGTATACTATCCATAGCTCCAGGATCCCGGCAGCTAATTGGAATATACAGCTCCCTAAACCACTGGTGAACTCCATCGAGACTCTGGGTTGTCAGAAGCCGATGGCCTGCCGTGAGTTTAGCTATGTTAAGGTGGCATGGGACTCTCATACTGCTAACATTGAAGATGAGGGCTGGTATGAGAAGCAAATTGGAGGCTCCAATGCAGAATGACAAGATGTGTGTATACCTGTTTGTGTGTGTTTCTGTGTTTATACATGCAAGAGTATGCGAGAGTGAATGCAGGCTCTTGCATGGACAGGTACGTTTGTGACGCCACTGAATTTATTCTAAATGTATTATGAGAGGTAAATGTCACTGTGGCTCTCATTGCTGTCCAGTATGGTTGTTGTCAAAGACTGTCAGTGTGCAGACTTTAGTTCAATTGCTTCAGTAGAGATAACTGTATGTTTCTGTGTTTAGTGGTTGTTATAGTCAACAGTATATTGGGAGCAACAAGAAGATTGTTTATTACTTTTCTCTGCCCTTATACATTGTTTGGCCTCCAATTCTAAACCAATGTAAGCATGCACACGGGAACATCTTTCAGCAGGGGGTGGCCCTGGATACATGCACACGGGTCCTAATTTTTAGAATACATATTTGACAGATGCAGTGTATTTTCTGAAAACCTAAAACTAAGACAGAGGAGATAATGGATTAACAATATTATCTATCTAAGTGAAGATATTTACTTAGATAGATTTCTCGGCCATCCGCGGATTCAATGACCTTTCATGGAATATCACATTTTGCATGTAGTTTTCATCCAGGCTGACCTGATTGCACATTTTATGTCAGCATTTCATTGCTGTAACTGAATGTTTACATTAACTATCTGCAGTATGCAGTCGGCACTTTCTGTTCCTAAACCTTAACCCATAGTTTGGTGAAAAGTTTTGCACTTTTTATGTTGCAAATAAATCTGCCCAACAGGGACAAAGAAAATGTTGATGTTGATTATTTTAAAACCAGTAATAGTAGGTTCCACAATGTTTTAAAGTGTTCTGGTATTGCAATTAATTTCATAAGAGAATATTTAATTCATTATTACATTTTATTAAAAGTTTATTAAAAGTATGTTTTTTAAATGTTTGCGGAATTTTAACTTTCAAGCCGCGGAATCAAGAATTGCTCTCCGCAGAATCAAAATTGCTCTCCACGGAATTTAAACTTTTTCTCTTCAGATTCCTGGGGGGACTATTTAGACCTGCAACATGATGCTGCTGACACAGTTGAGACTGACGGGCTCCGCTGCTAATTCTATATTAGCCAAAAAGCTGCTGACAAACAAGGGCTTACTAGTGCCGATGGTTTGGAACACATTGTGAAAACTAGGCCCACAGACGCTGACCGATGGCTTACCTGTGTTGCCCTTATGGTTTGTATCACTGTTTAAAGGGGTCATTATTCCATTTTTTACACTGAAAGTTTGCCAGAGAAGTACGTCAAGGCAGGCAGGCAGGAGAATGTGACACCATCACACTCAGAGTGCAAGGTTGTGGTGATTTTCTGAAAGTGCAGACCTAAAACATACCAAAAGTAAAGGAAGTGGAAAACACCAGTCTGATAACTGTATGGGTTTGTTTAAAACACATCTGACCACTTGTATTTGTTGCACTGTTAAATTTGTAATCATGTCTCTGTAGACCCAGATCTTAGCAGTGATGGAATGTAACTAAGTACTACTTACTTTGCGGAGTGTGTGCTGCATCAGAGTGAGTCAGAGTAGTGCATTTGTTACTGATACATTTGATTGAATTGAAATTAAAATCCATTGATGCATTGGCCTATGCGTTTTCAATTCTTTCACCATTTGTTCACGCACTGATCCGATACCACGCCATTTAAAAAATGGGAGCCTGCTACTTTTCACTTAGCTCTGTTAGCTCTGCTTAACGGTACACACTAGAAATCAATTCTTCGCTGCCCTAAAAGGCAACACAGGAAGTTGCTCTGTGCTGCCCCTTGCTAGCAACATGTCAGCTATTGGCAATATTTTACTTTCGATAACCCCCGCCATGAAAGCAGTGACATATTCCATGTGCAAAGCTGTAATTTTGAAGCATGGCACAAGTTTTGCCAATTTCAACACCAGCAACCTCATGAAACGTTTTGAAGACGCATCACGCAAAAGAGCACAATGACCTAACCTAGGCAAAGGTAGGAAGATAGTCGCGCATTTCAAGCACTAGCCACTGGCTACCACACGCTGATATTCAGAAAGATCATACATTTCCCCACCAACTGTCTTCACGAGACGTGGCAACGAGGTGGAACAGCACCGTCTGAAGAACTGACTATAGATCAGCTCCTTCACCTGCAGCTGAAGTCATCCCCTCAGTCAGTTTAGCAGGTAGTGCTGACACGGCTGCTTGCTTGGGACAACCAGGAGGACAGTTGTCCTTCTTCTACCTTACGTTCAGAACCATCAAGGAGGAGCCGTTGTATGCAGTTGCGGCTCTCTTAACCAGCTTTCAAAGACTGGCATGTCTAAGGGTATTTTTTTCCATTAAATATCCATATTGATTGCCATTGCCTTATGCTCACTATCCTAGTTTACTTAGTACATTTTACTTGTTTATTATTATTATTATTATTATGTTATTTTGATTAACAAAACGTATAAATGGCATTTTAGATAAATAGACATTGCACTATTAATTATTACTAATGCATTAACCCATATCTGTCACCACCAATGGCTACTCTGGAAGAGGTTGTCGTTTATTTGAGATGTTTATTTATAACTTTTTATTGTTGTTTCAGATACCTCACAAGTCCACACGGCATCAGGTGTGAAAAGGATGCTCTGATACACGAGGCAGAGTAGATGGGGGAGTCGCTGAGCAGGACCACCACAACTGAGCCCGCAAAGACAATGCCAGAAAACCCTCATAAAGCCCCACGTCTGGCTCTTTTGGTGAATGTTAATTGTGTACTAGTTGATGTTGCAATAATGTTTTATATTCTGCTTTTCAGATGTCTTATTTTCCTACATTGTGGCTGCAATTCAGGAGTGAAAGGAATTATTTATTCTTAGATTTATTTAAGTTGCTGTTGCACAACTGTTTTATACAGTTCAATAAAAAATGTTGAATGCCCATTATTTTATAAAATTGTGGCAACACACAGTTTTAACAGAATTGTTATTTATTCCTAGATTTTGTTATTTCTTCTTTTTCGGTTATGACTGAAAACAATAGATAATAAAAGAATGCTGTGTGGCATGTTGTACGATCATTCTCTGCACGCGTTTGTTCATGTTTTACAAAGGGTTTAGCGTAAGCCAGGCCATACAACAATGATAGCAATCATATAAAATCCATATACAGGGTTAGTAGTATATACAGCTCTTCTTTTTTTCCAAACATACACTGGTATCAGATTGGTACTTGGTATCGGCAGATGCCCAAAGCCTGGGTATCAGAATTGGTATTGGGAAGGAAAATATGGTATTCGAACGTCCCTATCTAGGGATTTGGTGTGTTGCCTTTTTTTAACAGCTGCAGTTTTAATGTCGATAGCTTTAGAACATGTAACAGATATGAAGAGAATACAGAGAAAAGGGAAGGTCAGTTTTTATTTCCTTTTTTTGTGCATTCTCTTTTTCTTTATCTCCCTTTCTTTCCCCCTCTTGCTTTTTTCGCTCTTTCAATGGGGGAAAGGAAAATCACATCATCATATTTATTGCTAACTTTTCAATCTCCATGTTAACAGATAGCGTAGGCAGGAGCTGCGTGAACACAAACGTGTGAGTGAGCAGCTCGGCAACCCAGCATCCAGTGTGGCTGGCCTGTAAGTTTTCTGAGTGCAACATCACCGTAGTAAATACAAATCCCAGTGTTCTGTATCAATGTATGTGATAACTACAACCACAACTCATTACATCATGACAGTGTTCTGTCTTGAAAACTTGTATCTTGAAGTAAACATGTATAACTCTGTGATCCTACACACTCACTGAAGTTACATAGTGCTGAGACAAGCGATAGGGAGGTGAAGCGTCTTAGACAGAGACACCATTCACCCTACTAGTAAACGCTTTACCATCAAAATGATTTTGAAGCTATTATTTCAAGGTAAAAGAAAAGTTACATAACTTTGCTTCAATGAAGGAATTCATTTACAAAGGGTCAGCACTGATAAAAGATAGCTTGATATCATATTGGACACCTTTACTTGTAGAATTCAGGATAAAAAATAGGTTTGTAGCCCTGCACATGAGACCAATATGGTATTTCTTACAAATTCTAATGATCGATGCAATGAAATTATACTAATTTTATGAGACCTTTAATAGTTTGTGCCAGACTGTGATGATCCTCTGGTTTGTGCTGCAATTGTAATGCACATCTTTATAGAATTTGAGCGACTCTTATGCTTTCTGTTCATCTCCTCTTTCATTTTATAATCCCCTAATGTTCATCTACCCAGCATCGTGCCTTCTCTCCTCTCTGTCTACCCACTGATGTTTTCAGCCAGAAGCCACCAGCCTTGTATCTATCCCACGTAAATAATGAAACACATAATTATCATATCATAATTGCAGTAAAGATGGCTTTGACAGAAATCATTTCCCGTATCTAATACAGCGCTAATCGAATCTGTTCCCCCACTCACTAACACGACCTCTGGTGATTGAGTTTCGGACATTTGTTTGTGTGTGCTTGTGTGTGTGGTTATGGTAGATGGGTGATTGGACTATTGTCTAACATCTCTGGTCTTATACGCAAAGTTGAAATTTGCCTTTTGTTTTTTGTATTGTTACTTAATTTAACCAAATAGCTGAAATAATCCTTCAAAGACTTGCAAGGTGCAAGGTTTCAACACTATACATCCATTTCAGATAATTATTGTAACCTGTTGTAAAATATTCATGGTTATCTTTGTCTTTTAACATACTAGGTTTATAGTGTCATCTCACTGCAACATATGGATCTCTGCGCCGCATCTCACATTCTGCCTTCATGACTATTCACATAAAAGCAAATTAATTACAGGGCAGCGTACAATACAGTAAATGCTTTTAGGAACATGCGTACGTATGGAGTCTCTCAATGCATCTCTTTGTCTTTTGTTCCTGGGCTTGACTGATTGACAGCTCGTCAGATGTAGCAGAGTTAGCCTGGTCACATGACCCAGCAGATGGCTGAGGAGACAGCTGACAGCGGTGAGTGTGTATGCGAGCATGTAAATGAGTCTGAATCAACTTTAGCAATGACTTTTTTTATACATACAGACGGATGTGAATTGTGTATAAGCAAACACCACTGTCAGATAGATAGATAGATAGATAGATAGATAGATAGATAGAAAGACATCATATGAGTTAGATATATATGTATGTGAAACAGGGATGGATGGTGTAAGAACAGTCTTAAAGGGCAGATTGAGATAGGCCTGAGGAGGTTTCTAACAATGACTGATTACTGCACTAACAAGGCTGGCGGCTGGAGGGGATGCGTATAATGTGATTGGTGCTGGCCGCTATTTATCTTGACCAATAGACAACTGACCTGGCTGTGCCCTCCCCTACGGGTCAGCTGGAGTTCATCAGGCGGAGGACCAATGTTATCATTACACTCATAGGCTAGACATGTGCACCCACACAAAGGCATATGCACAAGCAGACCAGGGGGGAATACCAGAAGAAGAAAAAAAAAGAGAGAATGAACATGATGTATATAATTATGCATCATAAACAGTATATGTTCCTACACACAATACATGCACAGTACATACATGCAACAAAGACCTAGTGTTCAATTTGCATATGCACATTTATACAGACATGTAGACCAATCCAAGAGGTAGAATAGAATAGAATAGAATTCCTTTATTGTCACTGTACACATGTACGATGAGATTAAAAAAGCCAACTCCAGTGGCAGTGCAACACAGGTGGCAACACTTTTCAATAACCATCTTTAATACAAGATACATTTAGAGTTAATTAAACTGTAATTTAAATAAATGCGCAAAATGCAATTGTGGAGGGTTATAAACATCACATGCAACTTTAGAATAAATTATTATAAATTTACCATTTCATAATGTTTTTAAAAATAGTTACCCAAGAGATTTTCCGTGTTCTATAACACTAAGAATTCCATTTAAGCGAATTGTAATGTTTCTGAAAGGATTTTTTATCCAACAGTGAGGAGGTACACATCCAGGACTTTTACAAGCTTTACATCAATATAATGCTTCTATCAAATATGTAAAATTTGAAAATGGTGGATTAAATACCTGTCGCAGCAGCTACTGATTATTTCATTCATTTTACAGAAAATGAGAAAGGTAGATAAAGAGGAAGGGAGATAGGAAAGGGTGATGAAAAAGAAAGGACTTACATGTAGCGAGGGAGGGCGAGGCATGTTGAGTAATGAGCGCTGTTGCTCCCAGAACAATCAGGGTCTCCATTTTGCCGTGTGTTCCTACCTGATGTATAGCGTGAGCTGTGGGAACTGCTGTAATAAGACCATTTGGGCCTCTCATTGGCGAGCATTAGCAGCAAATATCTTCCACAGGCCTAAAGACAGCCTGCGGGGCTTAAGAAACAGCAGTGTTAGCTGTGCCGCTCATTTGGTCCAGGCTGATGTGAATTGCAGGGGAAGGTTGTTGTCAGCCTGTACACACTTGAGGTGCTTTACTAATTTGTAGAGCTACACTAAAGAAAACTTCCATTTCAAAATGTTTGTTTATATTTAGTCTTGCAATTCTATTTTTTTTTTCCGTGATACAAAAACAGAAAACAAAAAATCAGTCAATAGAGAGAAAGTTTGCTTTTCTTGTTATCAACCATTTCAAGAAAATGCACATTTTACATTAACTTAACAGTTTCAGAGTTGGGCGTAATGGTATTTTTCTAAAAAAAATAAAAAATAAAACCAAAAAATGAAGTCTTGGTCTTGATAGGTTTATCCTGTGGTGCTGGGAAGTAATTTGGGCTCTTATATAGGGCGTTTCCAATGGCATTTTTGGCTGCGTCAAACCGTGCTACTCTGATTTGCTTTTCCATTCCCAGTTTTACTGTGCTGTGTTGAGCCAGGCTGTGCCGAGCAGTACCCAAGATGGACCAAGGTCTGCAGCTGTGGTTACGTCTTACAACCATGGCTAACCTGTGACGACCTCCCTTCTCCAACTCAAACAAGTATGTCTTGCAATACTCAGCTCAATCCTGTGCAAGAGACCTGAGAGAGAAAGATGTTTTTAAAAAGTCTCTGTGTTCAGCCCCAAGTATTTTTGGCGCTCTTACTTGAATTTCTTAGTTTAGCTCCCTGTTTGTACTCTCAGGCATCTGCTGTGTTTTACTGGTAAATGGACTTGCACTTTTCCAGTCTCCTGACTGCTCAAAGTGCTTTACAATACTTGTCACCCATTCACACACTGATGACAGAGGCTGCCATGCAAGGTGCCAACTGCTCATCAGGAGCAATTTTAACCCTATCTTGCTTAAGGACACTTGGACATGCAGCTGGAGGAGCTGGGGACTGGAACCAGCAACCCTCCGATTACTAGACGAGTCGCTCTGCCTTCTGAGCTACAGCCGCCACACTGTTTCATCATGTCTGCATTCAGCTGTTTTTGATTCAGTTGCTGCTGGTGGAATCCAACATCTCCTCATTTTGCTACTTTATAGTAACAGCTTTAACATAAGGAAATATGGTGGACTTTTGTGAGGAAATTATAGGAAATGAAATGTGTTCATAACTGAATTAACAGAGCTTTGTTAGCAGCAATTTTTCCCTGTGGGGAGGAAGAGTGTTTGACGCTGATCACCTGACCACTAGTTTACTTAAGACACAACCATCATCATCTTAAGAAACACCTTCAAGCAGGTAGCCATGTTGTGATGTAAATGTGAATCCCTGCCATGCTGGGCTGATGTACTGATTCAAACAGAGTCAAGCAGATTTATCACATGATATTCCCTCCGATCTGTTCTATGGCATCCTGCCATAGAACAGATCGAAGTGTAGGATGAATTGTATATCGGTTGGGTCTGAGATGTATCTTAGCTTTCTGTTTAATTTGTATGTCAACCCAAACCCATGAAAAAAAATATCTCCAGAAATTGTTCAAAATAATTTCAAATTAATCTGGAAAAAAAATAAAAATAATAATTAATAGATAAATTGACTATACACCCTCACGAACCAGCTGTCTTCTTGACAGAGGACGCTCAGGTAAAGCAAGTCACGTTAAATACTCCTCCTCCTCTTCTTCATTGGTATTACTGCCAGGATAATAACCACACCACCATCTACTGTATGGGAGTATATAACATCATGCTAATCACTGACAGGTGAGTGAGTGAGAACGGGACGCACAACTCCAAAAATAGAAAATCAATATGTGGTGGCCAAAGTTGATATTGTGGCAGACTGCCACAAATAGATGAATGTGTGGGAAACACTAACGTAAATTGCTGATACCAGAGCTGATTCATGTTCCGTGAAGTGACGAGGTAGGTGGGGCTGGGGGTGTATTGTCAAAAGTGGAATTTAGATTTTTTCTTCCTGAGCGGGTCTCAATTTACCTAGGCAGGCTGCATAAGTAGAGCCTATGTATTGGAAACACTATTATATACGGTCACTTTCCCCTTCAGCCATGCCCCTTACTTCCAATCTATAGTTCCCTTTTATGCATCCAAAAACACATACTCAGAAACTCACACACATTCACAAAGTGAATGAGTGTTGCCCTCCAATGTCTCTCACTTGTGTTGCATCACTTAATAAAAAAAGAGCCTTGATCTAAGCAAAGCCACCAATCGATGATCTTAGTGATGATAAAAAATTTTTTTAATCAAAATACCCATCAATACTTATTAAAACACACTCAAATTTCTTTTTTTTTAATTGTAGCTTTAGTAAAATGTTTCAGAATAAAAATCATTTTTCAATACTAAACATGACATCATCAAAAGTGCACCATAGATACAACCACCAGATACTACTGATACCTGAGAAATGTAGCGGTGAGTGGATGATGTAAGGAATACCTAGTTCTTACTACGCGAGAATCAGCACGTAACCTGGACATTAAAATGTAATGGAGAATAAAAAAAGGGTGCTGGCAAAGGCTTCAGACCTTTATACTCTTTTCCCCGTCACAGCAGAAAGCTGCTCCCAGCCAGGCTGAAGAGGCAAACCAAACCCACAGTCTAATGTTACTAACTCTCAGGTAGCTTCCGTGAACGAACCTCTACCACCTGTTTGAAGAATATGAAGGTTGAGCTACGAAGGTTGAACTGAATTATCAACATTATCCTCTTTCAGTCAGTAGTGCACTATGAAAGTTGACTGGGCATTCCGTAGCAATGTTAGCTCAACTGTTAAAAAAGAAAAACCCCAACCTGAGGGATTTTTGACCATCTCTGTTTCAACAAATATTTCTGAAAGTTATTCCTTCAAAAACTGAAAACTGTGCCTAAAGTAGCTGTAGCTGTAGTTAAATCATATTTAATAATATTCACAATATTATACACAAAGAGTTGAATTAAAATTTAAGTTTGACATCAAAAGTAAATTGTCATGCTAGTTTATTACTTCATTAGTGTATCCTGTATGTCACAGTCCATTAAATTGAATACAGTTATACAATTTGAATGCAAGAACAGTGACTTTTTTTATCCAAGATCTTCCAGGTTGATGGAGGAACACATCAGAAATCCATGTGTTGCTTGCACCATTACTGTATCCATCTATTTGATGCAAATGAGGTGCAACTTGCTTTGTACTCAGGTGTGTTTCATGATACAAAACCTGTCATGGAACCCTGATGAATGGAAAAAAGAGACAAGTGATGTGCGAGATTTCTGCCGAAATAACAAAATTGAATTCCAAAGAACATGCATAGCACCATTCTGTTTACAGCCCAATCAAACCAAATACATTTGAATACATTTGGAAACACAAGGCACACTTGACTCATGTGACAAGACAAGCTTTTATTGGAGGCTTTTTTTAAGTGTCAGGGCGAATAATTCAAGCACAGCCCAACTTCAAATACTTTGAAGCCATATTTAAATATACAGTGTATGCCGGGCAGACCTGGGGCAATCATCATCTCAAAGCTTGCAAGATTGCACGGCATGTAAAAAAAAAAAATGGAGGTGATGAGCTGATGTTGAGATGCTGAGAAAATGAATGTATGAAAGATCTTTGCAGGGGAAACCGGTTTTGTACAAAATAGAACAGAAAAAGAGACAGAAAGCTCAACTGTATGGAAAAGTCATCAGTCAGCTTATTGAGGAATTACGCTGATGGCAGGAAAAAATGCATCATCATAAACACATGCATGCTCACAACACGCAAAAAAAGGCTTTCTATCTGAGTGATTCAATGGTACTTTCATTGTCTGACTATTTAATCCAGAGAGCAGAGAATGAGCGCATGTCTGTGTGCCACTCTGCCTTTGCTTTGTGTGTGTGTGTTAGTGTGTGTGTGTGTGTGTGTGTGTGTGTGTGTGTGTGTGTGTTGATAAGGCAAGGAGAGAGGGCGGGAGGGTTTTGCTGCAGAGGGTGAGTGGAAGGCGATAAAGACTCTGTGAGTGGCAAGTGTACATGGATAGCTTCACATCAACTGCCAATATGTTGTGAGGCGGCGGTAACAGGCGAGGGTCTCGAGGGAGCAGGCCAGCAGCAGACGGAGAGGAAAACAATTTCTGGTGCCAATAACCCCGAGCGGCACAGATGAAAAATGTTTTAATATTTGCAGCTGCTTTATGGCAGTCGGGGTGACAGTGATGGAGTCAATGTCAGCTTTTTCCTTTTAAATGTCATGCTCTGTCCCAGGCTGTCAGAGCGCCTGTGTGTGTGTGTGCAGAATTGATCTTTTCCTCTTGTAAAGTGCCCAAATGTGAGAGCGCCCCACCCCTTATTCCCTTCACCATTTTACCCCTAAACCACCCCTCTGTGCCTGTGTTTTCCTCCTCCCCCCTCCCCCCCCCCCCCCCCCCCCATCCTCTAGTTGTCCATAAAGACAGTGCGCTCAGCTGTCAGATGAAACTCCCCAAACCTGGCAGCCATCATTTAGATAATCACTTTCTCCTCTTTGCATTTTATGTGGATTTGATTATTTTTCATCTGCGGCGAGATGGAAACCATAAATTACACTGTGTCCCCCATGCCTTTGCTCAAATCAAACGTGCAGCCAGAATCATAGAATCAGCAAATGGAGGAAAAATTTAAGATAAGATCTTCAACTTCTGGACACAACAAGCACAGAGATTCCGCAATGCATTACGAACGCATGCATTGTACTAATAAAGACTGTTTATACTGTGGATTAATCTGTTATTTTGTTAAATAATCATTAAGTCAAACAACGAATAAATAAAATTCCAACATATTTACAGTACACGTGTTTACATCTTTTGACATCCTTTACATTAATGCATGTGAACATCATCATCTATACATAAATGCAAACAGACACAATGCATATCACAATTCCAAAAAACAAAAAACACTTGGTAGACAAAACAGCTAGCTTACTGTTAGCCCTTCAGCTGCACTGCCAGATATTTATCCTTTGTGCTCGGGGAACCTTCGTCAGCATTGGAGACGTTTCAGATATCCTTTATTGATTCCCCAATGAAGAGGGTTTACTGGGGACCGATGTGAAAAAACAAAACTTTGTAAGGGACTGAATTTTTATCTTTTGTTGAATCTTTATGATTGAAACTTGTCTAACCCCAACCTGCAAAAGTCAGTGGGAGATAAAGTTAAGCTGTTGTTGTAACATTTCCCTATCATTTTAAAGAATGATTTGACTTGTCAGTGCATGAAATCATTTGGGGATTTAGGGACAACAATAGCACACATACACGCACACACATGCGCTACATTAGACACCATATAACTTTTTGTATGAAACAACAGCAACAATAATAAGGATAATAATAATAATAGAATTAAGTCTAATGATGTCTGTTTATTAATATTCTGTTGATTTAATAATTAAATAATAATTAAATAATAATGAATACAATTATAGGTAGATGTTATAATGTATGTTTCAAAGTCTAAACATGCACAACCCAGAAGCAGGGAGATGAGCTCACATTCGCTAAAAGATGCTGGTGGTTGCAAACTTCCATCTCACAAAAGAAACAAGTCTTCACATTACAACCTACCTTCACTGGCCTCTGAAAACATCCACGTCATCTTGTGTCTTTTGTTGTGTGAGGCCTGAGTGTTTGATATTGTTGCCTGACCTGCGGTGGATCCTCTTGACCCAGACTTGCTCCCACTTAGAGGGTCAGAGGTTACGCCAGCTTCTATCTGCAAGGCCCCTTCTCTCCCCCGAGTAATGCTTGTAATGCAGCCGGGTCACTGAAGTCTTTTTTTGTGGCAACAAGATCATTACTATGATGGCAGCAGCATGCTGTATAATATGTCTCCCTTTCATATTTGCTCTTTAAACAAATGAAAAACAAAAAAAAAAAAAAAAAAAAAACACTGCCACTTGAGGGAGACATCACTTTTGTTTTTTTGTTTTTTTCCAAATCCAGAAATACTCTTTTTCCAAAAAGCTGGGCAGACATCCCTACAGCATACGTAAGCACATACGTCTAACGATAAATCACACTCTGGTATTATTTTAGTTATTATTCAGAAAATGTGAAATAGAATAATATCATTCTGACTGTAAATAATCCAAATCATACTTATTTGTTAATGTAAAGCTGCAGCACATGCAACATTACCGTGTGTGTGTGTGAGTGTGTGTGTGGTTGTGTGCCGCTTGTTTTTCTGCATGAAAAGCACTGTTTCAATTAAAGGTGTTTGATCCAGCAGCACGGCGGGACAGGCCTGCACGTAGGTTGGCTGGAGGGAGGTGGCGTTGCTTATTTGCCCCCCTGCTGGGCGTCTCAGTGGGAGACTGATGTGTAATCCAGTGCCAGGCTTGTGGGCCTACACAGGATATCTCACCTATAATAGCAGCCTGTTCCCTGAGGCTGGACCCCTGCCGGAGGTGTGAGAGGGCCAGCAGCCAGCCAATCATGGACTCCGACTTGGATGCCATTTTCTCTCAATGTAAACACTTCAAATTCTTTTTTTCCTGTGGGCTAGGGAACAGAGGCTAGATGACATGTGCAGAAATGTGATAGCATTTTATGGATGTCTATTTGACAAAACTATGCCAAAAACCTAGAACTGTATTATGCATGAAACAGCATTCAGATCACGAGGAGGCATACATCTCAGTCCTGAATGAAGAACGATGAATAGAGTAAGTGTGAATATAATTTACCTTTAATCCTGGAAAACTCTCCATCACAGAGGTGGCTGTGACTGACTGATATGCAATATTAATGATATGCAATAAAACTTGATAAGGAACATTTTTGGTTTTCAAACTTTTTCAAAACCACAGATACTCCAACAGTCCAATTAAATTTTGTGGCATCAGTGTAAGGCCTCTTTCAGACAGAATTAGGCCACGGGTTGGAAGTGTGGGAGTGTCATTCAATGGCCCATTTGTGTGACGTAGCTGACGGCAACAAGCCATCTGATTGTGTCTCACCAAAAGCTGATTCTGTTGAAACGTTTTCGCCTCAGCTAGCTGCATGTTTTTTTTTCAGCACTCCAGCACACACGCCACCTTCATTCAAAAGAATGGAAGGTCCGGCGTTTCCACCGCGACACCTGATTCTGACTGGACTGGGCAGAACAATGTCCTTTGGTACTTTTGTGAGGATCAACCACTGAGTCAGCAGAATAAAATGTTGGCAGGTAATGCTTCAGCAATTTGTGATAGTCATAGCCATATTGACATTTCAACAATATATGTCAAAATGTAAGTTTTAAGTGTAGTTTTACAGTGTAATTTTAGACCTCTTTTCACCTTCTATTCATTTTGAACCATGTAAGGATGTCACTTCATCAATAGTTGATGTTGAAGAGATGTCTCAGGAAGATGTCACAGAAACCTTCATTGTGGCTCTGCCTTGCACTTCAACGTCAAGACAAACTGAAATCTTTTGATTGCTCAGCGGGAAAGCATGGCATCCCCGGCCGTGTTTAGGTATTTTAAGCCAAAACATGATGTTATACCTAACCCTGACCAAGCTGTTTTAGTACCTAACCTCAATCAGACAATAAGCATAACACTGAATACAATTTAAAAATGAAATGTAAAGTTGCAAATTATCTAAAGATTCAACATATCTGTGGTTTGCAGAAATGTACATTGCCAACATTTGATCTGGCAATGGGTCACTGTTTTTGACAAAATAACTTTTTGGCAAAAAGACTGTATATCATCTTGGGAGTCTAATAGTTTATATTCTAATAGTTTTATCAATCCGCATTTGTTTTCATTAAAATAAATCTCTCTGTTTGGTCTTTTTGTTGTACTTTCATTTGGAACTCATGGCTGGGTCTTCAGTGTGTCTCTACTGCGTGGCCTAATTAAACTGCTTAATCAGTTAACGACTCCAGCGAACACAGTTAAAGGGGAATTAAGCGCGAAGAGATTGAGGAGAGGAGCGGAGGAAATGCTGAGGAGACGCTTCGCCCGTCTCCAGTGTGAAATAAAATCGGGGATGGAGCTGAGTAGAGGAGGCCATTAAAAAGTGAGCAGAGGGTGCCGAACTGTTTGCTGCCGTTCTGCTGAGGGCGAGCGAGCCAATCGAGACGCTTGTTTAAATGGGAATCGGGAGGTCTTCACATAGAGGCACATTAAAAGCACTTTGCTCTGTTAAGCAGAGGGGAGACAAGGGAAAACAGAGAGGGGAAAAACAACAGAAGTGAAATCCATCTTAGAGGAACTGCACTCCTTCACTGCATCTTTATAGTTCTCAGGTGATTTCTGATCAGTTGCACTTAATTGACTACAGTGGTGAATTTATTATGGTGCTATTTTGTCATAAAAGTACATACAAAGCAGCTGTAATGTGTCATAATGCCTTTTGCTGGCTTTTATCTTATGGTTCTTACATCTTTCTGTAGATGCTGTCTTCAACAAAAAGAACTGGGAGACATTAGAAGGAGCATTACTCCTCTGTCTCTCGCTTTTCTCTCCCCTCCTCTTCTGTCTCCTACTCTGTCATGTCCCCCTCTTCACCCCTCTTATCCATCATCGCATCACTCTATCCACTGTCCTCTCCTCTCTGGACTTCATCTCCCATCCCATTTGTCTCTTATCTCATTTTCAAAATATCTTTCATGCTTTCTCCTCAATCTCTCTGTCCACAATTTTTCCGTCCACTTTCCTCCTCCTACATCTCCTCTATTCAGCTCTAACCACTTATTGTTTAAATATTTACTCTCTGGTCCTCAGAACTGGGATATTGACCATTTCTGTCATATGCGCTGTGAAGGGATTTAAAACTGCATTTTCTTTTTTTTTTTTTTGTTGCCATACGAATGCCAAGATACTAACCCATAATTTTTCTTCATTGGCAATTTGAGTGAAATATCATGCTTCAACATAAATAAGCTTAAGTATCACAAAAATAAAAGCATGGATGTAAATAGATATGTAACAACTGTGCTATAGATCTGAACTATATCCAACAGTGAGTGCCAAACAGTACTTGGATTAAGAACTGGTTTTCCTCAGTGATTTGTTTGATAAGTGGCTGAAATGACAATTGTTTATAATAAAGGGTGTATTTATGGTTAATTTAAGTTAAGTAGGACATTATCTTATATCCTAAAATTTAAAAAAGGTGATAAAAATCAGGTGTGAGTTTTCAATTAATAATTGCTTGATGAATGGTTTAGATGTTATAAAGTGTTGAGTTGAAACATTTTTTATTTTTTTTTAAATCCTGTGTTAACTTTTTCACATCCACATTGCAGGATGCAGCCTACAATGCAGGATACAGTCTGATCCCCCAGCTAAATATGTGTCCTCATGTTCCTTCGTCCTCCAGCTGCCACCATAGAGGGTGTTCCACTTCCCTGTATGTGTCTCAAAGGAAAAAAGATGCACGTATGAGCTTGGAGGGAGGAGATGTATCTTATGCAGAAATCTTTCACTGGCAGCAACAACATTATCATAAGAATCTGTTTTGTGATTGGTAAGCTGATCTGATGGGGCAGCAATACCTTCATAGCCTATTAATATCACTGTGTCATTGCAATAATGTAGTACTTCTGTCACAATACTAAAATGTCTAACTTTTACGAAATCTTCGCCAGAAAAGTTGTTAGGCCTGGCTACCAAGAGGGGTGGGTGGACTTAAATTCAGTCCACCTGAAGTGGGTCCAAGTTGTTCCCAACATTAACCCCATTTGCTTTAATTAGCTGGTGGGAAGCAAGACGCAGCTCGGTTTGAGTTGTGGCATTTACTCACTGACAACATATTGTACACACAATTCACTGTCTACTGTAAAACTCATACATACAGTGCCTTGCAAAATTATTCACCCCTCTTGAACTTTTCCACATTTTGTCATGTTTTAACCACAAATGTAAATGTATTTTATTGGGATTTTATGTGATAGACCAACACAAAGTGGTGCACATTTGTGAGGTGGAAGGAAAATGATACATGGTTTTAATTTTTTTTTACAAATAAAAAACTGAAAAGTGTGGTGTTCAAAAGTATTCCCCCCCCCTTTACTCTGATACCCTTAAATAAAATCCAGTGCAACCAGTTGCCTTCAGAAGTCACCTAATTAGTAAATGGAGTCCACCTGTGTGTAATCTAACCCCAGTGTAAATACAGCTGTTCTGTGAAAGCCTCAGAGGTTTGTTAGAGAACATTAGTGAACAAACGGCATCATGAAGCCCAAGGAACACACCAGACAGGTCAGGGATAAAGTTGTGGAGAAGTTTAAAACATGATTAGAATATGAAAAAATATCCCAATCTTTGAATATCTCACAGAGCACTGTTCAATCCATCACCTGAAAATGGAAAGAGTATGGCACAACAGCAAACATACTAAGACGTGGCCGTCCACCTAAAGATTTTCAAGACTTGAAAATTGCTGTTCACAGACAATCTCCATCCAATCAGACTAGGCTTAACCTATTTTAACCTAGTGGGCAAATATTTCAATCTCTGTATGTGCATCGCTAGTAGAGACTTACCCCAAAAGATTTGCAGCTGTCATTTCAGCGAAAGGTGGTTCAACAAAGTATTGACTCCGGGGATACTCAGTGAATACTTTTGCACACCACACTTTTCTGTTTTTTATTTGTAAAAAAAATTAAAACCATGTATTTCCTTCCACTTCACAATTATGCACCACGTTGTGTTGGTCTATCACATAAAATCCCAATAAAATACATTTACATGTGTGGTTAAAACGTGACAACATGTGGAAAAGCTCAAGGGGGGTGAATACTTTTGCAAGCCACTGTACCTTCAGAAAAAGCTCTTTTTTTCACTCTCAATAAAGTTATGCACGTTTTAGTCTTGCAGTACACTGGCAGAAAGTGTGTGAGGGTGTATCAACTCATTGTTGAAAGTGAGAAAGCTCAATTTTTACCTTTGTCTCTGTAATACCGAAAATGAGAATCGAAACTGTTTCAAATATTCAGAATCAGTATGTATTGAAAAATGGAAATTAAAAAAAAAAAAAAGACTAGGGGAAAAGCAGGGATAATGGCACAATAAGCATCTGCAACTTGTTTGTCCATGTTTGTTTATAAAATGATAATGTTAAGATTTGTTATCATCAGTCATAAGACTTTTCCCTTTGTTCAAAGTGCATCTTCCAGTATTTGTACTGTTCAGCTGCACAGTCGCCATTACTATTATCCCCATAACATCAGCCTATATCAAATCTACATGAAGCCCTTCGCAGACAAATTCATAGGTTTTATGTTGTGCATTTATTGCTCTCTCAACCAAGTATAATCCTCTGCTTCAATGATGTCTATCCATCACATTTTCTGACATTCTGGCAGTGAAATAGATCTATAATAGATATTGGAGCAGCAGCCAGAAGGCATTTACCAGTATGTTGTTACTTTGTTTTCTACATACTGAACACAAAACAAGTCAAATATGCAATATCTATAGAAGATTATTGTAAGTCCACAGGAAGTACACTTGGTACCACTTGTTGATTTTGCTTTGGGAGGGGTGAGAAGGAGTGATAAAAAGAAGAGGAATGGAGGGGAAGATAGTTTAACAGCATCTGTTGGCCTCTAAGGTAAGACAGTGACACACATTCTGCAGAGTAACAATACACACTTGAAACATGTTTGGCACAGCTTAGTCGAGAAAAATTTGTTGGTTTTTTTAGATTCCAGCTGATTAACAAATTTCATTAACCACAACGAGCCTTTTTGGATATCTGACTTTCTCTGTGTGCTTGGCTGTGTAGGTGTGACCTTGCACATGTGTCCAGTCATGCATGCATGCGCGCGTGCGTGTGGGTGTGTTTGTGTGCGTGTGGGTGTACACCTGGATGTGTCAAGTGTTTGCAGACTCTGAAGGGGACTGAGTGTTTTCTGACGCCTGTCTAGCTACGCCTGTCTCACTGGGCCATGGAAGTGTCATCTGCCCAGGCCTCAGCGCTCACACACACACACACACACACACACCGCACACACACTCATATGCATATACGCATCCACACACACGGACACACAATCTCACATTCTTCCTCTCACATCAGTGAAGAACAGAGACAGCCCAGGGCTTGCTGTCATCTCATCACACTGTGCAGGTCCGGCCATGCGCGTGTGTGTGCGCGTTTATGTATGTGTGTGAGGGAGAGAGAGTGAAGGACAGAGAGCATAATATCGCCACTAAACAGCAAGACCGCTGTCACTGTGGACTATAAACTTCAGGTGGCACCAAATAGATTTTCAGAGAAATGTATCCTTTTTGAAATCCATTAATAACATCACTGAATTGGCAAAAAACACAGACATCAGGCGACGTGCCCCCTAAATCACATTCCTCTGTTGTGATGCTGTCTATGAATTTGTCTTAATAACAATTAGGCCATATGAAAATGCTTGGAAAATTACTGCATCGCGCAATTTCCGGCAAAAAGCCTCTTTGTGCCACTACCATTTCTACTCATTACCACCAGACCCAGTGTATTCTAATGGAAAACCCAATTAGCTTGTACGCGGGGAGAATGCTAATGGGGATCACAAAATTCTTGAGTGCTTAACGGGGGTGCATTTATGTGGTGGTTGGCTGCACAATTCATTTGGCAACCATCAAGGAGTAATTTGAAAAAAAAGGTAAGAAAGACGGCAGGCTTATTAGAGAAAATGTACCTGTTTATAGCCTTTGAATTCCTGCCATTGTGAAATCCTGCACTTTCATGGACTTATTTGGTCGAGAGTTTTTGTCGCACCTCTGCATTTGATGCAACAGGATGATAACAATACATGAAACTATGGTGAGAGATTTTGCAAGGGAAGCAAATTAAGTGAAATATATATATCTACTAAGTGAGTAAAATTTAGTTGATTGATCAGCATTGTGTGGAAAAGGGGGTAGTCTGATTTATTATGATTGAAATAATAGGGGGTGCTTTCAGGAAAAACTACAGCTGATGATCTGCTGTAACACCTCCACTGCTGGCTATTTGTTCTACAAAAACCAACAGCAAAGAAAACACCAGACAACCACTGAAAATACTTTGGAAATAGTGTGATTAAACAGTAAATTCATCGCAGCCCACTGATCTACCTCCCTCCCTCCCTCCTGTCCAGCAGGATACAAGGCCACCCCGGGGTGTCGATACTGGAGAACAGTTGAGAGCAGGCACTCGGCTGGGGGCACAGGTCCCACCAATCTCCTCCCTCTTGTTGTCCAGTAGACAAGAGTTATTCAGTTTTTTCAACAGGAAGAAAGCGCCTATCAGTTGCACTCCACAGCTTTTCTCACCTTCTCCAATAAAACACTTCTTGGATGTACAGTATTTAGCAAGGTGTACCGGAGTCACTATATTTTTAGTAATTAGCAGGGTTCAAGTTATGATCTGAGCTCTGTGGGGGGCTCTAAAATAACTAACCCTAACTCATGTTAAGGTGGCGATAAATACATAGAATAACAGTCAAATGGGTGTGTTCTTGGAGGCAGAGAGAGCCCATTAATTCAGAGATGGCATTGGATGCATCTCGAGTGTCTGGATCTCACTCTTCCTGGCTGTAGGCCAACAGTATGTGCAAATATGTTTTTGCACATGAACAAGAAGGCCTAAATTGTTAAGGATTTGTTTTTTACAGTGTTTCTTCAAGTTTGAATAGTTTCTCCTAAAACAACAAGACTCAAAATTGAGTCTGGTGACTTTTTCCACTTTGTTTTCCTAAGAAGTAACCAATATTAGTTAACATAGCTTGATTTGAAAAATTTTACATGTTTATGGTTATATTTTTTAATAATGTTGGTGTTAATCACAAAATCAGTTGAAACTGTGTGTTCAAACAGCTGCTGGGAGGTACACCACACATCAGACACGGAAGCAGACAAGATGGACTTAAAAAACAAGAGCTGTGACAAACTGACATTTTTTTTACTTTTTTTTTTACTAGTGACTCTACCTCATTACTTCAAAGCCATGGCACTTTCACACAGATAGCAGCCCACCTCTTGCATTAATTGTGTTAAGTAGATCACAGCAATAGATATTTCATTTAAATAAGACTTTTTTTTAGTGTGCACTGTCATAACTTTGTATGACAGTGAACACCACAGAGACAGAGATGTGGTCATTGTCACTGTCATTCCTGAGAGAATATGCCCAGAGGAAAATTTTACTGCTCAAAGCTTGCTCCTTTATGGCTATGGAGCCATAAAGGAGAGTTCTCATTTCAGTCTCGTTGTAGTCTTTTTTGGTCTCAAACATTTCTCATTTGTTTCTCCTAAAATTCCTTAGGAGCAATAGGTGAGACTTGAGAGTTTACCACTCAAACCTTGCTCCTTTCCAGCACTGGGGAGACATTCTGAAACTTCATTGAGAGCTTGATGAGATCTCCTTTGAAACTTACAGGGAGCCCAAGTTGAGATTTTCTGCACCTGTTTCTCAGGAGAAACAATTGAGAAACAGGAGAAATCTGCCACAGCCTCACTTTGGTCTCGCATAGATCTCATAGTTGTCTAGGAGAAATAAATGAGACACTATTGAGGTCTCTTTTCCAATTTTCGTTTCCTCTGGGTGGTGCTTACCTACCCCGTAAAAAGTTTTTCTTTTAACCAATTGATTTCATTAATGTAAAGAATTCTCATTACATTGAATTAATTAAAAAATTGCTGTATTAGTGACCCCCACAACATTGTGATTGAACTGCTTTCATTGGAGCTCAGCTCTCATCGGCTCCCATGTAACATTGACCCTAGTAATTAGTAACTGCATTGGAATACAATTGTAAAATAACAATGCCAACCAGAACATTTTGGCAGAAAATAACCAATTTAACCAGGTGGACTTAATAAGTAATTATGCTTATAGGTGGACTGTGGTCTGGATGCCCTAAGGGCGCACTCACACTTGGCCCAGTTGCTCCATAGCATGCTGAAGCAAAATGTTCCCTCTTCCTCAGTCCCCCTCTGGCCTACACTCGCATAGATCCCCCAACTAGGCCTGAGCACAGTTACTTCTTGTCTATGTTGTGTTCCTGTCCTCGTGCATGAACCGAAGCACACCTCTTCCAACTGTGCCAGTGTAGCAACTAGTCTATGCGTTGTGTATTAAAGGACGACACCACAGTCGCTTTCTGCTCCAGCTTCCATTTAATTGCCTGATGATGAACGGAAGAAAATAAGTTTCTCCACAGCCAGCTCTCATTCTACAATTCAGCACAATAATAATAAGCAATAAGAGTTTATTTCTTAGAAGTAATTTTTTTCATTCTTTCATTTTTTTCATTTCATTCATTTTTCAGTTGTTTTAATAGACCTCAATAGAAATCTACCCCATCACAAGTGCACAAACAGCAGACAATCACCTAAAGATGGGTTGCTCCAGGGAAACCTGCACTGACTTGAGTGGCATTCAAGTACACACAGCACATTACATAAATCTCAGGACTTTTACAGACAGTGCAGGAAAGCAAATTAAAACAGTAAATCACATGATACTGTAACAGACAGGTAGATAATAATTTAAATTCAGTACACCTTCAATGACAATAAGACACTTAGAAATGGCAAGTGTAATCACCAACTCACTGATAACTTCGTTATGCCAGGTCAAAGAAAGTGTAACGTGCTTGAGCAAGGTACAGAGCACTCGTCAAGTAAACTGGATTTTGGGGGTCAAATGTGCTTGGGCACAGTATATTGTATGTGTGTGCGTGAATGTGTGTACGTGTATGTACCTGCATCATGTTAGTTAATTTTTAGGCCAAGATTCAGGGAAAGATAGGCCAATATGTTATCATGTTATTTAATATATTCTATGGATGAATGGAGGGATGGATGAATGGATAGGAAGATATTGTTTATGAATTGATGGATAGATGCTTGAGTGGAGGGTTGGATGTATGGATAAGATGTTTTTTTTAAAAAAACAAAAACAGGTTTTTTGTATGTTATTTTAAAGGCCCCTCTGGGGACGGGCATTGGAAATTAGCTAAGGCTATAAATGCTATGATGCTTTCTGTTGGATTGTTGTACAACCCACATGATCTGTATCTGTCCCTATTAAATAAACCAAAGAAAACAAAAATAAAATAAAAAAAAAAATATTGCCTAGTGTGAGTGGTCTCTAACCTCAGAATTCTACTGGTTGCATGTGAGTTGTGGAACTGCTCCGCTGCGGTTTTGCTCCGTGCTCCCTCATCAACACCCACTGGCTGCATTTTGAGTGCAGCTCGGGGCAGCACTGCCGGACAGCTGGAGTGACGAGACTGAGGAGTTACAGCGTTAATTACAGAATCCGGCGCAATTGCAATTGTGTTATAAACACAACAACAGACAGACTAAAGGTTAGTGTTCCCAACCAAAGGATTAGAAGAAGTGCTTAGATTTTCGTGAGATTTCTGTGGTGGCGTCGCCACAGAGTTATGAAAATTAACCAGATGTTTTGATGTTGTTTCAGTGTCTGACTTCCTGTCTGCTCTGTGCTGAATTCAGCAGAATTAATGCGCCATGCTCAGGCATCCGGCAAAAACAGAAGCCTTGCGTATCTGCTGCGGTGGGTTGTGGACTGTCGGAACTGCAACGTAGTAGATACCCAATCCAGCGGAGCCAGTGGAAGTACACACTGAGACTAGAGTGAAACCTATCACATTTGCTAGCATGGTGGAGCCATCAGGGAGCAGAGCTGGATCCGGACACGTGTCTGGTGGAATCTAGCCGTAAGGCACCAATCTTAACTGATGGGGTCTCTCTGATAAGCTTAAGGTCTGGTTGTGTCATGCTGGAGGAGAATAAACAGTGGCCAAAGGGATTTTTCACAACCCGTAAACCCAAGAGTTATTATTGAGAGCATTTAGATTATCTATAAATACTTAATAAGTAATAAAAAATAAATGATATATTTAAAAGCTGTTATTAAACACTTCATAAAGAAAGCCTTATGAGAAAGTAAATAATATAATGAAAGAATAACATATTTCCATTGCCAAAACCAGTCTGACACTTGAACATCCCCCTGTCCCTTCCCTCATTAGCTTCGTCAGCTGGATGGCCGGCAAGTATCTGAAGTGACCCGCTTCCCGCCTGCGCTGGTTGCCACGGTAGCAGCTGTCAGACATTTCTATTCAAAACAATAAGGGAGAGAAGGGAGGATGGGGAAAATGGTGACATGGTATTGAGAAGACAATGGCCTGTTTCCCATCATCTCCCCCTGTCAAGTTAACTTTAACCTGGGGGAATGTTAGGGTAGAGTGAGGTAGAGAATGAAGTAAAGGGAAAGAGAGCGTCGATGCATGCCAATAAATTTGATTTTTAATTACTGGGCATATGACAAGAGGCATGTGGTAACTCTCTTGTCTTCCTCACTCCTCTCCATGTCTTTTGTCAGTTTGTTCTCTTGATATTCTTCCAGCAATTTGTGTGAATCCCCTGTCTATTAAATCTCACCATGTTAAATGTCCCTCTCACTCCTATCCTATTTCCTTTCCTTTCCGTTCCTTTCCTTTTTCCATCTTGTCTTTATCCTTCCTCTTCCTTGCATCACTCCCTATTGTCTCCTCTGTCATACATACCTCCAGAAGCTTTCTGTCAGCTTTACTGGAAGTGAGCGGAAAGTGAACAGAGCGTTACCCTACAAGGCTGATGCCAGCTACCTTGCATTGTGCTAATAACAGCGGAGCAACTAGGAATGCATACATGTCATGTACCCGGCTGCTGTGCTGTCAGCTCAGAGCCAGAGCACTAGACAGACAGGAGCAAGAGAACAAGACACCGCTAATTCTCCCTCAGCTCAGACACATCCACAAGCAAGCGGACAGACAAGGCTGTTTCCAGAGTCCGGTTAAGAGTGTGAGTGTAAGCAAGAGGGAGCAGGGGCAGAGAGGTGAACACTTTTCAAGTCATAACTTGGAAGGAATAGTACTAATCAGGTAGTTAGCAGGAGCAGTGATGACCAGAAAAGGAGACACGAAGAGAGAAACACAGCCACTTCAAAGCTCGAGCCTCATCAGTATCCAGGGTGACAGAGATCACAAAAAAGAAGTCACCAGAGATAATAAGTTAACTGATACTTGATTTTTTAAAGGCTGTATTTTATTTGTCAGTTCAAAAAGTTCAAATGGAGTCTGTGTCAATTTGTAAATTGTTTCAAGTCCAAGATGAGTTTGAAATAATGAAATGAGGTCAAAGTCAAGCTATACTTAAGTATTCCAGGACAAGTCTAAGTCAAGGCATTTGAGACATTGAGTACATGTCAAATCTGAAGTCACAACTTCAGGTCAAATCGCTTGATAAGAGTCCGAGTCAAGTCCCAGTCATTCAAAACAAGTCCAAGTGAGTTCCCATATCACTCAAGTCATTCAGACCAAATCTTAGCTCATTTTAGACAAGTCCAAGTCAGGTCTCGAGTCAATAAGACATGTCTTAGTCAATTTTAAAGTAATTCCAGAAAAGTCAAAGTGAAGTCTTAAGCTATTTTAAAGAAATCTTAGGAAGTCTTAACACAGCCGAGAAAGTCAAGTCTGAAGTCAAAAGTGCGAGTCAAGTGTTGAGTCTTGAGGGTTGAGTCAAATCTGAATGATTCAAAACAAACATAAGCGAACTCTGAAGTAATTTGAGACAAATCCAAATTAAGTCTAGCTCATTTGTATATCTTAACTTTCAGGTCATTTTAGAGAAGCCTCAGCCAAGTCAAGAGAGCGAGAGAGAGCGAGAGAGATCTATATCTATATCTATAAACTTCTGTATTCTGTATTCTTTCCTGTATGTATGCGTTCAGTTATGTTTACACACCAAGTAAATTTTTAGCCGAGTGTTTATTAGATCTTTTGTCTGTCTTGACAACTGCTGAGTTTCCTCGAGCAGCAGAGCCTCTTCCTGTATGCAAATAACACTGCACATAGGCCCCCGCCTGCCCTGAGGGACCCCCTGCTGGCTCCGGCCTTATGGATTCATTTTGTAAATAATACCAATTACACTAACAGTAACCATTCCAACTCAAGCAATGTGCGTGTTTCTGTTTTCATTTCAGTAAATTAGTTGAAAAACTAACGCTGATCTCACTGTAGCACGACTCTGTAACAGCCGCAGTAGCAGCATGGCTCGGGCTACAACAGGACGTTCAGATATGGTGTAGATAAGTCTACCTGTTTTTCACAGCCCATGATGTTCAATCCATCCTGTTTGCATTCTCTCAGTAACACATGCATTATAAAGGGTGTTTTCATTTAATGGAAGCAAACGTTTGAGTGGAAGTACACTATCAGCAGTAATAACATGTGAGCACAGCCACTGTTTCCTACTCTCCTCCGCTCAACACGGCCTGTATAAACAACATGTGCGGAGGTGTTTTCCCTCTCTCCTGCTCCTCTGAACGGCCCAACTTACAAGCCCTAGATCACTCGGAGGAGATTTACGACCACCTCCCTTTTCTGTCTCTCCTCCTCCCTTTCCCCTATAGACCAACTTGACCCCCTCCGTACACCACCCCCACCAATGTCTCTGTCTGTCCGTCTGTCTGTCTGTCTCCAGGAAGAGGAAAGATCAGCGGGCTTGCTGATTTATGAGTGCTTAGCTCTTTAATTCTCTGCTATGCTGGGCTGGGCTAGAGTGTGTGTGTCTGTCTGTTCTGTGTGTCTACGTGCGCGCTGTGGGAAAGGAGGATGTGAAGGGGTGGAGCGGCACGCTTTGTGTGGTGGGGATGTGTAGTCGCTGATGCAATAGGTGGGTCTTACTTCTGGGATAATTCATGGATGGGTAAACTGACATGGGAACGCACACACACAACATAAAACACATAAAAAAGAGTTGGACCGTTCCATAAAAATACATTCAAATATACCAGAGTTTCTATAGGAAATCCTTCAACTTCATCTTTATTTTACAGTTTTTTTGCAGTGTGAAAGAAATCAGTTTTAATTGCAAATTGAGCTCCTGACATATTGGGGAAAAAACATCGATGTGAGTGATTTATAAGAAGGAGAAGTACGAACAGTATGCTGCTTTTTGATCTGAACTCTGCAGGTAAAACACTTTTTATTCAGCTTTGAAGCAATGATAAAGACCACCATGTCTTATCTGAATTGTCTTTGAAACAACTGAATAAGTGGATCATGGGAAATGCAGAAAGTGATGCCATTCTGCATTTGCCCACTGTGTGCACCAAGATTGTGTGATCTACCACCTTGAATCAGGGCTGTAATGTGCTGCTCTGCCATCACTAAATCTGACAGCGCTTGTGAGAAAGGACTAATTTTGCACAATTGACTGACGAACCTTTTTGGTTCAGTGGAATTACGGCCTGATTAATCAACCATGATTAGCGTCTAGCAAGGCCTCATGAAACGTGGGGTCCTGATGTAGGTCTCTTATTTATTTATATACCTACAGCCTCCTTTTTTTTCTCAAACACATTAAGCTGCCAGTCTTGTCAGGCTGACAGGGTCAGCACCACCGTTTATTATGGGACCTGGGGTAGAGACAAGACAGGCATGCCGGAGAGCTCAAAGCTCAGTGTTTATGCTCAGCCTCCCTGTACTGTGTGTCTCATGGATCTTTCTCTCTATGACAGTCTAAAACATGATCTGCAACACATGTGCACGTTCATGTTAATGTATGTAAATGGTCTTGTCATCTTTGGTCAAGTTTGACCACTGTGGGTTAATGAAGACTGATGGATTTTCTGAGCAGCTGGCACTAAACTAAGCTCATATAAAATGAAACAAATGTCAGGAAATAGAAACGACTCTTCTCACCCCAAAAAAGTGACAGCATTAGTTTGTTTATTAAAAAACTTAAAATGACCTAATTTCACCGTTTCCTGTGGCCTCGTGTGGTCATACAAGTAATTACTTGAATCAAGTCGGAGGGCAAACGGGTCAACCAAGCTTGTGACTTTGGGGCAGTTCACTTCCTAGCTTGTCCCAATAGTCAACACTGGTTTCATTTAACTTTGTAAAACAATGAGTTCCCAGTCTTAGAGCTTTATTGGTGCTGGTAAACAGAACTGATCCCATTTGGAAGGAGCCAGGCTAGCTGTTGCCCCTGTTCTAGTCTTTGAGCTAAACTAAGCTAACCCTGGCATTTGGCAGTCGCTAAAAGACATTAGAGTGGTATAAATCTTCTCATCTAATTTTCTGAAATATTTAACTACTCCTTTAACAATTAACCCAATCTTCCCTAAGCTTAAACCAGTGGTCACAAGGGCCATTTAAAATAGATACAGATAAGCAAACTTTTTTGTTGTTTAGGTGTGGCCCAGAAAAAAATTACAATGATTCAATGTCACATCGTGGCTGGAAATAAGAAAGAGCTATAAAGATGGCACAATTTCCATTGCTCTTGCAAATGTAGCCTCAGTTAAGAATATCTTTTTTTTTTCTCCTCAGGGGTTGAAAGACATATCTGGGGAACCTAGAAAAATAGTAAATAATGAATATAAGGATTTAAGTTAACAAGGCATTTATTCATTTTTCTCACTTTGGTAGGGTGCTGCAAGCTGTAAACCCAATGATAATGTTTACATTATAATGTTAGCCACTTAAGAAGCAACACTGACTGTTATTTATGCTTGTGTTTCTCATGACCTGGTCAATATAAGGTTACATTTGCAAATAGTCACTCCAGTCGCCAGTAGACTATAGCTCACACTGGGCCATAATGGGAGTTGTGGTGCTCCCCCCCCCCCCAAAAAAAAAAAAAAATCAGCACATTGCACTTTAAGCACTTTGGGTGTCTTGAAAAGCACCATACAATTTCAATCCATTCATTATGTTGTCATGCTCCTCTCTTGCACTACATTTGGTATTATAGTAAATATAAAAGTTCTTCCTTCATCCATTTTACGATAGTTGACATGTTCGGTCATTCATACAGACAGCGTACACTCCCCTTATCTGAAAAGCCAGGCCCACATTTCAGTGTAGAATTTTAATTTACGAGCGCATCCCAAGTAACATAGTCACAGATGGATCTGTTTTAGTTCTGTTTTGGTCTTCACCAACTCCTGACAAAAATATCTGGCTCTGTAGCTGCTCATTGCTCCACTACTCCACACTTCTTTAGACAGAATTCCAGGCAGATTTGGCCTCACATGAAGCTTGTTCAGTCTCATCATATTGTTAAATTGGTATTTAATATTTTGACAACATATCATCCTCAACCGTTTACAGTCGAGAATCACCTATCATGGCATGCTTACACGTGGTGTTGTACATCATCATCATCAAGCTTCCTGAGTGTGCAGCTGTCTTCTGTCTGTCTGTGAGTCTCGTCCATGTCAGACGTACTCTCTCCCTCTCTTTTCCTCACTCCTCGGCAGCTCTCGGTGCAGGGCTGTAATAGTGGCGGTGGGCCCTGGGTGGCGATGCAGTGTTCTCTCTCAGGACTTGAGCAGACCTGGAAATATGGCTGCCAGGAGAGGAGGTGGCAGATGGCTGACAAGGCATTTTTACCCATAACGCCCCAGTAAAACTTTAACTCTCAAGATTTAGTGCTAGCGCTCTGCACTTAGCAAGCTGCAGCCGCTGGCATATTTTTTCAAAAGTCCCAAACTGATGGTTTTGCAAGCCTCGCATAAACATGCTTTATTGATTGTGCTGTTAAAAGATTCAAAGGGTCAGTATCATTTAGCAAAAGACAGGTTTAGAGGACAAATAAAAGCTAAAAATTGCTCAAACGTTGTGGCAGGCATCATTGATTTTTAGAGGAAAACACAGAATACAGAATTAAATTATTCATTGTGTCATAATATTGACTGATGACGATGGAAGACGATAATTTAGAAATTTAAAGGTTCCTAGGCAACAATGGCAATTAAGGCATTTAATTCACCCAGTTACAATCTCTTAGGGCCAGGCTACAGTCATATCTCTTAATTTGTCCCGGACAAGAGCTCCATGAAAGTCATGCTCGGTTGCAAAATTGTCTAAAGAGAAAGCTTTATGCTCATAAACCATTCAGAGATTTGGCTATTTTGTTTATATTGAACAATATTTTATGTTAAACTGACCAGTGAGAAAAAAGAGTTTTGTCACAGTATTTTATCCATCCTATCACTTTAATCAATACTAAGTTCCCCATAGAACATGAAGCTACGCCCTTCGGCTAATGTATATGAAACCATCACAATACAGACTACATTACTGGTGCAGGGTTATGCATTGTATGCTGACTGCGGGGTGTTTGGAGGGCTAATTGGACCCTGGGTGCATGTAAGGATGGAAGAATGACTGGAGAAGCCTCAAAGTGCCATAAAGGCACAAGAGAGACAGAGACAAAAAGAGAGAGATGGAGAGACAAACAGAGAGACAACAAGAAAACACAGACATTGAGGAAAAGACCTGACCGAGCCTAGCAAGCCGTATGGTGCTACTGAACGAGGCAACGTTATTGGACTCGGGTGAGACATGTACACATCTGTGCCGACTAACCAGCCTGGTGTGATGTGCGACAGTGTGAGTAAGAGAGTGCCAGTGCACAGTGATGTGCATATCCCTGCATGTGCACACGGTGGCTATATAGATATTTTTTTTTTTACAGCACACATCTGCCAGTGTCTCTACCTGGGACCTGTAAAAGGGCTGAACAGTACAGCAGTCATAACCCAGAGCAGCAGACTAAGATAAAGATATTCATGTCAGTGTCGGACTGCATACACATCGCCTTGTATATATTTTGGATTCAAAAATAATTCTTTTTTTACTACTTATTGACAACGTGTTTGGAAAAAAGGACTTCGTAGAAAATCTATTTACTTAGGGTTCTTCCAACACGCTAAGTTGATCTGTGCTACACTTCCACTACCTGTTTTAACACACCGAGTTAAGCCGAGCCATGCCCAACATGGACATTCTCTATAGGGCCAAAGCATGCCCTAACAAAATATTTATTTTTTCATCAACTGAATAAAAAGAAAATAAGGTCCCCAGAACACTGTTTGAAGCTAGAAAGGTGGCAGGGTCTGCCAAAATATATTCAAAGTAAAACAAAAATCCGTCAGTGAAGATCCCTCTCTTCTGATTAAAATGGATTCCCCAAACTACATAGTAGAACTTTAAAGGAGCCTGTCTTGTGATTGCAAGAGTGATTCTGGGAGACAAGAAAGATTTTCTAAGTGTCTGTGTGTTCAGCTCACAGCACTCTTTTAGCTTCTAAGTGAATCTCTGTGGTTTGAAGTTTAGTGTCTCTCCTGCATCCCTGTTTTTGTCACTGGTTTTGCTGCTTTGTCATAAAGGTTTTTATGTAACTAAATAACGATTAACTTTCATTGTGAAGAATTAATAGGAAGTGGCATGAGTTAATCACAGAATTAGCGGAGTCCTTGTCATTGCGGTTCTTCGATAATTCTGCTGGGAGGAAGATAATTTGCAGACAATCTTCTGTCAACTTCTGAAGACAGGCCCATCAGCAGTTAAAGACGCACCTTCAAGTGGGTAGCACTGTAGTTATGGAAATGAAAATGTGGGCTGAAGAGTCAAAATGAGTCACGTCCCTTTAGTGTTGTACATAGCATGTCAGATTGTTGGTTTAACCCTGTTATTTCAGTGTGTCAGATGCATATTTAATATACATGTAAGTATTATATCAGACTCCATATCTGCTGATACCCGATATTAAAGAAATCAGATTTGGACTGAAAATACCTGATTGGGGGATTACACAATGGTTAATGTTTAACGATTGAAAATTACATGGTTAGTGTTAGGGACCAATTGTGAGGGGGTTCTTTAGGTTGAAATGTTGCCAGTGAAAGTAATTCCCAGTTGTGGTCGTGGTATCACTAACAGTGGTAATGGCAGCAATATTTGTAGTAGTGTTCCCCATGGCAATAGACGGAGGGTGCACTGGAAGACGAATCATTCTGTGGCCCAAGAAAAGGCTCCAGCTGCAGTTGCATTTCCTGATGTCTCCATCTCAGCACACCTCCATCCATTCATCCACCAACTGAGAGCAATAGGCTGGCCTACTGGCCCCAGACAACACACCAGATGCAAGGCTTTATCTCCACACATTAACATGATAGAAAAATATGAATACTACAATCTTATCTCAGCCACATATTATAAAGAGCATTCATCATGAAGCACGTTATGTATTTATCATGTCAGCACTGGGAAGAGATGGTACAGGCAAGATCCAATTTATCTATGCCTGTGCAAAGCCTGTTGTATTTTCCACATCTTAAATGTATGTATATATATATATATATATACATATATATATATATATATATATATATATATATATATATATATATATGTATATATATATATATATATATATCCACACAGATATATATAGAGAGAGAGAGATAGAGAGAGAGAGAGAAAAAAGATTAAGAATCCTTTTTTTTTTTACCTCACACCCCTCCCCCCTTGCTGTTGCCATCTTGGATCTGAAATTAACTTGCACTCCAAAGCCTGTGACTTAATAGGATAGAAATATAAAGAAATATAAAAGAGACCTCCGTGGGATCAGCGAGATTTACAATATACAGTATATTAACTGAGTGTGAGGCTGTGATGTGCAGATTGATAAATGTGCTGGAATTACTCAATTCTTTCTCTTTTAATAATTCTGTCATCCTCACCCGCCATTTGACCATTACACTATTGAAGTCATTTTTTGTGGAAATAGGTAATATCATCAGTCATTATAATCATTTAATACATCTCTTTCCCCTTCATCCTCTTTCTCTTGGGTCCTAAGCTGGTGCCAAATCGTGTATCTAGTAGTTCCTCGTGGAAATACATTTCACCGGCAGGCAGTGAAATTGGGCTGCTTGCCATGTAGAACTATATGGGCCAGATACGGGTGGTATAGGGCTGTGTGCAAAGCTAGTGCAGAGTTTAACAAATCGGATATGTGTGTGCCATTAATTCACTTTGTCTAGATGTTTCTGCCCCTGATTCATTGGTTTGTATAGTGCAGAGAGTTTACAATGGGCTGTCTGCCTCTGTCTCATTGAGAAAGTTAAGACACATTCGAAAAAACGAGCCAGTGATTGCAGATTTTCTTTTACATGACTTGTTTTATTCGATGCTCTGTTTTGTCAAACCATTTCATACAAATTTAGATAGCCTGCATGACGATATTATTATGATAGGCCAAGCTTTATCTAGCACTGGAATCACAACACTGTCAGTTAGTCTTCAAAAGACTAGCAAGTGAACCTTTACACAGAGGAAAACACAATAAAGATGGTAAAAATAGTTATTATCTGTTGTGTTACTATTACTTGCTATTCATTCATGTCTGTATAGTTTTGATGGAGCACTACCTTATCGCTGTTATTTGGATAAAATCGATCCAAAGAAATAAAGTGGAAATTATTATTATGAGAAAAACAGATGAAAAATATATAGATAGATTTCTGAAAAACACATGTATAGGTTTGTTTAGTCTGATTTTTCTATCGCAGGTGTATAATCCCAACAAACGGCCTCCACCGACTCTGCCCTCTGTCAGCTGGAGAAATATCAGACTGAGGAGAGGGAAGCTCAGCGACCCTGTCAGTTAAATTGTTGTTTTTACCCAAAAACAGGCTCAACTTAAAAAAATTTCTATGACTAGTCACATGGATCACTGTATGTCTTTGCCGTTGTTTCACTGTATGGAGTGGAGTAGCCCACGCATACAGAACAGAGGGCTTCTGGGTACAGCAGGAGGTATAATAGTGTACAGCACAAAGAAAGAGGCAGTATGCTTACACCTCCTTAAAGATGCTGGAGAAATGTACACAGTTAATCTTTCTCCCCTTTGATTTGATTGTGCTTGCTAAATACAAGGGGACTTAATCAAGCTTAAAAATAACAAACAAACAAATAAAAGGGAGGTCCTGGGAGAACTCATTAGAAGCCTTGTCAAACTCCAAGAGACTACATAATTACTTTACCAAAATAAAAATGCAAAGCTATTTCATTTGTATTTGCTTTTCTTTCTGAATAACTGCTGAACTAAGGTCATTCAAACTTTCACTTTTATCCCTTTGAAAAGTTTGATTGAGCTGGGTGAACCCAGTGCACTCGAGGCCTCATCGGCCATCGATCTCTGAGCCTCCATTTTGCCTTAGTGGCTTGAACCCATGCACACAAATCCCAGCGCGTTCTGACAGCGTCCGTCAACGGGAGCGGAGAAAGAGGCGTATGCAAAACACACGCAATCCCCTCTCTACATTAAAAGACAGAAAATCAGGCCCCGTTGACAAGGAAATGAAACAAGTTTGGAAAATTTCTATAAATAAATCTTTTTTTGTCATTTTAATTACCGGATCAACAGCGGCTCAGATGAACGGCCCGGCCATCAATCTTTAATTAATGTCACGCTTTGCGGATTGCAGTGATGCTGGGCCTGATTGAAAAATAAGCCCAATGATATTTCTATTAGAGTTTGTTTTATTAATAACGCGTCAGGGCTTTAAAAACATATCTCAGAGATAGCCAATCACAGGAGACGACAGACAGATTTTACATTTAGCTCCTACAGGCTCACACTTACACAGATCTGCTTAATTATTTTTCTCTTGCATAATTTAGCCCTCCATATCCCCCTCTCTAGTTTGGAGTTTCGCTGTTTAGTATTAACTGGCTTGCATATGGCGAAATGAAAGCTCCTAGAAGACTTCATCACTTGTACTATACATCTATATTTTATTTCCAATCTGTTGCTCTAACACCAGCTTATCTCTCCATAAAATACTTTCCAATGATAGACTAAGAAAGAAATCCTCTTGATCGTCCCAGAATATTGTAGAGTTCAGTGATTTAAATAAATGTTTCAGAGCTGTTTCTACCTTGACAGAAACAGAATGCAAGGAGGATACAATGTACTAGAGCACATAAACATTTTTCCATCCTCAGACAGGTCGCGGGGACACATCCTCAAAAGGCAGCATCACAACAACACCTGCAGCCTTGTAGCCAGCTGCCGGAGGACAGAAGAGGGACAGAGGGAAAAAAAAGAGAAAGGGAGGAAGATAAAGAGGGCTGCATGTGTTCTCGATGCTGACAGAGGAAGTCTGTTTTTTCCGTTTTTGTCTTTGCCATGTCCATCATTTGGGTTTTTTCTAGCCAAGTCAAGAAAATAATGGGGACCTCATTTTTGTATGTTATATTAATTGAATGCTTTGTACATCTACATGACATTATATGCTCCACAGTGTGTATAGTTATCTCTGCTGCCTCAACCTTGTTGTTGTAAACACGTAATTTCCAAACTGGGAAGCCAGAAGCTCTCACGAGCGTTGGACTGTCCTGGAAAACCATGGACGTCAGCTGTTGTGGCTGTGGGTGAAAAAAAAAAAAAAGATGGGAGGTGCAGTGACTTGCGAAGGCTAATGCATGATCTAAAAGATTTAAATTTTTTCAGAAAGAGACCATCTTCAGCTGGGGAACTGCCACATTAACACCGGAGAAGCCACATCTGTCCATTCACGCTCAAATGCAAAAGAATCGAGTGGCCGGCTGCAGTGTATACAGCTATGGACACAGCAAGTGACTGTGGTTACTCTGCTTACTGACTTGAGTCCATGAGTCTATGAGAATATACAGTAGCCAATGTGTGACTCATCAGCCTTTTGATATATCATTTCAAAAATGACAATTTTTTTGTATGAAAAACAATGGAGGCATATAGATCTCAAAAAGACAAGTCTCCTTTCTGCCCCCATTTCTTCCAAAATGCGTCTTACTTAAACTATTGCAAGGAAGTTGTAAAAGTGCTCTTGACCTGGATGCTATGTGTTTGTGTTGTTAGGCAATCTTTCTTCAATCCCTCCCAAGATGAATGCTAGCGGTTTATTTTTAAGTCATCAATTACTCAAACTTGGCCCGAGCTACCTCTCCCCCACCATCTGGGTGCCACACCTTTCTGTCCTGGGGCCCCTGTGTGGATAATGACAACATTCCTGTCTGCCATTAATTTATGAGCCCGCTGAGTCGTTTTTCATGCCCTATCACGCACTGCCATTTGATCTTTCTGTGCCTCCATTCTGTTTTTTTTTTTTGTTTTTTTTTTTCTTTTAATTTTTCTTTTCTTTTTCCTCCTTTTGAACACAGCTCACCGCTGTGTCTGCATGCAACAGCTCATAAATCTTTCACTCTCATGCCCCGTTGCTGTGTTCACTGGAGGATGTGGTTACACAGCCGAGGTTGATGTTGTCACCCTATTTGGTGTAAATGTTGAAAAAGCCCAGAAGAGAGCCTCTAAAAAAAAAAGGAGGCATAACTGACCCCAGTACCTGAGATGTAGAAGACTACCAGCTCTCTTTAGACAGGAATGAGATGAGGGTGCTGGCTAAGTCTCTTAAGGTTTATGAGCTTGAATTTCTGGACTAAAGCTGTATATACATGATATTTTTTAATATACCGCCCCAAAACAATTACTTTACATTTCTTGTTGATCTATATCAGTATATATTCACTTTATTTAGTTTTTGGTAAATTTAATATTGTTAATATAACAAGGTCAAAACTAATCGTTACCTGAAAGCCGATTTGTGGTGAAGAAAGAGAAATTGGCCCACCTACGCCTTAAGAGGGAAATTCTATCTGTTTTACAGAAAAGCAAAGAGATAAATTGTGTGTAGGCCAAAAGGAAATGTGGGCTTGTATAGAATTGTTGGCATTCGTCATTAAAAGGTACCAAAACCAGGTACAAAAGCTTTTTAATCAATGTTGTATACACAGCAGGGCAGCGATGATGTTTGGGATTTTGGTGAAAAATACACACAGCAGATGTTGATCATTTGTCGCATGTGTAGTGCCTGAAGTCATTTAGTTTTTATCTATGTGTCATGTCAAACATTTGGCCCATCCTAGATAGGGAGAGACTGCTTTTTATTGAGCACCTTAAGCACTTCTATGTTATGTGCGCAAACTGTTATACAACATGATGTAAGCAGCTTCAGTTTAGTCAGTAGCTGTTCTTTATTCTCTTAATTACTGAGCTTTAATTATCAGTTGAACAATTGTTACAGGATACCAACTTTGGGGTCATCCCATGCCCAGAGATCCCTCACACGTCCAGCATGGCTCTGTTGAACAATTCCTTCTGATATGAGTGTGTCACTTGCATTTTGGTGTAATTTTATTGTTTAATATTGGGGTGTTGCTTGTTGGACTACACTTTTTAATAACCATCATGGTAAATTTATATTTATTTAACAGTGATGTTGTTTCATTTTGAACAGCAATGAAATGCTTCATAAACCAGTTATTACAACTGCTGTTTATGATGCTTAAATAAACCATTGATAATTGGTTTATAAAGCCTTTCATCGTTTAACAGTGAAATAACTACTAACTAGATTTTAATTAACCATAAATTTACCATCTCTTACTGACGGTTATTTTTGTGATGGTAATGTTTGCCACGGACACAAAAATACATTCTGAAAGGATAACAAATTAAACTAACTCAGTGAGAAATAAGAAACTTTTATAATAAATTAAAACGTGACTTTTGTTAAATCATTTAATTTTTAAACGTCATTCAAAATTGAGTTCAATTGTATTTCTGTCATCATGCAAAAACAGCAACAGAAATGACATAAAATATAGGAAGTGCGTATTCATGCGTATATCTACAAACAAACGAGTGTTTGTGTCCTTGATGTGTGCGGTGATGGAATGCTTTATGTCCTCCTGAGAGGCAGTTTGGATGTGAGAGTGACTGTGAGTGTTAAGAGCACATGCTGCACCGGCGTTACGGCAGCACTTTGCATACACTATTTTCCTCTTCATCTGGCTGTTATTTTGGTTCCTAATGAAATCACACACAAATCGCCCAAAGTGCTGACAACACAAGCTTCAGGGCCAGAAAGCCAATCCTCCCAGGGCTCCATTTAGATAGCAGCTGGGGGGGGGGGGATGCTCTCAAACTAGATTTGATTCTGTTTTCTTTTTCCTAGTTCCACTGCTGCCTGCCGTTGCTGCTATCTGGAAATATCTGGAAGAATAAAAAAATTATCAAAAACACAGACACAAAAAAAAAAAAAAACAGTGAGTTTATCTAAATCTAAGCCGTGAACAAAGGCCGAGAGAAGGAGAGAAAAAGAATGAAAGGCAGGCAGTGAGAACTGGAGGAATGCTCAACATCAACACACTGCTAAACTTCTTTGCATCTAGCTCCATAGTCGTGGCTATATTTCCCTCCCAAAATGACACTTTAATTAAACAAATTACTGCGCCTCGGGAGAAGGACCTTCAAGAGTGTGATAAGGCCGGGGGGAGATAAAAGCCTTATAGGCAGTGTTTATCAGAGACGCGGGGGTTTAAACCTTTAATAGGTAATGCCCAGATAAGTAAGCCTTTGTGGTGTTACTGGTGCAGAGATATTTTACACAGAGCAGCTTACCAGAGAGAGGGGAAAAAGAAGCTGGATCAAACCAACGACTTAAAGAGTCTCTGATTAAGGACGGCAGAGAAAAGGGGGACACCAAAAAGTGTCCCTTCAGTAAACTCCTCTTTTATTTATACGCGTATTTTTCGCATGCAGAGACGCTACCGAGATTGAGCTCTTACAGTCTTTTCTCTGGATTTAACCTTGGCTAGGATGTGCATATAGGCTTTTATTTTTTATTTTTAACAAACCAGCATTTGTGATCAGAGTCGCACCAATTTTTCACGGATTAACACGAGTGCAAACATTAAATGGCATGCATCCTAGCAGTAGATTTTACCTGTAATATATACAGACAGAGCTAAGAGGCAGTGTTAAAAGAGGAAACTTTAAGTCTTTTTCATGAAGTATATATTGTAACGGCGACTAAGAAAAGCTGTCTTTATGAGTCTGTGGTCAAAAAGGGGTTAGATTGGTATTTTTCTTTTGCCAAAACAGTTTAAGCCTCAGACAGTGAGGAAATATTTAGACAAAGCGCTAGCGTTTCTCATTTCCTCTCAAGGCTTTTCTCTTTTGTAAGTAACATAGCTGAATATTTCATTCATTTCTGAATGATCAAAGGCTGAAAGCACTCCATACGTCTGGAAATATAATTTTTTTTTCGTATTTTCATGTGCAACTTTAGCAAAGCTCGTTGATAAAGTATTTGCAATGCCTGCACGAAATGGATGACCCGTAACTTTATATGAAAACAGCTATATAAAGGCAACGGAATCTACATTCATACATGGAGAAAGGACACATTCATTATACAAAAGAGATTTCTGTACAAAATTAAGGTTCTGTATTTTGATTAAAATAAAATCAAGGAGTTATTGTTGAAAATGTCCCAGGAACAAATAAATAGCTTTGTGAACTATATTCAGTGTATGTTGGATTGTACTGCTGTAAATTAGGGATAAGATACAGAGAAACAGACCTTAATTCATGTGTTGGCTGATTATCACAGCATTAGGAAAGTGTCCAGTTTCTTTACAAATGAATAAATACATTTGCCTTACATCACTTCCAATAAGCAGAGGGGACAGATAAACTACAGGCTCAAAGAAAGAGCTCCTGCTGTTTGTGAAGTCTGTATGAACATTCATGTTCAGTTCATGTGTTTTAGGTTACAGAGGCATGTGGGTGAGGCTACACGGCACAAAGAAAGAGAGTCAGAGGAGAGAAGAGCACCAGTCATTGCAGTTGGTGTCTTAACCTCCTGACACACACAGCAAACATATACCATCTCAACCACAGCAAAGAGCTCTGCAGTCAGTTAACAGCCCCCCGGAGGGAGGGGAAGAGCGTTGCAGCATCTAAGATCACTTCCTGTACATATCCCCGCCTCCCCCAACCTCCTGTATGCTGCACGTGTGTGTGTGTGTGTGTGTGCGCACAGGGGAGGCCTATACTGCCCAGAAACCATCCCCATCTTTTCTCCTTGGAGGGGCTTTTGACCATGGATCATGTTCAAAGACCGCTGGTGGTTATGGGAAATGATCCCACTCTGTAAATGTTTTCATTTTATTTCCCCCTTTGCTCCTTTTGCTTCAAAGGACATGCTTCACTCGCTTTCTGCTGAGCGAATCAGGATGCGCGGGATTGATAGCGCGCTGAAATGAGTCAAATGCAACAGCTGCATATACTGTAGCGCACCGCTCCCGCTATGATCATTTTCGTTTCAGCACAAATCATTTACATTACAATCATGAGCAGCGTTGCTTTGTTTTTCCCTCACTGGGGGTGTTCTCTCCCAGCATTTTGATGAATAGGCCAAATGTATCATCAAATGTTCTCCTCCAATCACACGTACCCATTATTTGGAATATAAAAGCAGCATGGAAAGAAGAGGGGCTCGGTTTGTCAGTGGCAGCCCTGGGCACAGACAGTTCTCTGCCTGTCACATACCTGCCGCTGCCACTTCCCTTTAGCATAAGCAAGCGTGAAATGTTTACTTGAACACATTTCTGAGGGAGAGCGTGGAATGAGAGCTGGCACGAGCTGCATAGGAGGAACGCCGATGTGACAGATATATAAAACAGGGTGAAAGAGAGGAAGGCGGAGGATGAGGGACGAGGACACAGAAAGTGAGCGTGCGTGTCTTTCGGGGGGGTGTGTGTGTGTCTACGTGCATGTACAAGAAAGTAAAAGAGCGACTGCCACTTACCATTGTGCCAGCTCCGCAGCCGAGGTGAGTTTTCAGTGTGGGATAAATCCAACCTGATGCACCCGTCCGTGCGCCTTCAAAGCGTGCAGGCATTGCCATGCTGTTCACGTCACAGGACAGGCACACATTAGCTGTCCAACTCCTCTTTCATCTCACAACTTCAAAGAGGCCCATTGATTACTCTAAGTGGCCATTACCAAACATCCGCGCCTGCCGCCTCAGTCAAAGGCAACCACTGACAAAGAAGAAGGCAAAATCATCATGAGTTTGAATTTGAAGCGGATGGAAAAGGACGGCAATCCACCGACAGACAGACTGAAAGACAGCATAGCCCAGGCGACAGAGAATAAAAGAGGAGATAGCACCAAAGAGGAGAAAACATCACTTGCAAAAACAACAGCAAACAATAAAAATGACAAGCACTTTTGTATGTGTACAAACAAGGCACTCTTGTAGAACGTGGAGTAGAAGAGTGATGTGAACACGGGATCCCCTGAGAATCCCCCCATGATAGCACAAGACAACGGAACAGAGCCGAGCTGATGTCTGCCGACAGACTTACACAGCATCAGAATCGGAAAGAGACTGAGAGAGATGGAGAGTAAGAGATTCAGATACAGACAGGATTAGGGAGAAGCAAGGCTGTATTCACAGCTCCAAAGTACTGTTACTGTCCGCTACTGATGCATTAAAAAGAAATGCGTTTGCAAAGAAATACTGGCAGTTTTTCTTTATGTTTGCAAAATTCATATTTGTGCATTACAAATGAAATATTAACAAATTAAAACATTAATTATTTAAGAAAAAAGAAAACGCACATCTTTTTCGTATAAAGAATCAGCTTTCGGTGAAGCACTCTTGTCTGTTTTCAGTTTAACTTCCACTACTCTCCCCGCTTTCCTGTTGGTCCCTATAGGCTGTCCTATCAAATGAGGGCTAAAATACTATCGCCAAGAAGACCATCCTTAAGAATTCAAACAGACACCTAATCATTGGACAAATGTTTTCATAGAGCAGTTGCAGCTATAAGAGGCAACATAATTGTTGTGGCCCTGATCTGGCTCACACCAGATACGTTCATTCAGCCCACATACCACAAGGAATGATGGCACCTGGGCAGTCCGCTCCTGTTTGCTGGATCTGAGCCACAAGCAGGGCATACTATGGCCACATGTCAGCAGACAGCGAACTGTGTAAACAAGAACTGGTCCAAATCTGGGCCACAGTTCATTTCTATTCCTGGGCTTGATCTGGCCAAGACCTGGGTCAATTCTGGCCTAAGAGTAGACTGCCAAAGTGCCATCATTCATGTAGTATGTGGGCCGGATGATCGTGTCTGGTGTTGGACATTTTTTTGCTATTTGGGTAGAGCACAACCATGCATTCTTTGGGAGGATAATGTTCCCCCTATATACATTAGCAAATATGTTAAATATTTCCCCCCTTTAATGGACCCTGCAACTGATCTGTCTACTTTTATTTCTATTCGTTTTCAGTTTATTCTTGTTTGGTAAGGAAAACATAAGTGTGTGACCCCCCCATCCCATTTGTACATTTGGTTTTGCCCAGCATACACAAATCGGGCTGTCTGGAAAACATGACAAAGCTTACTACTGTACAACGGGACTTGCAAGGATATCCACAATCCGCTTCTCGATTAACCATTTCCAATGAAACCTATAAAGCAGCCATTTCAAAGTGGATATTCTGATAAATGGTAGTTTATAGGTTTTAAGAACACTTGACACACGTCACAGGAACAATCTCTCTGCAGATAATGCACTGCTGTTCCTTGTAACAGTCGGAGTTATTGAATGTAGCGCCACTAGGTGACGCCTCTCCTCGAAGAAGAGTAGATGTACTTCCACTCCACTATGCGTAGCAATGCCACCAACGGAGTGAAGACCCCTTTTATTTTATTTTATATAGGTGTAGGATCCTCGGCCTATGTGTGTCAGGGCATGTATGCGTATGATAACTAGTACCATAGAGACCTGGCTTGGTATGGTCTGTAAGTTAAAGCTCCTGTTTGTAAGATGGTAAAACTGACGCTTTGGGTTTCCCAACTCGTCAGATACTGACGCTTTAGGATTGTAAGTCGGGTCGGCCACCATCTGAAAGCGTCAGTATCTGACAAGTTGGGAAACCCAAAGCGTCAGTTTTACCATCTTACAAACAGGAGCTTTAACAGTGGAATAAAAGTATGTAGGGAAATCCCACAAGTTGCCTGCCGTGTCGTTTGAGCTAACTGGAGCTACCGCCACTGAAAGCAGACCATAACCTTCCCCTTCACCGACCACGTTATATCCTACAACCCCCCCCTTTTTTTTTTTACCAATGATAATTAAAAACAAGATGAAGGGTCTAGGGCCTGGTCAACCCGCCACCAGGAAAGAAGCCACCCCCACAAGTAAGAAGTCATGGGCATTTAAAGTCTAGAGCACATTCACATTTTTTTTAAATATTTTTTTGGCCTTTTATGGCTTTATTGATAGAACAGAAAAAGCGAGAGAGGGGGAGTGACATGCAGCAAAGGGACCAAGGCCGGGAGTTGAACCCGGGTCCACTGAAGAGCCTCGGCACACAGGACACGCGCTCTACCCACTGAGCTAAACGGTGCCCCCACATTCTCATTCTCCATCACAGGGCAATATCAATGTCAAGATCCAGGTCCAGTCGTGCATGTAGTCTATCTAGAGGCTCATGCAAAACTTTCAGATACAGATCTCCCACTTCAGAAACAGCCCTAGCCAGTAAATATTGATATTGGCTACTTAGGAGGTGGGGCTTTAAAGAAACAGGAACTAAAACAGAGCATTTCAGACAGAGAGTGAATACAGTGCTGCAGAACTGGACAGTATGAGAAAACTGAATTGGTTTATGAGCACTAAAGCATATAAACCAATTTTAGAAGTTACCTAAAATAAAACTATGAACCTGAAAACGAGCTGATGTCTCCGTTAAAGGCAGTAAACTTGCAATTTACCACTGAAATCAGCTTTTAATAAACATTACCAACATTATTCAATTCACTTTTGATTCATGTGCTTTATTTGCATGATCAGTCACGATATCCCAACTTGTCACTTACCCATGTGTGCTGTCTTGATGAGGTCACATTCAGAGTGCAGGCAAGCTAAAAATGGCGTTGATGCACAGTAACTGTGTGTGTGTGTGTGTGTGTGTGTGCATATGTGTGTGCACGCTAACGTACAAATGGGCAACAACCCATCACAAAAATGTGCGCGCATTGGTCATCAGAGGAACATTTGGTCAGCAACAGTTTGTGTGTGTGTGTGTCAGACATCCTCATCTTTGTGGCAGGGAGGAAACACTGATTTATCTGTTGTCATTGAACTGGTGCCATTATTACTGTGCCCTGCTCTCCTATTTCAGCACAGCAAAGCCTGCAGTCAGACACACACAGACATTTTACTGTAGCCCCTTCAACCGAGTGCTGGTTGTAGAACAAACACAGACACATTGCCGAATTATCACACTTAAAAATTGTACATTTTTCTATTGTGGTTTGGTTGCAGCTCCTGCCACAATTTAAAATGTTAAAATTACATAAAATATTATGATCTTCTGTCAAATGAGTGTTCATAATTGATCAGATACCACTATCCTCAACATGAATACATTCTTATCAGTGGGCCCATAACAATAGCATTTTGGGTAAAACCAAACAAGGTCTGAAGTGAACAACCAAATACACATTAATGTGTCGTGCTGTTGCTAAAAGTTTAACATTAATTGATGTTTTTTATGAAAAAATTGGTTGATTTAATGACGTAAGGATACTTAATATTTGTTATTATTTCTAAGTGAGAAGAGGCAGAGCAAAAAATTGCAGACAACACATAATCCAATCACCTGTTCAGCACAGCGGAAGATGTGCTGCAGTCTGACCCTATCCCTGTTAGTGGCAGAAGCATTCCACATGGTCATCGAGGACGTGAGGGTGGATGAACAACGGTGGTGTGGAAGTGCACTGTCACTGACTTTGACACTTCAAACTTCTTAAGCTGCTGTAATCTTCTGCAGAGTCATCTTGGTGAAGATACTGGTGTTTTGCTCCTACTTGGGGTGGTGATGGGTCTCAGAAAGCTGGACTCCACAGTGTCACGTGGAAACAGACTGCTACATTTAGCTGTTCCTGCTGATCAAACTCTATAATACAAGTACAAATAAATAAATACAAATTTAATAATTGAAGCTTATATGGCGAAGTTTCAGGAGTAGGACCACACCTCAACAACGCCAATTTCCGGTATCCCTATAAATAACCACCTGACCGTCTCCTCTTTTTCGCTCTCGTATTCTGCCAGAAACCTCCGAGGTAAATCCAGCCTCCCACCATCGTTCCGATACCACCGGCTGAACAACACGCTGATCGCAGCGTCATAATGCTCTGGTGAGATTCCCCGACCGGCCGTCATCCTCTAAAATCACCAATTGGACAGTAGCCACTCTCCAAAAATCTTTAAAGGACAAAGGAATTCCGTTTCACTGAATGGACAATAAAGCCAAACTTTTCTCCACACTCATGTTAGCTTGTTCCGTCAACACCAGCTCTCTTCCGGGTGACGTCATCACGCACACCCAAACATGCCGTGACGTCGACGCTCCTGTTAAAGGGACAGTATAATTAAATCCTACAGCTCAAAGACAACAGAAAACTCAAAGACAACAGAAAGAGCAGCAGCAAAAGACAGAGGAGACAGAGGTCCTCAGCCAGATCAAATGACTCTAGGGTTTATACCACCTCTCGTCATCACTCCACTCCAGATGGAGCGCCCAGATGGATTTCAGGACCCTCAAGCTCCCATCACGATTTTCATTATTGGCACCAGCGGCCTACAACATCAAGGGCAAACGTCATGGCGCCCACTGCCATCCAGTTCCAGCCATCACAACAGCCAATCATTGTGGGGGAACCTGGCACTGGGTGACAGCGCCCCCTGCTGCCCACTCCCAGCAACTGCAGCAGCTTGCTCTAGCCAGGGCCCCTGGCATCGGGATGCCAGTGCCCCCTGCTGCCTACTTCCAGAATCCACAGCGGATAGCTTTAACCGGGGCTCCTGGCACCAGGATGCCAGCGCCCTCTGCTGCCTATTCCCAGAAACCACAGCAGCTTGCTTTACATTTTCACCTCCCGTCCTTCTCCAGTTCCTGCCAGTCTGCGTAATCAAATAATTGAATGTAATTACGTAGATCTTGCACTCCTGATCATGCCTTCCCTCCATCAACCACCTGCCGATAGATATCTCGAAGAATACGAAGGGTGCCCACATCCAAAAGGGAGAGCACCCACCTGTTCCAAAGAGCTTACACCCACAGAGTTCGCTTATGCTTTCTCTCTCTTCAGAGACGTTCTCTGTTCCCAATTTCCCACCCGACGCAACAAACTGGATGATTACTTGTCCATTGCCCTCAATCTGGCCCTCCGTTTTGGTGTTAATGGTTTCTACCAATATCATATACACTTCACCTCCGAAGCTGCAGCTCACCTTACACAGTTCAACGAGGCCACATACGGGGGCACTCTCAACAATGAAATTTACTGTCATATCTTCGCCGCCCACGCAGCCCTCACATGCACACTTTGTGGTGCCCCATCCCACCCAGCCTCTTCCTGCTCCATCCCCACCCACACTGAGCCGCATCAAAACTGAACAAGAGCTTCAGCCTTCTCTCACCTGTCATCGGCAGCTCCACCAGCACCCATACCTCCAAAACAGGTGTCATCTGCCCCTTCTGTTATCTTTCCTGTAACCAACGGGATAGATAAGAAAGGCAGGCCCATCATGCACCAAGTCGATTTGCAACAACTTCAACAGTACCGGATGCACCGTGTCCCAGTGCCACTTCCTCCACGTCTACTCCTTCTGCGGCAGGGGCCATGCCCGCCCTGCATGCCCACACAACCTTACTGAAGCTAGGTGAGCACTTATCACACCCATTAACATTGTAGTTTTTGCAGAGGCACTACGTAAACACCCTGATCCAGCTTTCGTTCAGTTTCTTGTAAAAGGATTTGAAGAAGGTTTCCACCCCGGACTTTCCTTACAACCATCCATCTCTTTCGAAATCAAAAATCTTCAGTCGGCCATAACTGAGCCGGAGTCAGTCGACCACCTGCTCGCTAAGGAAGTTAAGGAAGGTTTCATGATCGGATTGTCCGCCCGTCCTCCATTTCCGAACTTCCGCATCAGCCCCCTCGGTATCACAACCAGGAAACATTCTGGAAAGGAATGCTTTATCATAGATCCACGACAGTACCATCCCCAGCATCAATAGCTTGATCCCGAGTGAGGACTTCTACCTTCACTACGCCACCATCAACCATGCCATCGCCCTTATCAAACTCGCCGGGAAAGGGTCGTGGCTCTAAAAAAAACACACACACACAAACAAAAAAACAGACATCACCAGTGCTTTCAAAGTCCTCCCTATCCACCCCGACTTCTGGCGTTTCTTTGGCATCTGCTGGCGTGGTGCATATTACTTTGCCGTATGGCTCACCTGAGGTTGCAAGCACCCTAAACTCTTCGACACCCTGCCTGAAGTGCTCTGCTGGATCCTGTCTGGTCCACCTACATCCGTCTTCTACTTCAAGGTCCAATCACCTCTGAATCCTTTTGAAACCCTTGCTTACTTCTTGCAATTCCGCAAATCTCAAAGCATAACAATGACAGATCCTCTCTTCATCTTCGAATCCGGACAAGTGGCTACTCGATTCTGGTTCCAAAATCACTTTCACCATGTGCTCTTGTTGTCTGGTATTTTATCCGTTAACTACTCCAGACACTCCTTCAGGATCGGAGCTGCCATTTTAGCCTCCCGTAATGGCATCCCAGAACACTTAATACGACTCATGGGCCGCTGGTCCCATACCTATCACTGCTACATCCGTTCAGATCTCAAAGATCTCGGATCCGCACAATCTCATCTCAAGTGACTGGAGGTTTTTGGGGGTCCGCCGCTGCCCGGGTGTGGCGGCGGATTCTCCACAGAGCTTCCCCACAATGCACTTGAGGAACTTGAAGAACTAAGAACTTCAACGTTTTCTATTCTTTTTCTTTCATAATAAATCATTTAAATGCATCTTGTTGATGGTGCGGTCCTTGCTAGTGAAACATACATATCGTCGCTCTCCAATGAAAACCACCTATCTCCAAAAATCGTTTTTTCCAGGAGCATGAAAAAACTATTTATCTCATAAACTCATACAAAATAAACCTAAAACACTGTAATGGGACACATTTCGGACCATGAATGAAAATATATCTTTACACAGTCACCAGTGAACCGTTTAATATTTTAAATGGACTTACGTGGATTGTTGTGAGCAAAAGTGGACACACGCATTTTTTTTTTTTTTTTAATGGGCTCCAATTAGGTCTGAGCCTGGAATCTCCTGGTTATGTCCGACTCGGTAACATTTGTTAGCTTGTCCTACATGTTTCGACACTTTTGTCTTACTATTTTAGATTGAAATCAATATAATCCATAGGCTAATGGCCAATATAGTCCAGTGTTTAAACCATCTTAAACACTTATCAGAGTGACAGAATCAGACTGATGCACATACGTGACGGCAGGTCAGCTGACATCAATAAGCCACAGCTAGACTGACGATAAAGCTCAAAAATTTACGTTATTTATTTAAAGCTATCCTTCTGGACTCTAAGCATAATTTCTCTATGTCTCCACAACACTACATTGTACAAGTTACTACAAAAACATACCTTTTGGCCAAAACACATGCATAGGCTATTTAGATGCTTTGATAAAAGAAACTGCAGTGTTTGCCTCCTAAAGTTTCTGGTATTTTCTACCCTGGTCCTGGGGACCCACTGCCCTACATGTTTTAGATGTCTCCCTGCTCCAACTGATTCATATGAATGGGTCGTTGTCAGGCTTCTGAAGAGCTTGATGATGAGCTGATCATTTGAATCAGGGAAACATCTAACACATGCAGGGCAGTGGGTCCCCAGAACCAGGATTGAGAAACACTACACCTTCTGATGCTATCCAAGCTCAATGATAAGCTATTGCATATTTTAAAAATCATGTTGTTAATTTAACAATCTTTACATTGTGAATAATGTTAGCAGACAGTGATGACCAAACAAAGTCAAATTCGATGAGTGTTGATTTAATCAACACTCAGTATAGGCAAAATGTAAAGGCATAACAAAAATCTTAACTAATACTACAATATAATTATGGTCACAACCTATTCTCCATGAACAATCTGGAAAATTATTACATATCAATTATTAATTATACAACTTGTACTATTGATTTAATACTTGGAACATTAAAGATCTTAAAGGAGTCATCACCCGGAAATCGCAATTTCTCTCGTTAAATCATGCATATTGTTGTTGAAAAGCTGGAGTTTGAAAGTGGCTTATTTTTTTCGCTTTGGCTCACCTTCCGGGGGGAGGGCCGTGACATTCCGACACCCCTCCATTGCGAAACACCACCTTCCGAAACACCCCCACTCCGAAACACCGCTGTTCCGACCCTCCCCTCAAAACACCGCCGTTACGAAATTAAACACCGCTGTTCCGAAATTGATTTTCAAGTTTACATTACTTCCTACATCAAACACTGCCGTCCGCTCACCGGCCGCACTCACGCAACTCATTGCTTTTTATTGCTAATAGGCCTATGTCACTATCTTCATTTATCATGTAGTATATTTTCTGTGCGCACGCAAAGGCGCTGTAAGGCAAGGGCGCAAAGGCTGTTACATAATTACATTGAATGTAATAATGTCCGAAAACGTAATAAACCTCAAAATCCTACTAATACTACTGACCGTGCGTGCAAAATCCAACTGCTGACCTTCCGCTCCGCTGTCACACAACGGACCCCCCCTCCGCGCTCCCTCTCTCTTGCCCGAAAAATTATTTCCATGAAGAAAACATCGCCACAACAATATTGCTCCAAGCACCAAGAACCACGAAAAGAATACCTAGCACAGTAAATAATAATAATAATAATAATAACAATGATAACTTTGAACATTATCACAATTAAGTTATCAATCTGCGATGTAAACAAAATGCAAGCATTACAGACTTCTAACCATTTTTCTCAAAGTGTCTGTATTTTAATTGAGAACAGTTTTTATATAAATTACACAAAAGGAAAAGAAAATGTGATTTGTTTTACCTATTTCAGCCATAAGCGGTCATATTGACCGCACATAATTTCGCGGGATTTCATACATTGTCTCTCTTGTCTCTAACTAAGTTAGCGGTCTCCAGCTGTGCAACTGTAACACAACATTATATGAAGTAGGACTAACACTAATAGCCTAATTTATTCTTATTTCTTCCACTTACAGAACTGTTTACGACTCGATCAATGTTATTATATATGACGTTTCTGACCAAATGTCGCGGCTTCAAATGCATCAAATTCCCACATCCAGTTACGCAGGCAGCTGTCCAGGGTGCAGAACCAGGTGACAGACAAAGGCTCCACTCTGCGTTCTGATGTTTGCTGGGGAGATCTGTCCCCCTTGCTTTCTCATCCACTCTGTTGTGGGAGATCTCCCACAGAGCAAAAGAAATACACATTTTTTCTCTCTCGGCTGAACTCTGGCTTGAGCCCACTTCACCCAGGCGCGAGCCTGCAGCCCCCGCTCCTGCTGACAACAGACCGGGGGAGAAAACAGACATTCCTTTGCTCAGAACCCATATCAGGCTGTGTCTGAATATGCACGAAGATCAGTATAACGCATTGGAGCAATTTTCATACAATTTCGGATATTTAGCATGATAAAGTAATTTTAATTCAACATAGCCATTTGTCCAGCTGAAGCAAAATGAGCTTTATGTCATTAATATGAAGTAGACTTGTTTTGCGGTTAATCAGCCACATGATCTGTTTGAACCCACAAAGGAAAAAAGGATAAATGCGCAGCCTCCGTTTCCTTTCTGACTGAGTCCGTTCGGAGTGGGGGGGTTTCGGAATGGAGGGGTTTCCCCAGAAGACTTTTCGGAATAGCAGGGTCTTTGAAAAAAGGGGAAACCCCGCCATTACGATGAATTGAAGTCTATGTTCGGAACAGTGGGGTTTCGGAAAGGCGGGATGTAACCCTTTTTCCGAAAAGGAATAACGCACAATAGTGCGCATTCCTAAAGCACGAGATTTTGACTCTGCTCCTGCGGTGACGTTACCACAGGAGGCTACTTGCATAAGCATCGGCTCACAGCCGTCCTCAGCCAGACTTTCTGAGTGAGCACGCCAAATCTGCTTATTTCTCTGTCATTTTCACGCCATACATCGTGACCGCCAGCATTAAAACTCAGGTCTTACATGTAAAGCACGAGTGTGAAAAGTAAGAAGGAAAAAAAAAATAATTTACCATTCAGAGACATCCTGCTGTAAACGTGTCTCTTCCACCGTCTCTGCCTCTTCACTCTACCGTTCGGTTTCCGACTCCGGCTCGTACATAAATGCCTGAATTCCGTAAGGTTCGTCATTTAGTGTGTGCGCCATGACAGGGGGCTGTTTATGTTTTGGAGTCTGTGTGCATGCAGTTCGCCCCCCATTCCGGCTCTGACCTTCCTGCGGCCAATCAACGGCGCGTCATTACATATTAACACAATGCACATCCGGACCGCTCAAAACCTCGCGCATAATCTCGCGCGAGAAAGTCGCGGTATGGAAAAGGGTCAGAACAAGCTCTATGTTTGATTTTTTTTAATTATTTTTTTTCTAATAAGTTTTAAGAATTGATCCAAAGCGATCCAAGAGGGACTGGATATGTAAAAAACCAGGTGATGACTCCTTTAAGAATTGATCCAAAGCGATCCAAGAGGGACTGGATATGTAAAAAACCAGGTGATGACTCCTTTAAAAATATATATCATTTAAAATCAGTAAAGCCATCACAAAATCATGTTAAAATACTATTAAACTTAACCACCAATAACCTCAAACAAACTGTAATGGATTGGGCCTATGTACATTTGTGTGTGTGCATGAATGTGGGATTCCAGCTGGTGATGGGCATCACTCATGGTTGAGTCCATCATAGAAGCCGTGGAAGTCCTTGGGCAACAACGCCTTCAGTTCTTGCAGGTGTTTGAACTTCAGCTCTCTAATAGTCTGGCTGGATGTATACAGTGGGGACACTGTGGTGACTCTGCTGTTCTTTCTTACATCACTGCAGCATACTCAGCCGGAACGCATAGGTCTCTGTCCCTCAATCTTCTCTCAGTCACACTATGCACAGAGTCGCACTACATTTGTGTGTGACCTCTTTCAAGGTACTTCTGTGTCACAGTCTTCTGCTTTTCAGTAGCAAACTTGAGGAGGGCATTGCTTAAGAGCAGGTTTTGGTTCTGGTAGCCGCATCCATCACTCCACAGGACGTACTCTTCATACAAGGGGTTTCCATCAAGAAAGTTCATGATGCATGAAGCAAACTCGTTGGCAGAGAGACCAGCTTCACCCTCATGCCACAAGTAATTGGTTGCATCAAGTGATGTCCCGTCAAAGATGGCGAAGTTATGGACACTGAGCTTAGTCTTATAATAGAGGGGGGAGGCTTGCAGCTTGGGGCAGAGCAGGAGCCCCTGTAGATCCATGCATGCCACCAAGGTCTTCTCACCTGCCTCTTCTTTGTCCTTTTGTTTCATAGCTCGTGCAGTGTCTTTTTTAATGCAGTGCTCCTCCCATGTGGCAGCTTTGATGTTCCCAGCCTTGAATGCACAGCAGGTATTGCACTGGTCTTTCTTTGGGTGAAAAAGGGACAGATTTCAGTCATTAAAAACATTGGAAAAGACTTGCCTTGACAGAGGCTGGATGCCACGTTCTGCACTAGAGCACTTGTACTCTGTGTGAAGCTGAACGATGGACTTGAAAACAGGCTCCAGGTACATGTTAGATGAAGAAGACCTACAGTAGTGAGTTGGAACTTTTGGAAAGTCCAGAAGAAAGGTCTTCAGGAAGTCTTGCTCTTCTGTCCTCACTCTCACTCTCTTAGTCTTCTCAGGACTTTCCCCTCTTCTTCCTAACCACTTCAAAAAAGACCACTGCTTTATGCTGAGGTTTGACAGGAACATGCGTTGGCACACTTGCAGTCTTCTACCATCCACGACAAGGTGACAAAAAATGGATGCTGACCTCCTGGATTCCTCTGCTTCTGTCCGCCGCTGCTTTACGCTGCACATCTCTACCGAAACCTTAACAAAAATGTTCCTATCTTTCCAGTCTAATTTCCCCCAGAAGTACTTAAAGATCTCCTCCCTCTTCGATTCCTCTACTTCTCTGCAGTGCAGTTTAGTGGACTTTTGACAGGCTGCAGACTGGCATGGCTTCCCCATTTGTCTTTCTTCCTTCAACACTGGCTCTTTATTCTTCCTCCCCTGATAGGATAGGCTCCTCATTCTCTCCTTTTATGGATGTTCATCCTCCAGGTCTCTGGATTTGCCCTCTTCCCTTGCCTTCCCAGATGAGCCGCATCAGCTGCCCTGCATGTTTTAGATGTTCCCTACTCCAACACACTTGATTCAAATGAATGGGTCATTATCAGGCTTGTGCAGAGCTTGATGATGAGCTGATCATCTGAATCAGGTGTGTTCAATCAGGGAAACATCTAACACATGCAGGGCAGTGGGTCCCCAGGGCCAGGATTGAGAAACACTGTACAGAAATAAAACTATTGTTATTATTCATAATATTAACACTAATAATAATACCAATACCTTCATTTCCAGATTCATCAGGGACAAAATCATCATCAGGAAAATCAACCTATCTTTTCAAGTTCATCTTGAAAAGATAGAGGAACACATTTAGTACACTGAATGCAATGTTGACATAATTCATGTTGCTAGCAGTTTGCATCCTTTGCTATGGCTAACTTAATCCTAGTTTCCCACAAACTTTCCTCACTGCTGTCTACCACTGCCCCTGCCTCTGCCTCAAGTTCATACTTTACACTGACCAACGCACAAAGCTCCTCTAAAGAATAAGACATGTCTAACCTGAAAAAGAGAAAACAGAATGCACAGTGCACGCAACAGTCAACATCATTTTAAGGTACTAAATTGGAGAAATCAAACGTTTATGAACACATCTCGGTAAATAATCATACGTGTGAGTAAATAACACACATGATAATGATGGGCTGCTGACACACTACATAGGGCCGATAATGTTACGTAAACTTTGGGGTCACCAGCTGCGAGAACGGCATTTGCCTAGATGCTGTAAGTTTGAAGTCTGCAAGATATCCACGGTATAAAAAGTTTAAGGACATGGTAAATAGCCCGATGTATAGCGTTAACTTAGCTTAGGTTAACGGCGGAAAACCCCATCTTTGATCTAAGCAAATATCTGTCTAATCAGAATACAGATAAAGGCACCGTTTATTAGCAAGCTAGCTAGCACACTATCAAGAGCTTTGCGCTAACTGTCAGCACTGAGTTGTAAAGAATTTGCAATATAAAGTAATCCAAACAAATGTCAACGTGAATGAATGTTAACTAACGTTAGTACAAACTTGAATACCGTCATCAAACAAGAGGCTTATGGTGATACTTTACCTTGACTGCACGAAGAAAGTGACGAGTGGCGACTAGGTTCTAGTTCAATCTGCGGAGGAAAAAAGCTGATGCAATCCCAAAGGGGCATGGAGATACGCTGTGGACACTTTTGACATCCAGTAGAGATACACGTTAAATGAAACACCTGATAAAACCTCTTCTTATTGGTCATTTAGATGTTGAACACTAACAGTAGACAGAGGAGAACGGGCGCGTTCCATAAAAAGTCAAAATCCTCAAAACTGGAGATACGTGGTTTTCATTGGACAGTGACGATATGTATGTGTGCCACCCTCATCAGGCTTGCAACATCTCCACTAGTTGTGGCTGTATTTTTAAACCAACTGGGAATTCTAGACCCCTTGAGCTTGCTGTAGCTGGACGGTAGCAGATTACGTTATTAATGTGAAGTCTATGGTTACAATTTAGTTACCAGATCATATAAGATATTGTTTATGCCTGTAAATGTGACCACACATGTCGGAAGTATATAACTTAGAATATATTATTTGTAAATACACTTTTATCGTGGTTGCAATGCTAACCGCATTCCCATTATGTGTTAGTATCAAGTTAGCAGGCTAAGCACTTGCCATATAAAATCAATTCTGAAATCAGAAAATGCATACTGTAGTACACTGATCAGGCATAAGTAAATAACAAGGATGATCCCTTTATAATGGCACCTGTTCAAGGGCGGGATATATGAGGCAGCAAGTGAACATGTTGTTCTCAAAGTTGATGTGTTAGAGGCAGGAAATATGGGCAAGCGTAAGGATTTGAGCAAGTTTGACAAGGGCCAAATTGTGATGGCTACAAGACTGGGTCAGAGCATCTCCAAAACTGCACCTCTTGTGGGGTATTCCTGTTCTGCAGTGGTTAGTATCTATCAGAAGTGGTCCAAGGAAGGAACAGTGGTGAACTGGTGAAGGGTCATGGGCAGCCAAGACGCATTGATGCACACCGCCGTGAGGTCCGATCCAACAGACGAGCAGCTGTTGCTCAAATTGATGCAGAACTTCATGCTGGTTCTGATAGAAAAGTGTCAGAATACACAGTGCATCACAGTTTGTTGAGTATGGGGCGCCATAGCCGCAGGCCAGTCGGGGTGCCAATGCTGTTCCCTATCCACCGTCAAAAGGGCCAACAATGGGCATGTGAGCATCATAACTGGACCACGGAGCAATGGAAGAAGGGGTCCTGGTCTGATGAATCACGTTTTCTTTTACATCATGTGGATGGCCGGATGGGTCCTGCCATCCATGTGGATGTTACTTTGGCATATGCCACCTACCTAAGCATTGTTGCAGACCACGTACACCCTTTCATGGAAATGGTATTCCCTGATAGCTGTAGCCTCTTTCAGCAGGATGATGTGCCATGCCGCAAAGCAAAAATGGTTCAGGAATGGTTTGAGGAGCACAAAAATGACTTTGAGGTTTTGATTTGGCCTCAAATTCCCCAGTTCTCAATCCAACCAAACATCTGTGGGATGTGCTTGACAAACAAGTCCGATACACATGACTTAAAGGATCTGCTGCTAACATCTTGGTGCCAGATACCACAGCACACCTTCAGGGGTCTAATGGAGTCCATGCCTCGACAGGTCGTTTGTCCAAAGAAACTTATTCATAGTAATTCATACATACACTGATGGCGGTGGCTGCCATTGAAGGTGCGGACCAGCAAATCAGGAGTAGTTTGGGGTTCAGTGTCTGCCCAAGGACACTTTGACATGCAGACCACGGGAATCGGCCCAGCAACCTTCCAATAACAAGACGCACCTACTAAACCTACCTCCCTAAACTTAACAAAAACAGGAGCAACGGTGTCATTGGAACCCAAAGTATGATCTTTTTCTAAACCTAATGTGAGTTACCTAAGTGACATATTGCATGTCGAATATGTATGTCAATTATATCAAAACACAACTTATGTGATTTACTTAGGTTTATGTATTTACGCAACATAACTTAAAAACAAACTTTCTTAAGCACTAGAAGTCATCAAATTTAGAGGTGTACAGCCAGTCACCAGACTGTTGCATTTGATGTGCTGGGCAGTAGTAAGCTGTGATTTTTATGATTAAGGACCACATCAGCATTCAACTTAAGTAAAGTAAAGTAATATTTGCCAGTTTGTTCCATACTGTTTATTGTGCTAAAGCTGAGCAGCATATTGACTATCCTGCAAACTGTACAAAGTAGCTCACTTTTCCTTGGGGAATGTTTGGTTGCCCCTTCTTATAGCCATGCTGGAGGACAAGATGTGTTCATTTTTGTAAATTAGATAAGATGGATAAGGAGACGGATAGAGGAAAGCAACTGTGGGTTGTTGTGGCTCTCAAGAGGTCTTGTGTAGCAGGCTGCTGTCTGGCTCAATCTGCTCATTTCTCTGCCGATAAAATGCTGACGTCACTGATTTACACAAGATCTTATTGGCTTTATTGTATTAAGGTCTCAATTTCGGATACCAGATTGGATTTCAATGAATTAACGCAAAACTGCTTGGCGCCATCATCAAACCAAAATAAGTCTAAAATCTAAATTTCTCCCTTTGGTTAAATTTTTTTTCTCAAAGCACAGTAGAAGGGTCCAGTTGCAGTCTTGCAGACTACACATGACTACAGGTCAGACTCCCGGATATCTACCTTACTTTAACCAAGAAGTTTTGGTGCATTAACCTAGCCATTATGAAGGTGTAATATTTAGTAGACATTCCTTGTAGGTACTGTGGATCCAGGGATATATACTGGGAACACAGGACTAGTGATTTACAGAACAGATAATGTATACTGTTGTAGACAAAACAATGCATTAATTTCATTTCGACTTTTAGAATCGGGACTGAACACGAGTTCCACCAATGTTAGTATCCCCTTTAATAACAGTACGTACTTTTTGGCCTATCTTATATTACTGCCAACACAGGGAGTATCTTGCCCTCCATGTTGCCAAGCACAAAGTAAGGTAAGAATGTGTGGGTCAGGCTGTGGGATGTGTAGCGTATCTGGCCTTTATACAGGAGATTGGTTTGTCTCCAATAGTAGCTGGAGAAATAATGATTGTGTTTACTTTTATCTCTTCTCATTTTTTTTTTACCATAATAACAATCTATCCTTACCCCCTTCTCGTAATCAAGTATATTTAGTGTCCTAACTGTAACCATATCGTAACTTTATTTTATCTGATATAACCACAGTTTTTCAACTGAACATAATCATGCTTTTTGCTGAATAATCCACAGATAATCTAGAGACTGAAACAGATTTCCTTTTAAACCACTTTCTACTGAAGGAATAGTGTCAATACAACTGTTGACTGTGTGCTCTGTGGATTCTGGGAAAGTCATTTACGTCAATGTCCCTTTTCAGTGTCGTCAGCACCACAAACAAGTCTCAATGACAGTTATCTCAAAACGTGTTTTTTTTTCTCAAAAAAAAAAAGAAAGCTGTGTGCTCATCTGAAGACAATGAGGGATACGTGAGAATGTATTTTGTTAAGTAAATGGGTGTGGTACCCTTTTACACCCAGATTCTTCACATAAAATGAAAAACAGCAAAACCTGAGGATCTTCATCCTGCTATCACAGTAATAGACATGAAAATAAAACACAAAACCATACGCACGCAGGATGCATCTGTATATCCACACATTTCCACTACTGCCTTCCAAACCCAAACAGATCATAACTGCTTTCGTTCAGACATTCTCTATATGTTGTACGTGGCAGATCCTGGAGGCAGATGGCACTGCCAGGCATGTATATATTTTATGTCCCTACCCCGCCCACGCTGAGAGGCTTGGGATGCTAAAAAGCTCATAAAAAAAATCAAAGATCAGCGGATAGAGCTAATAATATAATCATTGGGAACACCTGCAAAGTTGCAGATGGGTGATTTCAGGCCGACGCTTCATCAGTCGCGAGGTCCCGCCCACCCATATGGACAGCTTGGGCAGTGGGGACACTGTCACTCATACTCTCTCTTTCTGCCACACACACACACACACACAGACTTTTTCTAGAATGAAAGCTGGGCTCAGTTGTGTGTGTATGAGAGTCAATGTAAATCTGGTAGCCAGTTTTTTGCATCTACCACCAATGATGCTAATGTGATGTCAATTTGATAGTAATGTTGCACTTTGATTTTTTATAAACAAAGGTTTCTATTTCAAATGCCTGACCATCACAATCACTGCAGACTAGCGAGGGCAAGCAGAAAACAAACCTGAACATGCCATACAAGACCAAACACTGTGTGATGGGTAAACATGCTACCGGATAAAAAAGCATGGTTGTATGTCCACAGTGAAAAGAACTCCCATAACAGTAGTTGTTGCTTGCGGTGTGAATCTACTATATAATACTCCATTCTACAAAACAAAAAAAAGCTAACATCATGACATACACATACCTCTGTTTAGCCCCACAATATCCCTTTTGTACTCAGTCATAGATGCCAGCCATCTACTATGAATTCACTAGATTTTTTTTTTTTTTCATCAAGATCCATATTCAACAAAATTATTGAAAAAAAACCCCTATCAAACAATGTTGAAGAAAGTGAGAAAGAAATGACCGGATCCATCACTTAACTAGATTTATACTAAAATTTGATGAGGTCTATTTCGGATCGAGACCCATCCTCCATCCAAGTTTCGTGGAAATCTGTTCTGTAGTTTTTGTGTAATCCTGCTGACAAACCAACCAACAAAGACTCAGATGAAACCTCCTTGGCAGAGCTAATATACAGGTACTCTAAAATCTAACACCAAAACTTGATGGAGGAGTCATACTTGGATTTTAATCAGAAAAGTAAATCAATAAATAAAATACAGCTAGCAAATGTTTGTGACCTCACTTATATTTTGGTATTTCAGACATGTTTTAGAACCACATTGAATATGCCATGTTGGAAGTTTTCTGATAGAAATGATGATATATTAATGATTCATTGATTAGAAATCAGAAATACCACTGTCATGGCCTACTCCACTACAGTTGCAATGACTTCTATTCTGATGCAAGAAGTCACATTTTTCCATCTTGCTGTACAAAATGGGCATAATTTATGACTGTCGGTTCAAGTGTGCTGCTGATTAATGCCAGTTACTCATCCAATGGCTGCCAAGATTAGGGCTTTCTCAACAGGCACAGCTCTGTTTTTGTTGTGAATGTGTAATATGCACTCAGTTCAGTTTTCCCAAGAATAAAATGATGTGGATGCCTTCAGCCAAAGTACTGTGGCACACTTGTATATTTTGACAGCCCAAGAGACAATCAGTATACAATCAATGACACCTGAAAATCAGAATAAAATGGACTTAGCGTATAAATAGGCTGTGAATCACAGTTACGTGTGCATTTGAGCGCATTAAGCCATTATGTTGCTGTTTTTAGACAGCTGTATTGATTAAAACATAAGCGTATTTGTTCCATCATATGCACAGCATGGGTGGCTGAAAAACACAGCTGAAACACATTGAGTGAAAACAGCTTGTAAGACATGGGAGACGCTTTAGCATCTGAAAAAGTTTATGGTGCAAAATTGCCATTACAGTATTTTGTTGGATGTAATATGAGCAACCTATGATGTGATTATTATGTAGCCACATGAGCTAATGCTTTTGGTTGTTTGGGCATAGTACATGTCTGCTTAACACATCAGGGAGATATCAGTCAATTGCTATTTTACAAACATAAAGTGGGACTGAATACATTTTAAGCCAAATCTGAATAGAAGATTTCTTCTGTTGACATAGGCTACACAACATTAACATGGCTTTTTGCGCCTCCCCTGTATGAAACATCTGCACTGTAAGCATGGCTCTCCCTCTTCATCTTCTTGCAGTTCTAATACATTAGTTCTGTTAGGTACTGTAGTTCTGCTGTGTCTGGTGTACATATCATTTTAATCTGAATTAAAAATGCCATCTGGCACAAAATGTCGCTTTTCCTTGAAACTTGCTTGACACTTGCTCTTATCATGGCTGCCACTTAAAGCTGCTATAAGCCGTATTCTTTGTGTTTGGTCTGTAACCTGTGGCCCTCCTCGCCTGGCTCATGCAGTAAAAGAGAAAAGAAATTTTCTGGTATTCCTGCAACCTTTATCCAATCAGGACAGAAAACAACATAAGGAGGCGGTACTGTCTGCTCATAAACCTGCAGAGAACAGGATCCTCCTGTCTGCTGCCATGTCTGGCGATGACCACTGCAGTTGTGATTGTACCTAACCTTAGCACATCAACTATCTTCATTATTCTCTGTAGATGTGTGTTTTCTCTGTGTGCGTTATGGGACGGTCACATTTCTTCTTACAGAGTTGTCTTTTACTTTTTTTATAAATTCTCTGTGTCTGCTATAAAGAAATAAGGATCAACTCTATTATTTGTAAAGTACAATAAATACTACATTTGGTTGAGTTTAGTTTGGGTTTCTCATTGTTGCCATTTGAGGCAAGTACAGAGCAATATGTCCATGATCGCTCAATTGATATCAAATATCATTAATAATAAATATCAATATAAGAAGAGAGGCACAGAAGAAAAAAAATCATATTTTCAAAAACATATTTATGGCTCTTCATCTGATAAATGCCAACACACATGCACACTCATGGACACATAACTGTGGACTCTGCATGCATTGGTCTAATCAGTCCCACCTCAACTCGAAACACAGTGACACATGCCAGCTGATTAGTGGCTCATTGCAGTGTTGTCACAATGTATTTTTATTTCCCGGGTTGTGCTGCTTTGCCTTGCTCATAGACCCCTGACAGGTGGTAGAGTCAAGGACAGCGCTGTCACTTCATATTAACAGACACATACATTTGGACAGGAAGCAGTGGGACAGCTAAAGTTGGGTGCTGATATTTTTGATTCTCTATCCAGGCAGACATAAATCCAACAAGATGAGTACTGCTTGTCTTCTTTTCAGTCTGAAAGGACAGCAAGCCTCCTGTCCAATGCTACAAGTTATTATAGTGACCTTCTACTAGGTGTGCATACTGTACAGAAAGTGTTCACACTTTAAAAGGCATGCAAAGGCCTCACATCTGATAAGACTGAGACATTTTCTCCTGCTACATGCCTGTGCGTATGCACGAAAAACACGAGTACACCTTTTCTTGCACAAGTTGTTTTATAACAAATCCCCCTAAAACAAACAAATAATTACCTGTCCAACAGAAAGAGAGCAACCTCTGCATCACTTTTCAAGCCCTTCACATGCCCCAGCTGTCTCCACCGCTCAAACGCCGCACCGATGTTGACTCGGTCCGACTTCTTTCTTTATCCAGAGCCTTTTTCGTGGCAGCCTTTTCAGCCTCAGGCTTTCTTTTCCTTGCCTTTTTAGCGGGTTGAGCTGTTACAAGTAACCAAATGAACGTCTTCTCCTGCAACTCTGTATTTCTGCAGAGGAGTGTGCTGAATATTTCCGGCATTAGTGAAACGTAACGTGTGCACGCGCGGAGGAGGGAGGGACAGAACGAGACATGAAGGCATCTGACCAATCCGTGCTATCCGGGCCGGATGGCACGGATTGGTCAGCTTTTTCTCAGTCCTACAGCTGCAACAGAGGTCCGATTATTTTTGTTCCTTTTTCTGAATACATAATGTATTGACTAATCTCAGGATAGCAGGATCATTTCACCCAGTATAACAAAATGTGTTTCTGAACAACATTACAGACCCTAGCTTTAATTGCTAAGCACTTTGTAAAGTATGTTTCAAACTTCTGTATAGAGTCAAGACCAGGGGTTTTTCTAGGGTCAGAGCTTTAGGGGTGCTGAATACCCAATGAGACCCACTACCACCACCCACCCTTTTTTCACGCAAAAAGAAAAAATATGTCTATTGAAAAATAACTTTATAATTTTAACATTGATTTAATTAACTCCAAAATCTGTTACTGTTATCTGTGATTTTTATCAGAAGCATCACATTGTTTGTCACTGGCATCACATTCCACGTCATGAACAGTGTCGGGGTAGTTACTGAAAACAAATAATCCATTACACATTACTAGTTACTTTAAAAAAAGTAATGCCTCATTTTACTTTGTTACTCGCCGCTTAAAGTAATTAATCACACTACTAGTTACATTACTTTTGAATTACTCCATGACATCACCTGTGATGCACTATACCTTAATTGCCAATTAACCCTATAAAAAACACAATGAAGTTAAACAAGATGCCTAAATCAGCATGAATCTGTATTCTAAAAAGAGGACATGCACATGATCTCTTTTATGCTCGTTTTCCTTTCTGATGGCAGGTGTCCGCTCTGCGTTATGTGTATTTTGCTCAGTATGCTTCGAAAACACGGGCGATTCCACCGTGGAAACAGGCAACATTTCTGCCACATTATATGCGGCTACAAGCCTATCTATCTCCGCTTTTGTTGCTAATTTTTGCTTGAAGTCAAGCCTTGCTTGTTTAGTTGGTGTCGGACTTGGCAGTATCTTCTCTTCAGCATCACTCTCCGTCTCTCTCGATCTTAGCAGCCACTAGCTTCATGCTAGCAGGTTGCCCCTGCAGGTGCTTGGTCAGGTTAGAGGTTGTGTTGGCAGCGGTGGATAGCGGTTTCTGCCTCGGGCACAGCTTACATTTCACAGTCAAATTTTTTTCTTTTCTTTTCTTTCTACAAGTTCAAAGTAGTGGCCGAATTTCCATCTCTCAAATGATGATGTTTCCATTCTGTCACCTCTACTCTCCTTCCTCATCTTTTTCGTCATTCCCTCATCTTCTGCTCCTGCTCGAGTCACGTCCACACTATGGTCACGTCTACATGTCGCGTGATGTGAGTGAGGTCAAACCATAGGGTCAAACGAGTGTTGCGTAATCACGCATAGAAAGGGATGTTTAATTTGTGTTTTCGGTCCTCCCGTAAAGAAGCGCAAGCAACGAGATTCATAATTGTAATATGATTACTGTCCTTATCAACAGTAATGCGTTACATTACTGCCTTACAGACAAATGTAATCTGATTACAATAATGCGTTACTTTGTTACTTTGTAACGCGTTACCCCTAACACTGGTCATGAATGCACCTGGAACCAGATGTAACAGAAGAGAAAACAACAATAGACCCATTGTGAAAGAAGTGTCTGTAAAACAGTGGATAAATTATTTTGAGCAACATAAACCCCACGAAATGACTCATTTCACTAAAATAATTTTAGCCATTTGGTAATAATTGCAATAACATTTTGAAAGTCTAGAAGAGCTGCACAATTAAATTATTTTATCCCCCTTCAAGTTAGCCGGCCACTAAACCTGAAGCTGGTTTGCAAAGCCGGGTAGTCAAGCTTTTTTGGCTTGAAAACACTTTCATAGGAATGAAAGGTGCTCCACCTCCAACACTGTGTCCGGTAATAACATGTCCTTGGATGTATGCCAAGGTCCTTCTTTATATACGAGCCACAACCGGCTGTTGATAACGCATCATCATTTTGTGTGTTCACTAGGTTCTTACCGAGTCAATTGACACAGGTGTAAATGCGGAGTGGGCAACACATGCCCATTGCACACAAAACCCTGATTTTTAAGTCTCCAGGTTTAAGTGGGATTTTGGACCAGTAGAAAAAGGGGTATTAAATGTGCAGGCAGAATAAAAAACAAAGCAAAACAAACAAAACAAAAACTTGTCCACTGGCAATAGCAAAGTGTCAAGAGTGAACCTGCATTTATCCAGAATTTACACAAGTCCTATACATTTTTCTTCATAGAACAACACATTTTGTTTAAATTTCATAATGATGAAGATTCTACAGATACATAGAAAGTATAGAAGGACAGTATAGCTATTGGTTTATCACTGTCCAGCGTTCAGTGGCTGCAGTAATTAGAAAGGCTGGGACATGCATTTTCAATGTCCTGCTAAGGCCCCAATCACCAATAACAGCATTTATTGTTTTCTAATCAGCAGCCCTTTGGCTGCTCCGATCACTCAGTAAATAATGGAGATGTCAATATTGTCCCGCTCCTGTGACTCTGGAGCCCACTCGCACACCTACCCACCCACCCCCGCACTCCCTGCTCTCGTTCACCACTATAAAGCAGCTTCATTAATCACACATTACGTTTTGAAAAAAGTTCAAACTGTCAGGTGTGAAAACACACACAACCACGAGCAGATGTACACGCGCATACATGTATAGGACATACTCACATAAAACATACATGTGCATGGTCCAAAACAACACAAGCACCCCACTTTTTATCCTTGTTCACACACCTCCCCCTCCCTCCATACATTAGTGGTCAAGCAGCCAAAATGTCGTCTCGTCAGTGAGGCAGCGCCATTGATTAGCACTTCCAGCTTCTGTTCTGGCCCAGGAATTACCCCCTCTAATCTTATAGTGAGTTATTTACTGGAGACCAATCAGCCTGATCAGATGAATTACCCTCTTTGTAACTGCCTGGACGCCCGAAGAACTCCTGCAGCACACAAACTCAAACAAACACACAAGCAGAGATGCAGTGAGGCACACATACATAAAAAATACATTCTTTTTTAAGAAACATATCCTCCCATCACGGTCACCCTTTCTACAGTATTACATCATCGTCAAGCTTGCAATGAAGGACATATATTTTTACTCTTCCTTAACCATGGCCAACAAAACCCAGCATGTATTAATCCTAAAACTGATATACTGCAATGTGATATATTAACAGTAATGTTGAGTAAGGACTCAATCATGATTCCGTGCTGCCCGGTCCAAGACCAACAAAAAGAACAGACATGCCAACACTGCAACTTTAAAGCAATTGCATTTGAGAAAATACCACTTAATTCCACATATGCAGTCATACTGTACAGTATGCTTTATTATGGCCTTTCAACTCATTCTACTGCCACTAACTATTCGACTTTGTTCTCCTTAATTGGCCACAAAACCACATGAAAGCTATATGTTAACATGGCAGGAAGTAATTCAACATTTTCCCCTGTCAGGCTGTCTTCCTGTTTCATGAGCTTAATGAGATTTAGGGTTCAGAATAAACTGGTGTTTAGGTTGGGTGGCAGCCATTTGGCATAGGTATACTGTATGTGTTGCTGAGTGTATGTGTGATTGTGTTCACCCGCCTTTTCTGATCTCTGTGTAAATATTCATGATCTCTGCAGCATAAACTGATTAGTGTTCAGCAATGTTAGAATGTCAAAACAAAACAGAATAAAGTAAAATGGTATACAATAGAAAACTACTCTCCCCTACTCCTGATTCATTTTCTACATCCTCCTCCTCCACCTCACCTTTCCCCCCTCACTACTCTTTTCCCATCATTCTCCTCTCACACCCTGATCCTCCTCCTCCCTCTCCTCTCTCATTCTGGAGGGGAAACAGCGGTGGCGACAGGCGAAGCAGAAACCCATTTTTCAGTTTAAATGCCAAGTGGTTATGTAGCATAATATTCAGTCAGAAATTAACCATCTTTCCCCTGCAGCCTGTCAAGATGTAGACACTGAGAGCAGCGACTGAGGCTAAAGGGGGTGTCGATTTCACAAGTGCTGAGTTTGAATTATCAACACTGGCTTTCTGTAGCTCTACTGCAGAGCAGACTTGGGTCACGTGACATCCACAATAGTAGGCCACAATGCCTGAAGTGCTTAGGGCCAATGCATATGTCACAGAAATCACATCACCTATTTTGTAGTCATGTTGTTGCGATGCAGTCAAGTCGTAAGACTTAAATATATGTCTCAATTAGGGATGTCCTGATCCGATCTACAGGATTGGGATCAGGGCCATTATGGGCATTTTTCCGACTGATCAGGGATCAGCAATTTTGAACGTGGACCCAAGGCCAATTTTTTTTTTTTTTTACGTCAGATCACAATTTGTGGCAGAACTCAGACACGCGTGTCACCTTACCCTGGTAAACCTGTGGATAAAATGTCTACATTGTGATTCTGATTTTGATTGGCTGATTGGTGATTGGTGTCCATTAATCCCTGATATATGGACACCTACTAAGTAGTTCCAGTCAAATTGTCTGTTCACCGTTCTAAATTAATGCACTAGCTGGCGTATCAAATCTGAATATTTAATCTCCAGCACTGAGTGCAGTCCGTCAGTCCTTTAGTGCCTTATCCTCTGAACACCACAGGATGGCGACTCTAACACAAGCTGCAGAAAGTACACTTTCCCTCTAAACTTACTGATATGCGAATAATCTCACATCCCGTCTGCTGTTCAACTCTCCACTTCAGGCTGCGGCCACAGTAACGTTACACACGGCCGATCATTTGTTTGTGAAAATCTTGATATTGATTTGGGGACAATGACATGACTGGTTAGCTAGCTAGTCTTGATGTTAAACATACTGTCAAATTATATTTATGGTTTGTCAACCGTACACAATGTTATTGACTTTGAATCTTGCTAGCACAGCGTTAGCTTTCTGGCTCATCACTGAACGGACTAGAACAGCTCTTGTTGCCAAGTCGTATCTATGGTCCGTCCTATTTACTGGAGGAGTGAACAACGTTTCCGTTGCATAAGAACCTTACTGGAGGGTAATGATTGTTCCAGGTATTAGTCAAACCCTCAGGCATTACCAGGGAAACTTAGTTATGGCTTGTGAAAAAGTTATATTTTGTTTGTAAAACGCATGAAAATATAAATTAATGGTCTGAATTTCTTTTCTTTGGCAAGTGACCATGATATAAGCGGGATAATGCCCTTCGCGGCGTCTATAAATTCCTCGTCGGGCATTATCCCTTACTCATTTGATGCAATAAAATATTACGGATAAGGTCATTAAATGAATCACTCTGGATAACCAGCTCATCTCAGAGGATCAGGGTTTTCTTCGTCATCTGGAGTTTTTGAATCCCCGGTATGCCCTACGATCTCAGCGTTACATTACATTGATTCCACTTTCGAGTTACAACGTGCCGGTATGCACACTAGTTTCGTGGGTCTCATACAGCAATGCATGTAAAACAGGCAATCGAGGAGATGCTGAACGCGTGTGAAATAGACAATCAGCGCGTTCACATCATTTTACGTGACAATTTAAGGAATATGAAAAGGGCAATGGATGATATGGAGGTACAAAGCGTGCCCTGTGTCAAGCATACACTTCAGCTGGCTGTACACAAGGGTCTGCCGTCACAGTGCGGCATTACAGACTCAACTGCTAAAGCAAGGAGGATGGTGGCCAATGTTGCAATAGCATATGCAGAATAAGAAAGAGCAATATGAAAGTATGTACTTTGTTTCAACAAAATGAAAAAAAAAAAAAAGAACTATTAAGGAACAGCTTGGATGCAGGTATTTTTTTTCTTAATGCAGCTGTATTATCCAGGAAAATATTAGTTAAGGCTAAGTATCGGATCGGGACTTGGTATCAGCATTTACTGAATATTAAAGGTTCACGATCAGGGTAAAAAAAAACCTGATCAGGACATCGCTTGTTTCAATATATTTACACAAAAGAAGAGTTGAAGTTGATTACCAGGTGTAATATGGCATATACTTTAATGGCAAAAGTACATAAAGATATTTAGACCTTCTAAGGTTTGATTCAACTCTCCAGAAGACTCCCACAGTGCAGTAAATCCGTCAACATCCACATCCGTAGTTAGCTTGCAAGATGACCCACTACTGAGTTAATGGGTAGTAAACGAGCAAACTGGAAGTCTAACTAGTGATCAGTTTTAGCTGCTCAGTCAAAGAAGCGGTCTTTTCGGCAGGTACAACATCCAGATTTTTGAACACGTAAGTATATCATTTGTCTGAAAGGCTGGCTACACTAAACACACCACATATGCGCACTGTTCTTGGAGCAGCAGCTGCATCACTGTGCTTCCACTTTAATCAATGAAACCGACCATATGTGTACTGTATGCGGTGCTTAGATACCGCAGAAACAGCCAGTTGTTGTGTGTGGTGTGTTTCTGGCTGTAGATGTAGACTTACCCATATTACACAAACTCAGCAAAAGGCTTCAGTTTCACAGCGCTATGCTGGGTCCAAAAACTGACACAATCCCTAAAACAAAAGCTAACCTTCTTGGGTTGTGACTTATACAACACTGCAGCACATATGCTTTGCAGGTTTAGACAGTAAAAATATGTGTTACAGGGAAATATAACTATTTGCAAGCACTGTGCAGGCATTGATATCCCACAATGCAAAGTAGTTTTACAGATCTTAAGAGAAAGTTCAGTCAGCTGAAGTCATGTTGGACTGAAACACGGAGAGAGTGGTAAGCACACCAGAGCAAAAACACACCTCCAAGTGAATGCATGATGTTTCTGAGATATTAATCCTGAATCTTAAACAAAATGGATATGTATTGGACATTGTAAGATATTAAGTTAAGTCAATGGAAGCAACAGGGTCATTCGATTAGCTTAATAGTGGATCTGAGTCACTGTGTGAAACAGTTTTGACAAAAATTGAGGTTGTGCAGTAAAACAGAGACTTTTTGGCAAGTTGAGCCAATGGCTCATTACAAACATACACACACATGCGCACTCTCTCACACACACATAGGCATACACATACACATACACAGAGACACACATCTTCATTCACTCCACTTTCTGCGTGTCACTGTTCAGTTCATGTTAAAGGTGCTATTTGTCCCACCCCTCATTGTCTCATTCCTAACTCGACAAATAAAGACACTGTGGGTCTCCCAACTCTCTTTGGGATGGCATCTGACCCGTCCTACAATCCCAAAGCATCATTATTTGACGAGTTGGGAATGAGACTAAAAAATCCACTTTTCTTACAACCAGCACCTTTAATGTTTGATTACTGTTACAAGACTCTAAATGTTGATGTAATCCTAGTTACTAAATAATGTTAAGTTTAAGCTACACATAAATATGTTCTACACTAAAGCAGATTAGTTAACATGCAAAGATAACAGTTTTGATTTTTACTGAAAATAATGATTTAGCATGTTTAACAAGCACACACAAACATATGGTTTCCGCCTTCGTTCAAAATTACTCAAATAGTTTGATGACATTTATGTGTCAGTATTTAATGTCGGCTGTTTACCCCTTGAGGGCTTCATTTACCGTGACCCAATTTTAATTTTATCCCAAATTTGGGGCAAAATGTGAAACCACAATTATTACATAACTTGTTTTAATTTCCATGGATACACAACAACCTGAAGAATACACCATATGGGCAAGGCAGCAAAGAAAGATGATTATTTACTATATGCATATAAGTTATTTTTTATAAGCGTGTCGAAGAATAGTACATATACTGGGAATGTAGTGCATAGTATGCAAATGTAGTTTGGATGTACTGTCATGTTGTCCTGTAAGCACTGTGCAATGTTGATTAAGAAAGGCATTAACAGCAACTATGGCTACCCCAAAGAAGCTTAATCCCAATTCACACAGAGACTTGTGTCTACAGAGGCAGCCGCTTAAAAAACCTTTAAAATGTGTGTTTTGGTTAAAACAGTGTGGTGCCCCTTCTGGAGGGGGGCTTCATGTGTAACTTGGCTATCAAAAGTTGAGAAGATTTAATCTTCTAAAAACAGCTGGAAAAAAGTGGTGAGTGAGGAGCACCACAGGGCGACCAAAGTAAAGCATCTCAAGTTTTGAAAAAGCAAAAACGTTGCCATATTTTCCGTCACATTCAAATCGTTTTGCTATAGGTAACATGATGCCCTTGTTCACGGGAACTTGCACATCAGCCCCTTTGTGCCTGCCTAGGAAACCCTGTGCCACAGTTAGGCCCTTTGATTCCTCTGGAGCAGGAAGGAGATCGATAGAGGCTTTCAGAAGGGGCTCCTCCATCCATTCCCTTGCGTTAACGACAGCCATAACTCACTGGGCTGGCAGGAGGGGAGGTTCATATATATATCTCACCCCCAGAGCTGTGACCTTTCTGTCTCCCCACTGACAGCTCCTACAGAAAAAGGTGTCAATTAATGACATTTAGAAAATTTCATATCACTCCCAATAACTCTGAGGCTTTTTACAGGAAGTCTTCTATTGGCACTGAAGACTCGTGTGGGTGTTGGCGAAGGAGGGAGACAGAGAGGAAGAGACAGAGACACACAGAGAGAGGACTCTAACCCGTCATTAATGTCACTTGGTTTCTATGTCATCATTTTAAACTCAGGATGGTATAAAGAGCAATACATCATTCTGATTGTGTTCAGAATGATCTATTAGTCCTCACAGATTCCAGTGTCCGGTCTCGTGTGCCACTTCTTCTTTTTTTTTTTTTTTTTCTAAATAATGTAAGTTATGTCTTAATAAATTAAAATATGAGGAGTAAAATGCTGCCTAGATTTCAGGAATAACATAATACATTATAGCTTCCGAGGCTTGATTATAAGAAATTATGTGCACAGCACCTTTGAGATCTGCCTTTTCACTCGCTGGCATCAAATATAAACCTTTTCCCTGCCTCTCGCTCTGCCTTTTGTGATACATCAGTTCCATATCAGTGCAGTTTATGGTAGAGCAGTGTATTGGTTACCTTCTAGTCTTCAGGAGTAAACAGCCAGCGGGTGACATAACCTTTCATGTAGCGGCAGACTGTACGTACACAAATAATTGAAGCCCTTGACCCTGTCTAGCAGCACTAGGCTGTAAGTACAAACCTGACATTTTGATACCGCTCCGGGGGCCCTTCTACCACTTATTTTTATATTTCAATAATCCATGAAGGCTGTAGACAGAAAAAAAAAAAAGCGGGGGGGGGGTATGCGGGAAGTGTGAATGATTAAGATTGTCAAACTCAAATAATGCACTCAGAAGACAGACTATAAATCAGGTTTTGTGACATTTTCAAGAAACCCTGGTGCACTGCGTGTGTGAAGAAAGCTGGGTTTTATAGCTGAAACCACCCATGCAATCACAACCACCCACAAACACCCCCGCACACATTGCTCTGTGCCCCAAATGCCATTCATTCATTATTAATATATAGTACACTTATTTATTTCAGGCCTACCTTCCTCAGCTGCTGAATGCCTGTAACCTTTTCAGTGCAATATCCGTATGTGTTTTGAAGTCTTCATAACGATATCTGGTTGTTTGTGTGGAGGCCTGCTGGGAAGGTCAGTGGATGATGGTCGTTGAATTTGCTGTGGCGAGGGTGTACTAATGCAGCAGCGGACAAGCAGTTAAAGACTGACAGATATTGACTTCGGTGAGAGGGAGGAAGCCACAGCGCGGCACCTAACAGTGGAAGGATGGTGCTTGTTTTGCCATTGACTGAGGCCCCCGACGCTTCAGTCGATGGTTATCTCCTGCTTCCGCACCCCTCATTCTTGCCCCCGCCCTCCCCTTGGCCCTCCTCCCTCCCCCTTTTTTAACATTCACACTTTAATCATCGCTGCTGAGATGTTGTTTGCTGTCAGCTCCACTGAATTTACAACACCATCAACAGCATTTGCGTATTGCCTAATATGGACATTTCCAATTGAGAATGTCCCTCAGTTGCTGATGGTGTGCTTGCGTGCTTTGTGGATGTAATCCCCCACCAAACCCCATCTCACCCGTCACTGCAACATTGTCCAGATAAGAGCGATGAAGTTAATTCCTGACCTCCAGATTGACTTGTCCGAACCTATCGTCATTTGCTTTGTAATCAGTGGAGGTTACACAACAAACTGCATTACTTGCCCCGCTGCAATACATGTAAATGTAAATCTGGAAGATGTGGATGAATCAATAACACAAATGAATTTTAAATCATTCAACCTGTCACCTTAAGAAATGATTAAAATAGTAAAATGGTGTTTATTTTATGATTGTTTCTTTATTCTATATGTTTTAATTGAAGATGTACGTGTTTATCTACAAAGTGGTCTTAATCTACAAGAGTGAGCATGATTGATAGTCCATAACTTGGGGAATTTACTGAATTCATTATCAGTAGTTCTCACTGAGGCAATATTATTTGTTATCATGTGAAATTGTTGCCAGGTTTCAGGTATGTTGTCAATAAACTTTAATATTTTGTAAATGCAGATACCGTGGCCTGATCCGATACTTAGCCCTAATATTTTCCTGGATAATACAGCTGCATTAAGAAAAAAAAGTACCTGCATCCAAGCTGTTCCTTAGTAGTTTTATTTTGTTGCAGCAAAGTATATACTTTCATATGGCTCTTTCTTATTCTGCATATGATATTGCAACATTGGCGAGACGCAGCCCACGCTTGGTACCTCCATATCATCCATTGCTTTTTTCATATTCCTTACGTTGTCACGTAAAATGACATGGACACGTTGCTTGTATATTTCACACGCATTCAGCATCTCCTCGATTGCCTGTTTGACATGCTTTGCTGCATGAGACCCACGAAAATAGCGCGCATACCGGCATGTTGTAACTCGAAAGCAGAACAAATATAATGTAATGCCAAGATGGTATAGGGTATACCGGGGATTCAAAAACTCCAGATAAAAAAGAAAAACCTGTTCCTCTACCACGGAGATGAGCTGGTTATCCAGAGCGATTAATTTAATTACCTTCTCTGGAATATTTTATCGTACCAAATGTGTTATAAGATATAAGATATAATTTACTTACTCAGTAAGAGTTAAGAAAATATGAATTACGTCTTAAAAAGTTATATTCGTATATTATTTGAATTCAAATGGGATATTTTTACCTCGGGACAGAGCCGAGTTAGCATTTTTTCCCCACTTCCAGACTGTATGCTAAGACAAACTCACAGGTGGCTACTTCTAGCTTCATAGTTATGGTACAAACATGAGAGTGGTATCGATTTTCTGTCCTAAATCTGCAAGGGAGAGAATAAGCTTATTTCTGAAGAGTCCTTTCATAATTTGTTCTCATATGTTATATCTCTGTCATTCTTTCCATTCTTTTTACTGGTGTCATCTGCACAATCACATTCAATCAGGAAAATATAGCCATACCCCTAAAGGATCTTTACCCTGCTCCAACACTCTCTCTCCTCCTCTTGTCCTTAGCTGCATGTTGTTTTGATACACAGCTGCCATCTGTGTGAAATATTAATGCAGTGGGCTGATTTGGGGTGTCGAGCAGTGTCACTCATTTGGCTTTTAATCATGCGGCAGCTTGAGAAAAAAGGAGGGAAAATAACTTCCCTTCCTGGGTGGCTGTCAAAGTCTTCCCAAAGTCATCCGGCACGTAGGGCGTCATGCCTGTCGCCTGTCTCTCCTCTCATTGACAGCTGCATTTTTGGCTCATCTTCGAGTGGCTGAGCGCTTTCACGTCTAGCCTCTCTTTCAGCCAAAACAAGGACGCCAGCCATGAAAATTTAAATACAACACCATCTCATCGCTAACCCGCACACAAGCCTTCTTTCCTGAAAGGGACAAATTAAGAAGATGATAAATTTTTCAATGCCTTTCAGTGAAATTGGTTACATTTGGAATAACATTTGTGATTTTGATGCATTACAGACTGCTGACAGTGATAAATGAGTTTACCAGATCCAAGAGATGTTAAGTGGCTCAATTGTGTGCGTATACCATGTGAATATCACACCACTGGCTGCTTAAAGACTTGAAAGGCAGTGGGACATTATCGTAGGTTTCTAAAAATGATAGTTTTGACAAATTCATAAAGATATTTTCCTCCTTGTTGCTGCACTGAACACTTCTCACATGCGAGAAACTGGTTTCAAAGGCACAAAGAGTCCAATCTATGATTAATGTGATTGCATTTATAATTCAGCTAAATAACATAAGCATAATTATTACATTAATCAGCACCCTCCATTGACAACATTAATGTTTTTAATGAATCCGGGATGGTCAACAACAGGATGATTTTTCAAATCTGTACGTCTTTCCAAAGCTAACAACAAAGATGCAATGCTGCTAAGATACCTGTTCACAACGTGTGACAAGTAAGATTTATTCATCTCGGCCAATTTCCTTCAGAATATAACTGATCCCCCCATGGCCCATTATCTGGGTTTTTAATAAGGGCATCTAATTAATATTTATGGTGTAATTGCCTGTTTTCTACTTTATTTTTCTTGAGAAAGAAGTAACAAGGCTAAAATACTGTTGTTGTTAATTAAGACAAATGCATTAATTATTAAAGATGCAAACATGTCAAGCAAGCATAACTAATTATTCTAGCGTGTTAACAGTTGTTTAATGTTAGCAGCAGCTGAATTATTCAGCGCACATGCGCCATACTCGGATTGTTTGAAATGTGCCGTGGTAAGTGGGGTGAAGAGAGTCACAGCATGATCCCAGAGAAACCGGGGAAAAAAGGCAACACAGAAAAAACTTTTACAGATGGGGCCCACCTAACTGTAATTGCTCATTACAGGTGAATGTGAACAGGATGAGGAGGTGGTAGGAAGAGGTGGTGTTAATTTAATGCACTACAAACTGTCAGGTTTTGGTCTGAGGTAATGCAGAGGCTTTTCCTTTGTGTGTGTGTGTGTGTTTCTTTTTTTGTGTTGGAGGGAAAGGCGTCAGGGAATGAAGTTAACTGGATGTGACGGCAGACAATTTATGCTGTTATGTCTTAATTGTCACCTGATGTGCATGCAATCTGGAACACTGACAAAAAAGACACCTCCTCTCGGTGGACTACTGAGATGGGGTGCGAAGACAAACAAGTTTGATCTGATCAAACCCACAGTGAGGTGGATTTGACCAATTTAGGTCTCGTAACCAAGTCTGACTGAGCTGTCTGTCTGTTCATCTGTGACTGAACACTCACAAAACATCTTATTTGTCACTAAAATCTAGCTACATAAGCCATGTGCCACCTAAACAACAAGTTCATGATATTCATGACACCCATCTACATCACACACTCACAAATACCTGCATCCACAGACACACACAAATCTTGATGCAGAGTCCAATTAAGCTACTTCAATAGAAATCACCACAGTACCAATGATTTTAGTCCATAAAAACTGTCATAAAAAAATGGTCAATTAGTTGGGAGCTGATGTAGCTGTCAGTTTTAATCACTCTTTGCCTCTTGTTTCCCACTCCATTTTCACTTCGAACATTGTGATATCTGTCAAGTGTGATGGTCTTCGCAAAAGTAATTACACAAAGCTCAGTATAATCATCATTATATAAATCATGATATAAACAACCATATGGTTTGCCTCCCATCAGATACAGTATAAGGTTGCATAATAAACACGACACAAAGAAGAAAGCAACTGAAGTCTTATCTCAGAAAAGTTTTGCCGGTGTTCCAGTGAGATAAGTCATCATGATGAAATCTGTCATTATTAAGAAAAAAGACTTAAAGGTGGAAGACAAATACTCAAGTATCATCCTGATAAAGTGTACAGAATGTGCAACTTATAGCCTTTTAAGGCAACTGTCTGCATGTGACAGTGGGTGAGATGGTCAAGATATAGATCAACCCAAGTGAACTACAAGCCAAGAAATGGACCTGGAAAGTAGAGTAGTAAAATGCGGTACATTAAAGGTGCACCATGTAATTTTGGGGAACAAATTCTAATCAGAAGAGAATGAGCTTCACTGACTGATTGTTCTTTCTGCTTAAACAAACTAACAAATAAACAAACCTTCTTTGTTTTCATGACTGAATAAACAAGCTGAGCTTAAAGGACAATGCCATTTCATACTATTTGACTTTTTTTATATGTGGCAGACCCTGCCAACTTTTTACCTTCAAACAGTGTTCTACAGACCTTATTTTCCTCTGAGAACAGCTTGTTTATACAGTTGTGAAAAAAATACAAATTTCTGGGTAATTTTTACACTATTAATATGAAAAATATTTAACATTTGAATTAAAAGAGTTTGTATTTAATAATAATTAAGAAAAAAACTACATAATTCCCCTTTAAGTGGTTCATAATGGTATTACATGCTAATATATATATATATATATATATATATATATATATATATATATATATATATATATATATATATATATATATATAAATTGTTATAGACTACTTATGGAAAAAAAAAAAGCTGTACAACTGTACAAATGCTGCAGTTATTTATGAGAGCTATATTACTCTGTTTTATTATTGCATTTCAAGAAGACTGTGTTCAAGGTACCATCCAATCACTTCCGTAAAACTTCACTATCAATATCACATCATACAATATTGCACTTATAAGGGTATGTAAGGGTAGGGTTTCTCTGTACGTTGCATTGCTTCTAATAGTATGGTTAATTTAAAGTGTTTAAAGCGAAACTCTCGCCAAAAAGCAACCGAGGCTTTATTTGGGATTGAATATGAGTCAAACCTTCGTGTGAAAGCATAATTATGACGAAAGAGGCACTTTTAAGATTTACCGTAGTTTGGGTTTTGGGCACGTTAATTTTGAACGGGAGAGCTAGGGGCATGACACGCTAGCATCAAAATCGCTATTTTTAGAACACTAAGAAGGCTTGACACAACATGAAACTTTGCTCGTAGCATCACCAGGGTCTCTACACATGAACAAGAGCATTGAGAACATTGTTTGTGTACACAGAGTTTATGAAAAAGAAGGTTTTTGAACTACTCATGTTAGCTGCTGCACCTCCTGTGCGTCGCCGCCATGCCAGACAAAAAAACCTGACAGGCACACTTGAGGAGCAGTTCAGCGTCTCATGCCCCTAGCTCTCGCGTTCAAAATTAACGTGCCCAAAACCGAAACTACGGTTAATCTTAAAAGTGCCTCTTTCGTCGTAATTATGCTTTTACACAAAGGTTTGACTCATGTTCAATCCCAAATAAAGCCTCGGTTGCTTTTTGGTGAGAGTTTCGCTTTAAATAACTCATTTTTGGCAATGTGTGAAGAGGACCGACATCTATGGTATGAAATTGTATATTAAACACAACACAGACCACATCTTATTGAAACATTTTTAGAAAATTATTATTAGAAAACATTTTAATGTAGTACACCTTTAAATACACATGAAAGTAGTCATTAGGGTTAGAGATAATTTAAATAAGCTTCCAGCCTAATCTAAATTAGCTTCAAATTTCAATTTAAACAGAAAACACAGCAAGGAAACAGTTTTAAAAAGACAATTTACTGCCTGTTACTTAACTGTTCAGTCATTTTTGTCTTTTAAAGTGTTAGTCTATTTTTTTAGGAGGGGATAACCGGAGCCAGAGATGTAACATTAATGCACTCTCTTTTTTCACCACTGAATAGAGGGGAAGTGTACTTTGCTTCCTGAATGTACAGAGAGGAGATTGTAAAAAGGAAAGACGTAGCAGGATAACAGAAAGAACAGTAGTCTCTGGTGATTGCTGCCTTTGCAGGTAGCTGCTTGCTGTCTTGAGGCAAATGTACAAGGTATTCTGGCTGTTTGGAGGAAATAGAATCATAGTCAAACTCACGCAAGTGACTTGAATAAACACAAATTATCCCTCGATCAAACGCATGTTTATAGCAAGAGGTTTAATCTTTCTTAGCAAGCTTGGTAGCTTCCTTCAGCTTGCCTCAGCTCTAACCCTGCAACACCTCTTTTCCAATTTTTGATGAACATGGAATGAAATGGAGTCAGGAACTGCTGAAATGGCGACAGCCGGACCAACCAGCATTGCGTTGTGGATAATCTGGATGCCAGTTCTTTTTCTTTTTTTTTTCTTTCTTTTTTTTGTAAAGCAGTTCACTGGTCTAAAATGGAATCATTACAGCAGAATCAGAGACATCAGATTTTTATTTCAGGCATTTTTCTTCCTTTTCAATATCTAGCGCCTTCATTTCCCACAATGCAACTTGGCCACTGAGTGACAAAACTTTATCTGATTTCATGAAGCAAGCAAGAACACACCTGATCCAAATCAGGTGTGTTCTTGCTTGGTTGGAATAAAACACACCTGATTTGGATCAGGTGTGTTCTTGCTTGGTTGGAATGAAAACCTGCAGCCACACGGCCCTTTACTGGATCAGTTTGACACCACTGCTCTAGAGCCACCACTGCTCTAGAGCCACCAAAGGTCTTATACTAATTTTGTCACATATGCAGTAGTACTCCCCAAGAATTGTAAACAAATTGGGTTACCCTATATTTAGGCTTGGTAACATCTATTTTGCTGTATTTTGACATATATTCATCCTGCTCCAGACCTTTTTCCAGATTGTGCTGATCTTCTCCAGATCTGTATGTACACCCCTGGTCAACACAAGCTGAATCATGATTTGGTCCAACCACGGTGCTTGCGATCCAAAATTATACTATAACAACTATGGTTTAATTTCTCAAATTATCATAAATGTACCTAACTAATCAGCAGACACAGAAAAAGACAAACTCTTACTGATTCTGCTCACTGGTATGATTTATAAGCTGATTCTGACCTGTGGGCACATGACAGTTGCTTTCATTTTCTTCCATACATTTTCCCCTCGACGCCAAGGTCATTGGTGAGCAAACCCCCATCCAAGTTTTTCCAGCAGCCTCCTCTGTCGTCCTCTCTCCCTCCCTCCCGCTCGGCCTGATGGCCCCATGAATCATCCCGTCTTCTCCATCGAACCCTCCGACTCCTCCTTCCCACCACAGCCACCCCAACTTCCCCAATCCTTCTTCATTCCCGCTAACAATTTGGTAATGAAATATTGATTTTTAGTTAGATTCAAATGGAAGTTATTAACTTTGCATTGATAAATCACTCCCCTCTCTTTCTTCTTCGTCTCTCCCTCTGTCTGTTTTGGATAGAGTGCTGGTAGTAACACCTGATTCACAATAAAGCCTGGAGGCCTGATTGCTTCATGACCTACAGCGCTCCTTTTGGAGGCCACTTCTGGTTTTTCCTCTCATACCTACACACTCTTTTACACACGTGCACGCACACACGCACGCACACACACACACACACACACACACACACACACTCTAACATATCCATGCATTAAAAGCTTTGAGTATATACTGATAAGCAACTGTGGTCAATGACAGTGTCTCATGGCATCATTTTCTTGAACTGTGTGAGCTCAGATGAAGCGCCCTTTCAAAGTGACTGATGACATGGCAACGCTAACAGCTGACGTGATTGCTCAATCACTCCAAACTTAGATGTTGGAAATAGCTGATGCACTATTAGCTGTATAGTCAGTCCTGATGATTTTGATTGTTCTTAATTAAAGCTAAATATTGCATAAGGGTGGGGATACCATCCAGAGGGCCGGGAGCTTACCAATGGAGATGCTAGACAAACTGGGTTGATGCAATGGAAAAAAACATCCTCCTATGATCTTTTGATGTTTTTTCATCAATTTACTTGACACGATGCACAATCAAACTAAATTCACGAGGAGTCGTTGGCAGTTAGACCCCATGTTGATGGCATTAGTTGAAGGGGGTCATGATGCAATGAGCTGGACAGAACTCTCTCCGCCCATGGATTCTAGACACCTATGGTGGTGGAGATATGGATGCATGTGGAGCAGCACTAGAGATCAGAATCAAACACCCTTGGGTGCTGTATGTGATTAGAGCCTGCGGTGAATGAGGTGGAGGAGGGTTGCAGCAATTTGACACTGAAATAACAGCTACTGGCAGTAGGGAAAGGATCAGTTTTAAAGTTTGCAAAAACTTTATGAAAAATGGTTAATTAATAGTTGATCAAATATTTTTTTGCAGGTGCAATTGATGTCTATAGTACTTTTACAAGTGGTTAATACATAGTGTGTGGTTCATCTCTAACATTATTTGGATGGCCATTATAAAGTTGCAATGTTTATAAACCTTTACAACTGCTTAATAAATAGTTCATAAAGCAACTGAAAGGCAGGAATAGGGTGAGAGAGAAAAAGCCAGAATGTAAATAAATGAGTAAGCATCAAGGTAGTCTTTCTGTTTGAATTTCGGCTAAGGCCAGCAAAAATCTTTTAATGCAAATCTTTTCAATTAGGAAATTCAGAGACATTTAAGAAATCAAATCACTCTGTACTACATGTAGTTATTTCTTCCTTCCTCCAGGTGAGGTTTGGTACAGGGGGTGATTTTTATTCCGACTTCATCCCTCGAATAGACTCTTTGGACACAAGCACTGTAGATTGTCGCACTTGCACTGCTCTTTATTTTTTAATTCCAGACACTTCCTTTTATCTGTGTGTCAATTTATTCCCCACAATGACTGATAGCTTTTCTAGTCTTCGTTTTGGTGCCTGACTGAAGGAAATCTCAGTGGCTGTAATTTGTTCCCTTTAGATGTGTTTGTTTTGTCGCTGACAGTATTGCTGAAATGGAACTGTCAGCTGGAAGACAGACTTTGAACATGAAGGCTTTCATTTTAACAATGGCACTAGTTTATGTTCAACAATGTGAGTTTGCTTACTTGACTGATATGTTTATTGGCTCTCTCTGTCTTGCCATGCCCCCGTTTCATGTTATGATCACACATTTTCTTTTTGTTACACCTTCATACGAGTTTGATTTTATTGATTTTTATAATGATGACATTTCAATTAATTTTCCAAGCAGATACAAGCATGGCCTGCTTGCTATGCTGGACAGCGCATAGTTTCACAGCCTCCTGCACACACCAACACACACATACATATCCCACCCCCAATCCCCTTCCAGTATTAAAACCAGCTATTTGACATAAGATGGACGTGGTGGACAGGCAGACCCCATGGGACACAGCCGGGGTTGCATATGAGGCGTCCGTTACTGGGAAGGCCATTTACATTTCTCTTTTGCGCGTTTTCACTGACAGCGACACAATTTCCTGTTCCGTCTGGCAAGCTTTTGACTGCGAGCCAGGGACTGAAATGTAATCTTTGGGGCTTACAGCGCACTCGGCCTCCCCAGAGTATTTGCCCACCAAAACCTTGAACTCTGCTCGGGAAATCTTTTATTCCAGGGCCATGGTGTTTTTTAGCCTGAGAAACAATGGAGCACTCTAAAACACACTGACTGCCGTAAGATTACTCCACTAGCCCCAGGTTGGATTACACACGTGCGTGTGCACACACACACACACACACCACAAACCCACAAACCTACTGTAGTAGCATTTGGATTACAAGACACTCGTGTCCGACAATCTTCCTGCCAGTTTTTGAGTGTTTCCATATTTGTATAACTTTTAATTTATTTCCAGTCATGCATGAAGATTGAAAGAGAGAGAACAGAAAAGAGAGAAAGAGAGTGAGAGAAAGGTAATATGTGTGTAGGAGTCTCTACCATGACCTGGAATGTGGCTGGTGAACGTCGTGTTTGAGGTCATGTTGATTTCTCGAGAGAAAGGCTCTCTACTGGTTTGTAGTAACAAGGAAACATGGTCTTTCTCTGCTGCCACTGTGATTTATGTTTAGACACCAGATCACTGCCGGACAACCTCACACATCAAGACACTGTACACACTATACAAACACTGCTGCTTGCCAGTCACATTGAGCAGCAACATTTCAATATATATATGCTTTATCTATCCTCCTTAATAACGGAAAAGTCTTCAGTAGTTTGTTTGTTAGGGACAAATTGTATTAAACGGCCTGTCCAGCCAACGTACCTAGTGGTAACTTTTCATGTAGATGTCTTGCAACCTGAACTACTGAAACTAATACCATCTCAGACGTTTCTGCTCCCGAAACAATTGAAGAATCCCTATTTGATCTGTAAACTTCATTCTCACTGCTATGAAGGTCTAGGCAGTCTTTGGCATGACACTCTCACTCTCCATTGAGTGAATGCCAGTCTTTTCAGTCTTGTTCTAGCTTGGTTTCTATCACTCTCCCTCTTCGCCTTCCCTGCCACCTCCATCAGCGAGGTTCTCTTTCAGTTGCAGTGTTGTTTCCAGAGTTATTTCAGTTGTTTACCTGGGGATGGCGACCATCAAAAACAACACATCTTCCTTTTTTGGTTGTGCAGTGGTAGACATGCTTTCTTTGTTTTCTATAATTGGACCTTAATTTTTCCAGGCCTGGTGAAAGTAAAAGCGAGGCTTAAAGGGAACTAATCCATATTTGGATGGTTATTTTTCCACAGCCATTACACTGTGCTATCACTTTTTATTTCAGAATGGCAAACTGTTGCCAGTTTAAATTCAACACCTAGGTGACCGGGCAGATGTGACACATCACTATTTTAATGTTGTCATTGGTGGCAGCAGTAGGGTTACCTAGATTGACACCCACATAAGCACTACCACACTTACAGCACATGTGCTAATACATAATTAAGTACTGCAAAAGACAGCAGTGTCATCTGAAGCAGCAGGGGTCAGTGGGTTTTTTTATTTTATTTTACTTGCTCTCCCTTTCAAATTCCCTTTTTAAATTTCCTTAACTATTCCTCATATTCTAATACAATTATAATCTTTAATTGTTTGTACATGCAGAAGACTTGTTGCATGTGTGTGGATTGTCCACGCTGACTCTTTTGAGTAAAGTTTAACCACAGTTTTGAGCACACTGGCATCAGGGAATCGTTTCTCTGTCTATGACCGTGTGCAGGCTGAGAGAGCTGCCCCGCCCCTTGCTCAGAACAGTGATAACAGGCATAAGAGAAAGAGTGGTCTCTTTACTGGACTGTAGTGAAAAAAAACAGCAAATACAGTGTACAGTACCCACTAAAAATATGAAATTCTGTCAAAAAACTATAATGTAACGTATCCTTGGGCATCTTTAAATGGTTGTTTGGAAATTCTGGAGCTTTCTTAGTGAATGTGCAGCATATACCTGTGTATCGACCTAGACTCCAGCACTTGGTGGCAGCCATTTTTGTCTTGAAATTACCATTGAACACAGAGTTATGTTTACATTCACTACTTTGTCCCAGATAGATGTATCCTTGTTGCATAATAAATGTATTTAGTGTGTTCCCTCAGGTCAATAAAAACAGTGGGAGAGGCCATGGGTTGGACACCAAACTCTACTTCTAAGGGTACTGACCAAATGAGTACTCATGTTTAAATCAATAGGTGCCAAATTCCAGTTCCTGAGGAATGTCGTAGAAAGAAAGAGAGAGAGGTTACCCCTGCAACAAGTCACAGTGAGTCAGGGCAAAACTTGCTGCATTATTTGTAATGCAAAATACAAAGCTGACCAGGACAACACTTCTTACCTGAGGAAACACCTGGTCAACCGTAAAATGTACCTAAAAACTAGAGTGTCTATCCCATTCAATAGCCTGGAAGCCAGGGCCCGTATTCACAAAGAATCTTAAGGCTAAAAGTAGCTCCTAACAGGCGAATTTAGGAGCAACTCCTAAAAATAATGGGCGTGTCAGTCGTAACTTTAGGACTCCTAATTTTTGAAAATAAGAGTTATTCACAAAACATTTTAAACCTAAAAGTAGCACCTAAGTCTGGGAGACCTTAGAAGTAGTCCAGAGGACTCCTATCTCACTAAGACCTGGTCACAGCCGAATGTTTTGGAGACGCTAAATGACAGGGAATTATTAAAACGATGTTGGATGGACCGCGAAGGGATTGAAGTTGTGGTTGCGTTGGTGAGGGTTGCAATAACGTCCCCAACCAACCGAAACAATCCAATAACGCCAGAGTTAAAATGTTTGGCAACAGTCCGGTATTTGTCTAGGGGGAAAATGCAGCTCTGTGCACGGGACTAGTATTACCTGGGGACCTCAGTGATTAGGAAATTATCCCACCACGTCAGTGTTTCGTGCGGCGCAATCGCACATGATAAGCGAAGTCTGTGTTTTAACTCGAATTTACTGACATATTCCCCGCGATCGATTGCACCGGAGCCCTTACTGGAGCAGCGCAACGGTTAGATATGGATACTTTTAATATAATAACTGGTGAGCCTGTTGAAAGATGGAAAAATGTTCCTTACCGCATGCTGCCATGCATGTATTACATCTAATCATCTTTCGAAATTTTGCTCTTCTGATGAGCCTCCTGAATTTGCACCCAAAATGCTGTCAAAACTTTCATTTATAATTCCCAACGCAGCCTCCATAATTCTCGACCGGGATAAATGCAGAAAAAGGTGTGGAAAACACAAAAAACCTTAAGAAAAACAAAAAACGACCCCAAATCACAGAGATGCCACTTTGCACAGGACTAATATTATCAAATGACCTCTGTGTTTGGTAAAATATAATAGGTAATTTGCGGTGGAATTTTTACATTACAAATAAAGGACATGGAAGATTCGCACGGGATTAAGATCACAGACGACCTCCGCAATTATTACAAATTACTGGAGGTCCCCAGGTTATACTAGTCCCGTGTGAATAGGGCTTTTGTCAATCGGAAAAAGTTGCATTCCATCAACACGCAAATTGTATTTGACGCATGTTACAATATACTGGACATTGTTGCAAAATGGCCCGATTCCCGAATTTTAATGGAGAGTTGTTTGACGCAGCTTTTCGAGCAAATTACGCTTTTATTGACAATTCACGCTTTTCATCGCAATCTTCTAATTTGTAATTTTTGTCCTAAGTGCTTTTTTTGGGGGTGGGCGGGCAGTGAATTCTCCTCATAAATAAATTTCTTTATCCAGTATCTATTCATAGGCTTTGTCATGGGCTTGTAGGCAACTTCCTTATTTTCACTTCATGCATTGCGTAGCCTAAATGACTTTTCAATGGGCTGCCCTGTCACTCAACAACCAATCACCGTTGTCACCGCTTCTAAGTGCGTCCTTATAAAATGACATCATCCATAGCAACAGACAGTTACTTCTAGTTTAGGAGTTCACTGTTTTCATAACTAAAAGTAGGTCTCAGCAGCTTTGTGAATTACTTTTAAGAAACGACTCCTACATAAAAACTTTTAGTCCGATTTAGGAGTACTCCTTACATTAAGATAAAAGTCTTTGTGAATACGGGCCCAGGTCCCTTGCAGCGGCCACAGCTGACGTAAACAGGTCTGCAGCCAGCTTTGCGCTTGTGAGTTGAACCCTCTTAAATGAATGATGAGGTATCAACATCTCTGACACCTTAATGAAATTAATTAGATAGTGGGGGGAGTTGTTGTTCGAGATAATTGGGCTTTTTTCACTGATTTGGAGAATGTTATTTCAGCTTTTTGCTAGTGTAAGCAAGAACTGTACTTTCTGCATCCAAAAATTGCTTAATTTCCAATTCCTCTAACATGCGCTTTAGTATGCTAAAACAGTATGTGAAATTTTGGAATATTAGTATGAAACCAACTGTGGCTGTGTCCCAATTCATGGGCTGCATCCTGCGAAGGACGTGGCCTTTGCGGCCTTCGAAGGCTAGTCCTTCGGAAAGAAATTCAAAGGCTGCGTCAACCGTTGTTTAATGGGACGGTCTAGCCTTTGGAGCATTTCCTGGTTGCGTCACCAGATGTTCCTGCTCTTAGCCTAATGTCGCAATTTTTGCCGCCCAGACCCGCAAAAGTGACCTATGCCACGTGATGTCGCCAATTTCTTTCTCGACCATGAAAATCTTGGGATATGGGAGGCCACGAAGGATAGTGGCTGTACATCCTCTAAAAAGAGGGAAAATAAGGCTGCATTTGTGGGGTGCATTTGGAGAAGCCTTCAAATTGGGACAGCCTTCGTGCTGCGTTGTCACGTAATTGGCCTTCAAATGGATCCTTTGAAGGATGCAGCCCCTGACTTGGGACACAGCCAATGCCAGCGTATGTTCTTCTTCTTGGGATCAGGAAGACTAGACCTCTACAGTTCGTTAGTTATATTTCTTTGATAGTTCCACTTTTTATACTGTCCAATACCGTACTGATAATCAATTTGTTTCTTGTTGTAATCAATGCTTTTTTTTACAACTGAAATTACATTTTTGTACACAGCGAGAAAGTACAGAAGAGAAGGGACCACAGTCCAGGCACTGGTACCAGTATTGGTTCAAATATGAATGGTACCCAACCCTAGGAGAGAAACAATAAAACTATGAAACAGAGCTGTGACGGCACACCTTATAATCCTACTACATCCCCATAGATGGTTTTACGATAGTGTGACCTTTGTTAGGCTTTGGAAGATACACAGCCCTTCCTTTGCTCCCTGGCTTTGTGCTATAAGGACATATTAAATCTAGATAGGACTGCGGTATTAAGTAGGAAGACTGTCTCATGCTACATGTAGATAACCTTGTGTTATTAGCTCCCTGATGGCCAATCAATACGCCACTTCCTAGCTGCTGAGGATGAACCAAGTCCCTCACCTAGATAATCATCTCTCACTGTCTGACGGCAAATAATTGGTAGCCTCTCAATCCCAGCTTGGTTGACAAGGGTGGTTTGCATATTAAAAACACTGCGCTAACGGTCTATCACTCTGAATAGAGAGAATAAACATGCATATACATAATATTTTGAGATAATTGAGCTGGGATGCATCACCAAACCCCAAGGAACAAAAATAGCCTGATAAAGAGAAGCTGGGGATGGGCTTTGCTTAAAGTGTACTGTTGATCTTGCTATAATGCTATGCATCGTGAGGGGAAGGATGGTGTTTATGACTGTGTCGAGAAGAGAACTGCAGCAGAGAGTTGAGTCCCTGATGGCCATCTCTCTGTGGAGTGGAGACATCATCCTCTCACTGAGCGGCGGGTCCCTGGTGGACAGAATTGACATGGATGATGAGGATGGTGATGATGTTTAAACGAAAAACTCCATGTCCATCTGTCCAGTTCCACACTTCTGCTGTGTCTCATGCTTTCTCTGTCCTCTTTTTTTTGCCCATGTAAGAACACTCAAAGCCTTTTTTTCTCTTCTTAAGAACTGTAGCTCATTTGTACACAGCTGCATTTATTCATCCATCCTATTCTCTCTTGTACTGCCAGATATTCAAACAAGTGAAGTGGTCTAAATGTCATTCATAATTCTAGCAGGAGCTTTCAAAGCTGTCTTATTTCACTCAAGGAAATTGGCTCTGTTAACAATCTCCCAGTAAGGTTTCTCAAAAGAAGTCTTTAATTATAGAGTTAAATTAGAAACTCATCAGTGAGGTTTCTTTTATAAAGCACTCCGTAATCATAGGAGATCCTAGAAGGCACCCTACAAGAGTTATATGAAATTAAATGTAATCCACAAAGAAAGTTCTGAGGGACTTTCTTTTCCTAAAACATGCATTTTGCAATTGGACAACCCATGTTTTTATCCCCTAAACTTGACTGTGGTTTGTCCTTAGGTTGCTACCTCTAACATGCTTGAAATGAAATTATTTATATTGCCTGTGTTAGGGCTAGATTAAGGTTTGAACTGACTGAGGTTCGAACTATGACAAGATAATAATAATAATATATAATAACTTTATTTATATAGCACTAAACAGGGTTTACAAAGTGCTTTGATAGAACAAAGCAAGAATACAATTTACAATTACAAAGGACGATAAAATAGATTGCATGAAATAGTTGAAATGACGGAGGTAATGATACAAGATTGGTAAAGTAGGCAAAGTAAAAGAACTAAAATAAATAAAATAAGTAGAACAGAACTCAAGACAGATGGAGTAAAAATAAACATAAAAGGACCACTTCACATGAAGGCAAGTCTATGAAAATGTGTTTTAAGAAGTGATTTAAGAGAATTTACTGATCCTGCAAGCCTTATCTCCCCAGGCAGGGCATTCCAAAGTCGAGGGGCCCTGATGGCGAAGGCACAGTCCCCTTTAGTTTTTAGTCTCGACTTTGGAACGGTTAGGAGGGCCCCGCCTGAGGATCTAAGGCTGCAAGCTGGCTTATACGGAAAATCTGTAACATAGCTCAGAGCCAGGCCTGAGCGTGCTTAAAAAGTGATCAGTAAAATCTTAAAATCAATTCTAAAACAGACAGGGAGCCAGTGGAGGGAAACTAAAATTGGAGTGATGTCTTGATGTCTGTTAAAACCAGTTAGAAGTCTAGCTGCTGAATTCTGTACCAGTTGGAGGCGAGAGAGTGATTTTTGATTTATGCCGGAGAGAAGGGAGTTGTAGTAGTCTAGTCTGGAAAAGATGAATGCGTGAATGACTTTTTCCAGATCTGGAGGTGTGAGCATGTGTTTTATTCTACTGACGGAGCGTAGTTGAGGGAAACAGGGACTGGACCAGTTTATTGACATGAGGGATGAAAGTCAGCTCTGAATCAAAAAGTACACCTAGGTTTCTTGCAGTGGGTTTTATGTTGATGGAGAGGGGACCAAGGGCTTGCTGGTAATGACTAATATTGTTAGGGGGTGAACAATATGATTTCTGTTTTGGTGTTGTTAAGCTGTAAGACATTTTCGGCCATCCAACTATTAATATCTTTAAGACAGTCTAAGATAGCAACTAGGCTTCCAAGGTCACCGGGCCTCAGCGGAAGGTATATTTGTGTGTCATCTGCATAGCAATGGAATGATACATTATGGTGTTTAATAATCAACAGACATCAATCAACGATCAAGGCTAAGATGAGAAGTTCACAACACCACTGTCCCTGAAAAATCAGCACTCCCTACAGCAATGGAAAAAAAAGCCTGCAAAGCTAATGTTGTTACATCCACCCCAGCCACTCCCTCTACTTCGAGGGTTTAATTACCCCCTCCCCAGTCTCTCCCCCTGTGTGTGTGTGTGTGTCAGGTGCGTCGGAGACAGAGCAGAGAGGTGACCAACAGCTGCATCCCATCCTGCAATCAGCCGTCCTTCTTATGCTCAGCCCGGCCACCTCCACGCTGCCAGATCGTAGCCACTGTTATGTCAGTAAACTGCGCTTCCAGCCAAGTACTTTGTTCGTTGCTCTGTACCGTCTGTAACCCTGTTCTCTGTTTTAGATTTTGGTCCCTGCTCTGCTCTCTGGCCCCCCCTCCTGACCCTCTGGACCCGCTCCCCTCGCCTGCTCCGTGAGCCCCGCCGTGGACCCAGCCTCCTGCACTACCCCCCCCTCGCCTGCTCCGTGGGCCCCGCTGTGGACCCAGCCTCCTGGACTGCTCCCCCCGCCCAATCTCCTATTCCACCGTGCTCTAATAAACTTTCTGGTTTGAACTCACCACCTTGCCTCCAACCTGTGTCCGCATCTGGGTTCCCTGTTTCATTGGCTCGTAACAAATGTATCAATGTGCCATGTTTCTATGATCTTCCACCTCTATCTGTTTTGACAAGAATCATGAATACAAGATAATGCCATCCGGCTGAATAAACATTTTCTGTAGGCCTATTCTATCCATAATTATGGACAATAAGCAATTGTATTAATGCTCATGTTTTCGAGACACCAGTTTTGACAGTATTAACTTCCTCTAACCTCAAATCATGCCACTGTTAGATCATATAAGATAGAGCGTTACACATCTCAAAATAAGTTGTTTTACAGTATTTACAGTACAAAAGAAAAAAAAGTAACAACCATTAACCCCTTGATTTCACTGGGCATGTCTCTGTTAACTGGCATGTACAATGATATTTTGTTCCATCGTCTATGCAAGTTTCAGAAACTGAGCGCCATGCCTGCCTGCTGTTGTTGACTTGCACAGATTGTGTTCACTTCAATATTTCACCCTTGATTATTGTGCAACTACTGTGGTTGAGTAGACTACGTAGTTGAACTGTTTCGTTATTTTTCCATTTTTGATGCGTTTGTTAATGGTTACGACTTTGTTATGCTGTAGTTCCCAAGTCTGCACAATGTTTTATTTAGAAAATTGACTGGATGCACGATGCCATTCCGCTGTCTGACTTCCGCTGTCTGACTTCCGCTTTTGACGCGGATGCTGTCCGCTTCCGTCAAAAATACACTTGCTGCCTAATCACCATGGAACAGAGCAGAAAGCCACTTCTGGGACGCTGCTCAGACTTGCACTGGCACAGCCGGCGGAAACTTGAGCATTATTTAAAGTGGCCGTGATGAGCTCTGGCAACGTATTGCTGCCGTGGGGGTCCCAGTGGAATTTTAGGGTAACAACCAGTGGGTTCCTGGTTTCTCTAACAACTCAGCATGATGTGGTCAGTGCAAATAATTTCCTCAATCCCATTACCACTAAAAACTTATCTGTAGTCATGTGCCCCCTAACATATTTTGTTACATAGATGGCTTGGATTGGAGGTGTACTCATAGAAGCACACATGTTACATTGAATGTCATTTAAATTTTATAAGAATGCTATAGGATTACTACATGCAGCTGTGTGTCTCTATGATCCTCCTGCTCTTCCGTGACTACACTTTCATCATGGTGAGACTACTCTAAAGAGTATATAGGCTGCAGTATAATATAGAATTAAGCATTCATAGTATATAGTTTAGAGAATATTATAGACCTATGGTGAAACTGACAAATGTAATGTCCAGGCAATACAGTTAAATTTCCACCAGCTCCTAATCTTTTTCTTAGTTTACACTGCCTTGTTATGTCCCAGGTTAAACAAACAGACAAGCAAGAAACCCAAACATGAATGTGCATCACAACTCATAGAGTTTTCAAACTGTGAAGGACTACAAAGTAACCCCAAACTGGCACTGACCTCTTTTGTCTAGACTGGAGTTTCTTAAGGTCACTTGGTCATCCTCGGTGGAATCAGACATGGGCTGGCAGGGTGAACTTTAGATATAGCTGTCATCTCTCTGTCTTGCCTCCCATGGTGGTACTGAGGGCATGTGTGTTTATGCCAGTCTTACAAGGGCAATATCAAGCCACAATGTGAGTGTCAAAGTGAGAGAAGGGCTGCTCTAATATCAAAACATATGGAGATCACTGCCAGAAGTGGCAGCACTTGTGCTTCTAGGATGGAAGCTGGACGGTGGATGTTGTGGAAGCTGACAGCCAGCAGAGTGCTCACCCACAGGGGCTGCTGTTCCTGGGGCATGGCTGCGGCCAGGCGCCAGGGGAGCTCCAGGGAAGCTTCAGACTTGGAGGGGTGTGGGGGTGGATGCTGTCATTGCTGGATCAGTGGAAGAGGCGAACGCCATGGACCTAGGTTCAGTACACAACGCTCAGGGGACAATTCAAATGAGCACAGAAGCTGGCGCTGCTAACCTCTGCAATACAGCACAAATGCATTGTCACACAAACATCCACGTAGATACTGTATGTACACAAACACATGCAACGAATGTACGCAATTTTAACAATTTTGAGTGGTTGTGCGGGTGTAACCCATTCAACAAGTCCAATTCTCCAATAATCCAATACTCATTCTTTCAGTAGTTATACTGTTAAAACAAACCTGTATGGCCACCGTATAAAGGGATGGCTGCTCTCATTTTGGCCTAATTGGGAAAGTGACAAATATGTTCACAATTTGATTTTCCCCACTTGCTTTTTTGGATACATTGGTGGTTGCAGGCTGCATTGCATGGCCTAAACTTTGTTGATGCACACAACCAGCGTAACCGTCAAAGTTCTGAAATTTAAGGTGTGTTGATCAATTCAAAACATCAAATGGTTGGTGATACTGTAGTGAAAAGACCTGCTGCTGAAAGTTGATGGCGAACTAACTTACAAGACCTCCAGATCCCCTGGATTGAAGAGCCCAGAGTCTAGACCTGCTGACTTGACTTGACTTGAATCCTTTATTTATTCAGGGAAGGTCGAGTGAGAGCAAGCTCTCTTTTCCAATGATGCCCTGAGTACAAAATACATAGATACACATACACAATATGATCATAAATCACAATTACATTCAGACTGCTGAACACTGAAAAACAGGCATTTGAAACGACTTTAAGAAATAAGATGATTTAGTTCAAGAGCAAGCTGTAAGTCATTCCACTTCTGAGGGGCGTAGACCTGAAAAGTCTTCCCCAATGCGGTACTTACATTGGGAATGTTTAAAATCAAAGACTCTTGAAAACGAGTGTGAAAATTACAAGTTCTAAATGAGATCAAACTGGTGAGCTGGTCAGGTAAAACATACAGCAGGTCATTGTAGATACAAATCATGCACTACTGATCCCTCCTTACAGATAAAGATGGCCATCCAACTTTGTCATAAAAAACACAATGGTGAGTTCTTAACTCATCACCTGTAATAAAACGAAGTGCAGAATGTTACACTGCCAGTGATCAGTTGTCCCCAACCCATGGGCCAGTCATGAAACTGGTGAAACCGGTCCGTGGTGCAAAAAACGTTGGGGAAAACGTGGCCTGAACAAGTTGTTTTTTACAATTTTAAGTAAAACAAGCTCTGTTATTATAAAATAATGCTAATTTATTCTTTAGTTTTTTAGTTAGTTCAGAGATATGAGATATTTTACAAGACAGCTTATCATCTATCCAGATGCCCTTTTGTAATTGGAAACCCTTTCAATAGGAGTCCCATTCAATATAGAGATACTACTGTCTATTAGAGAAGAAGGTGACAATCTTGTGAATAACATGCATTTTGTCTTTTTGGGATTAAGTAGTAATTTGAGGTCAGTCAGAGCTAGATCAGCAGAGGGGGCGACTGAAAAGGTGACAGTGTCATCGGCATGCTGATGAATTGTACTACTTGCAATTCCAATACTAAAAGCATTAATATGTAGGGTAAATAAAATAGGGCCTAAGATGGATCCTTGAGGAACCCCTTTTAATACACTTAAAATGTTTGACTGATATCCATCAGCTAGCACAGCTTGAAATCAGGGGTGTTGCTAGGCCTGCAGCTTTGCAGGGGCACCAGTGTCCTCTGGTCAGACGCAAGACTATATATCTGTTTCTGTGGAATCTGTTCCCTCAGTGTGATGAAGTGATGGTCCCTCAAGTCTTTTGCCTCTCTCTCGTCTGTCTCTCTCCTACACTTCCACACTCTGACTTGACTGTCCACCTGCATCTTCTCCTGCTTTCACCTGTCACAGGAGCTGTCAACTACTCCATTCTGTGATCATAAACTGTCTGTGATGGAAAATAGACTCAATGTGATATTTCATCTGGAATTTTACAGGGGGGCACAGCGCATGTTTACCGGGGCACGTGCCCCGGTAAAAAGTTTCTGGCAATGCCCCTGCTTGAAATATGTCCAGTTAAGGAATTTCCTGTCAAAACCAATGGTTTCAAGGCGCTAAAAGTAATGAGTGGTCCACTGCGCAAATGCCTTAGATAGGTCAACAAAAATAGTAGCACAGACCAGTTTATTATCTAAAGCATTGACAATAATGTTAACAACTTTAGCTGTTGCTGTCCAAGTGTTGCGTGCAGTACTGTGGCCAGACTGGCTTAAAATGTTAAAAGTAGACAAAAACATTTTCAATGGACTGTTAATGAACTGCTCTAATATTTAAGCCAAACCAGGCAGTTTAGAGATTGGGTGATAATTATTTAAGTCATCCACAGGACCACATTTGTGTAATGGAGAAACAAGAGCAGTTTTCCACACAGTTGGGATAATTCCAGTTATTAAAGTTAAATTAAAAATATGTGTCAAAGCATGAATTATAACAGGAGCAGCTAATAGTAAAAGATGTGGATCCAACTGATCTGTACCAGTAGACTTTTTAGGACCAATGCCACACAGGGCTTCAAATACTTTGTGACCAGCGAAGGGCCTAAATGAGAAACGAAATGGGTCTACAGCTAACTGGGATGGTAGGAGCATCACGAACCAAGACAGTAGCTGATAAACCAGAATTCTCAAAGATATTGCCTGCAGCAAAGATGTGCTTGTTAAAGGCATCACGCTGTTCTTGTTTGTCAGAAATTTTGAAAGAGTCACTAGTTACTTGGTTTGGTAATATTGAAGTGACTATTAGATAAGGACTTACCAGTTTTCCAAAATGTTTCTTGCTTTCCATTACATTCGGAAATGGAAGACATATAATAAGATGCTTTGCCCTTTCAAATCATGGCAAGATACTGATTGCGTAGCCGATGAAAATCCTGCTAATCAGATCTCAAGCCAGAGGCACGTGCTTTGCTCAGGCAGTATCTCTGACCCTTAGCATCTTTGAGATCTCTGAGGTGAACCAAGGATTGCTTTTATTTTTTACTCTTATTTTCTTAAAAGGGGCATGCTTGTCCGCATCAGAATTAAAGGCTCAAGATAGAAGCAGAGCACAAGATGTTACTGATATAGAAGTCTTGATCTACAAAATGTTTAAAATTTCCTTTAAAAAGTATTCGAGCTTGAGATTTGTGTAGTCTAGTGTCCCTTAAGCAGGCAATGGCACAGTGATCACTGAAATCAAGTGGAAGAACACCACAAGCCTTAAACGTATGAGGCCTATTAGTTGAAATAAGGTCTGAAAGAGAGACACGCTCAGGATTATTTGTGTTATAGGAGCAGTGATTAACTGCATTAAATTCAAATTGTTACATAGATTTGACACATCTGTTAAAAAGTTTAAATTAAGATTGCCTAATAACAAAATTTCTGAGCACCAGATTTTGCAGAAGGTGGGCAATAGGCCCCAATAAGGGGCAAAATAATTTGCAGTGTTCCCTAAACAGACATTTAGCACTAAATATTCAAAACATTATATATATCACCAAGATATAGACTTGACAACGGAGACAGAAATGAACCCCCAGCCCTTTTTGTTTGATGAAGTCTGCTTGACACTCCAGAGCTACTGGGACAGACCTACGATCCAAACCTGGCTCTAGATTACAGCAAGCTTTTGAAGAACAGAGATTAGTTGATGGTATGAGATTGTTACTATTTACACCCTTATCATAACTTTGAGGATGAGAGGAACCAATAGATGTGATGGGACTAACAGTTAATGCAGATGTTAAAACTGATTCAGGGGTTGCAGACTTATGTTGACATGTTACTGTGTAAAATCTGTGTATTATAATCATACATTTGATGAGAAAACTTATAACTGACTGACCCTTGACCCCTGTTCGTCAGAAACACAGCCTCTTATTTGGTCAACAGACTTGGCCCGCAGCATCATGGGATTGCCAGTGGACAGCTAATAGTCATGCAAACAACAATAACTGTTTTAAACATAAGACACTGATGAATGATCACAGAAGACATCCAGTGTCTGGTTTATCATGTTATTAGCAAAGTCTCCATGAAGACACTGCAGTTCAAGGCTGGATTATAAAGCTTCTGAAATGGATAGCATTGCACCGGAGCCCTCATCAGCACAACCATATCCTTCTGGGTAAATAGAAAAGGAAATCTCTATCAGATATGGCTTTCCAGATATAATTAGTATGATATTGTGTACCCCAGATGACTTGGTCAGGTGCTAACACATGACATGTGTGAACTTGACATTGTAAATTTCATAATAACTTAGTAGTCCTATTAGTAACTTGCTATTATACGTCTTGCTTCTAAAGGTTATGTGTAACACATTACCCCTAAGACTTGTGGCAAGGATCGTAGGGTTGGGGATGGATGAGTTGGCTAAGAGCAGCTCAATAAAAAAAAAAAAACTAAAATGAACAAACTAACTAAAATTCCTACAAACAGAAGAAATGACAGTGAACTTACTTGTGGGACTGTGAATTTACCTCAAAATTCTAACTTATGAGCTATGATTGTGAACCACTTAATTTTAATCTGTATCAACTAAATTTACAGTATGAAGTGTATACTTGCACTTGCAACACATTTAAACCCATTGGTGTTATGCTGCTACAACTCTTCTCAGAAGGATTTCATAATATTTTGGAACTTGGAATTGGTAACTGACATTACCTCTGATAGCAATCCAGGACTGTGATACATTTTGTGGCAGTCTTCGATCAGGACTCATGCCAATGCCAGATTATAAATCAACCACTGGGCTTCACTTTCTACTACATATTCTTACATACTCACACATAAACAAAATATTTTTAAATATATTTTTTCTATAGCAGTTCTTTGAATGCGAGTGTGTACAACAAATGCAAAACTAAAATTACCTGCAGTTCTGCATGTGTTTAAACAGTTTTACATGACAGAAGAAGAAACTCATTGATCTGACGATGTAGTTGCAGTCATCTAGTTTCTGTTGTCATATATAACATCTGTAATTTTCCTTTGATCATACAATGAAGCAAGCTGGTTTGATGGAAATCACCTGTCGTCTTCAGCAAAACTGCACTAATGTATAAAGATATTTCATATAAATATTGTCAATTAGTTAAGCGTTGATATAGCTGTCAGGTCCAATCATCCCTTGATTGTTGTTTGCATTCCATTTTCACGCACATCATCATGATATCTGTCATTTTTGACTGTTTCTAAGTAAGAGTAATTACACTAAGCTCGGCATAAACTTCCATCAAATAAACATCCATATGTTCTGCCTCCCACCAGTGATAGGAAACCACGGAAATGTAGAAAACTTTTGAAGAATGAGCAAGACAGCAAAAGAGAGATACAATGGAGGCAAAAGCTGGGGCTTTCATATGTTTTACAGTATTTCTGTTTGGGGTTGATAAAATGTTATCAATATGTTTATAAGGACACTGGCTCAAGTTACTTTGTGTAATCCAGGAAATACTAATAATGAAAAACCCATGGATAATTACAACCTAACTCTGCAGTTCCCCCAAGAGATACTGATAGGTGAAGTGCATTTCAACTCATTGTTGGGGCTTTACAGCTCATACCTCTACTGTTGTGGTTCAGTCTCACCGCTCTCATCACTGCACAGCAGCAGGTCACTGCCAGATATTTCTTTTTCAAAAGTTGGTAGACTAATAGAAACCTAGGAGAGTAAATATTTGACATATTCTTTTGAATTAATGGAAATATTACATGGTATATGCTGAATGTTTAAGTAGACAACTGTTTGCTAATAGGTGTGCTGTATCAACTTCATAAGGCAATATAAATTGAATGTTTTGTTTTTTTGTGCCGTGTAGTAACTAATAATGTAATAATGGCTAATAATGTAATAACGGCTCATAATGTAATAATTTCAATGTAATAAAAGTTCATAATATAATAATCGGCTCATAATGTAATAAAATTACAGACGCCTAACGTAATAAGGGCTTTGCGCATAATGTAATAATGAAAAACATAGACTCATTGATATCGCTCATAATGTAATAATAGCTCATATAGTGAGAAAAGTGTTGCATTATCATAATTTTTACTTCTGCCATCCCTGCAGGGTTGGAAGGAAATGCTTTCACCTGTGTCTGTCTGTCAGCAAGATCACACATTTCTGCAAACATGGTGGAGCATTAGCCAACTTAGATGCCATATACTGTACCTCCGCTCCCATTAAGCGGCAGGCCTCATAAAAAGGAAGAGAAGCCTAATTATTTAATGCATCATCCTCCATAGGTCAAACCCATGGTATAAAGGCCACAACTGCACATACTGACAACTAGAATGCACTTATGGGCAGAGGTCTGTTTTTTCTTTTACTATGATTTGTACATAGGTGGCGCTACAGTAACCAACTCAAAAGCTGGCAGGAGAAGAGGTTGGATTGGGGATGAAGGAGGGGGACTGTAGTTCATGTAGTTTAAAAGAGAATTTTCTTTGCTACAATAACTAATATTAACTTCTGCAATAAACACACATTTAAAATAGTTCTTTTCAAATAAGTAAATGAACACTCTTTCCTTCCATACAACCTGACGAAGACTTACCAGTCAAAATGGTGCCGTTTTTTATTGTTGGTCTTTAATGGCAATTTAATAAAGGCTTTTAAACATTATTTTCCTACTACTAACGTTAAATACATGTTACAAGCAGCATAACTTTCCAACTTCTAGACTGATCAATTGATACTAAAGTGTGTTAAGTATAGTCACTGTCATGGGGTGTCAATGTAGTTATTAGCTTATAAGCTAAGAATAGCTTTACTGCTGGTGTTTTGCATTTACACTTCAAAATTCATGAACGTGTTATTTTGTAAAGATTATCCTTCTGATCAAAATGTGACTTGTAAAACTTGTGTTTGCTATGGATCTTAATTTCTGCAATAATACAAAACAAATTCTCTATTTTCTCAATTTATTCTTCAATTTCTATTGGCTTTTTGCACGCCTCTGAGATATGTGATTCCGAAATGGGTCATCCGAAATTCAGTTAAACGCCTGAAATAAGGTCTATGGCAAACACACAAGATTTTCACATTTTGTTCTACAACATAAAATATGTCAGTTAATACCTCACCTTTGAATATAAAAGCATTTATGTGTCTATAAAATATGGTGGCTGCTAACAAGTGGCTAAATGAGACTACAGATATACAGATGTCGAGGGCATTAATGCTAACAATGCCAAACGTAAGCCCTTTTTAGATGGAAAAGGTGGCACATTTGCTCCAATTTAAGGGCGGCAATGTGCAGCCCTGTCTTTCTACAACGGAGGCATAATATTCCTCCTTTTCCAAAAGCCGCCACTGAGGTAGGCGTAAACATGTGATGTGACGTGAAGCATAAAGTTGGACTGTGAACAGTGACAACGAATTTGTCTTCAAAATAAGAGCTTTACATTGCACCCCACTAGAGTTTAGAACTGGGTTCTTCAAGCGGACACAACCATGACAGCTACAGAGACCGAAGAGACGCTAACATCTCCTGGATCTCAGCGGCTGTCCAGTTGCTCATCTTAATGTCCGCGGATGAAGTGATGGACTGACTGCTGTGATCAGCTGTTTCTTGGTTTTAAAACTCCCACAACAGTGCAGGTCATCGACACCTTCGTCCATCTTACACAGGGGCCGGCACATTGATGCCTCGGATTTAGATAGCAGGCGAGGCGGAAATAAGTGTATCCTCCGAGGCAGCAAATCGGTGGACTAAAAGAGATCCCCAATTTGACGGCCTCTGTCTAAAACCACAGACCTAGCCGCCAAAAGGACGTGCAAATTGGCGGCTTGCTGCCGTGTCTAAAATGGCTATAGACTCTCACTACTTTCCGGACTTTAGTTGCAAACTAATCTAACTAACTTTACAACTTTTAGACTGATCAATTGATACTCAAGTGTGTTAAGTACACAGAGGTAAAATGATAATGTAATACTTTTCTCACTATATGAGCTATTATTACATTATAAACCAATTATTATAATATGAACTTTTATTACATTGAAGTTATTACATTATGAGCCGTTATTACATTAGTCATTATTACATTATTAGTTGCTAGATGCCGCCCCCAAATGAGCAAAAATAAATTATTGCAGGATTTAGCAATCCCTTAGAAACTGTGATTCTTATCAATGTTAGAGACCTTTTAGGCATTCTTCTAGCTCCACTGTCAGGTCAAATTCCTTGTCTTGACCCACACTTATAAATGGATGACAAATAACCATTTTTCATGTTTTTGGTAGTCATAGTCATCACTAGCCATGTCCATAGAAGGATACATTGTCTGGAGATGAATTTCCATGCGTGCTCCACACACATATAATTTGCAACAAGGCAAGGCAAGTTTATTTGTATAGCACAATTCATACACAAGGCAACTCAAAGTGCTTTACAGGGGCATAAAAAATACATTCAAATAATTAAAAATTGCATTCAAAATATATATCAAAAACAAGTAGAAAGACATCAAAAAACAAAACATTAAAACAAGTTAAGAAATAGGAAAGGAGTCTAATATGGTGTTAGGATCTGCTGTGCCTTGTCAACTTCCCCTAGTATCTCATGTGTTTTCCCCTCCCGTCATGTTTGTCTCCCTCTGTCTGTCAGTGTTGTCTCAGGATAGCCGGGGCCTATTTTCTGATCATCAGCCAGACTCCTCTCACCTGCTGCTCCCCTCACCTGCGGTCCATCTATGCTAATCACCAGATACCTGTCTTAAGCTGCTCTTTCCCCTCCAGACTCCACCAGTTCGTTGGGAAACCAACCGTGGTAACACATAGGCCTAGTTGAGAAGATTTTGTGTAACTGTATTTTCTTCACCTGTCTAAAGCCTGCCTTTTTCCCCTTCTGTGCTGCAGACCCGCCACACGCACCAGCCTGTCCAGTCCTGCTCAGCGTTGCCTGTTGTCTCTTCAGTAACCCAGCTCTGGACTATCCACAGTGGACTTTCTGGGAGCTGCTGCTTTTTTTAAACTCTTTGGTTTTTTGTCATAAAAACTGCCTTGACTTAAAACTCCTGTCTCAGCGTCTGAATTTTGGGTCCATTTTGGGTTTTTCGAATACTATGCAGTATCAGCTCCACAACCTCCTACCAGAGACTCCTGTTATGCCCCAGCCTAGGGTATACCAGGACATAACATAGTGGTCTCTCCCTTTTCCCACTCCCAAGAATAAGTCACCAAAGACAAAAGGAATTGCAGTCCAAAATAAGGGAATTTATTCACCCAAACAAAAATAGGCTTCAGGGTGAGCAATACCTAAAACAATAAACAAAACAAGCTGGTTTTTAAATCTTACTTTCCTAAATCCAAAACAAAAGTCAACAGAAATACAGGTTATCTTACCTCACTCCCTAACCAAAAACAGGAGAAAAAGGTGCACAAAGGAAAAGGCTACTCACCCCTACTAAAGTGGACTGAAAAAGGATTTAACACTATTTACAATATGTACAAAGAGATCAGAATCTCTGCCGCAACCACAATGAACATCAGTTTCACAAAGTCATAAATCAAGCCAGCAATCTGAGTGAGAGAGAGAGAGACGCCAGGTCTGCTGCAGGCTCCACTTTTAAATGTCCCAGTCAGTTGGATTCCACCAATCAGCAGCCTCCAGAATTCCAACCAATCAGCAGCCTCCACCTGCACTGGTACCTTTTTCTGCAGGACAGAATACAGGGAACACAGCACCTCCTCTTGACATGGAGGGAGAAAACAACAAAGACAAATGCAAACAAGAATATATACAAATTATGACCCCTAGGGTCATAACAATCCTACATTACAGATCTGGAACCATTTCATGGAGACCTGAATAAATGTCGGGGAGTCCTGCTCCAGTGTGACCTTGTGTTCCGGCAGTGTCCCCTCACCTTCAACAATGACTCCTCAATGGCTCACTCACGTCTGGACAATCGCTTCCGAGAGCGTCGCCAGCAGAGGGTGGCAGGCTGCTCTGCCTTCCCTGCATGTACCCCCTCAGACCTGCCAGACCTGCTACCACATCAGGTTACTCAGCCCAACATCTAGCTCTACCATCTCCCAAAAAGCCCATGCAACTGGGTCGTGCCAATCTCACGCAAGCTGAGCATCTTCACAGGATTCAAGCTGGCGTGTGCCTGTACTGTGGTAAGCCCGGTCACTTTCTTGCACACTGTCCGGTTCGACCAAAAGATCTGGCTCATCAGTAGCGGTGGGGGTACTGATGAGCCCAAAACTCAGAACTGTTCCTGCCCCACTGAAGGCCACTCTCTGCATGGACGGACTGCTTCTCCCATTACTCACCCTCCTTGAATCTGGGGTGGAGGGTAATTTTTTCGACCACCAACTCGCTGTCCAAGCTGGGGTGAAGCTGGAACTGCTGGAAGACCTTATTACAGCTGTCGCCCTTAATGCTAGTCTCCTGGCTAAGGTAACCGACAAGACATCCACTGTCACACTCATTCTGTCAGGAAATCACCACGTAACCATCAATTTTCATTTAATTGATGCTCCTGATACCCCCCTGGTTCTGGGTCACACATGGTTAGTTCATCATAATCCCCACATCAGCTGGTCTGCTGGGAGAATAATTGGCTGGAGTGACTCCTGTAATTCTGTCTGTTTACAATCTGCTTTGTCCCCTATAGATGGCAACAGGAGCCCCTCTGTTGCACCAGAACCACCCAACCTGTCCAACGTCCTTCCTCAATATCTTGACCTCCGGGCGGTTTCGCTTCATCCGAGACTACAGTAAGGTTGCTTCACCCCTCACCAAACTCACCTCTGTCAAAGTTCTGTTGAAAGTCGGATGCTGAAAAGGCATTTTCAGTACTAAAGTCTCTGTTCACTTTTGCTCCTGTCCTGACCCATCCTGATCCCAGCGGGCCATTTATAGTTGAAGTGGATATTTCTGATTTCGGAGTTGGGGCGGTTCTGTCACAAATTTCTGGTCCAGCAAACAAGCTTCATGCCTGTTTTTTTTATGTTTTTCCCCCGCCGTCTCTTGTCCGCAGAAAGCAATTACAACAGTGGAAACCACAAATTGTTGGCTGGCAAGCTTGTTCTGGAGGAGTGGAGACATTGGCTGGAGGGGTCTGAGAAACCTCCAGTCTGCCACATTGCATGAAAAGTGGGGTTTTCGTAAATGCCCGGAAATCTCCCTAATCTTCGTCAGTTAACGACAATTTACAGCCTGTAAACGTCGCGTTCGTCTGTGACACACTGACGGAAATGAACCATGACATATGTGGAGCTCCTGGAGGTGTGAACGGCTCCAATTTGCATATGATTAGCAGTGAAACCACGCCAGGCCAGAGAATGGGTGGGCTGGCTTGAATGTCCTCACTCAGCATTGGATGAAACCACTACTTATAAACAAGCGAAATCACTCGTGATTGGTCACCCTGGGTCATTAGAAATGTAAACCCCAATAAGAAAATCATATATATGTATATATGTATATATATATATATATACACACACACACACACACACACAAACATACATACATATGTATATATATATATATATATATATACATACATACTCATTTATTTATTCATATTTATGATATCATCAAGCTATACTGAGCCTGATCTATTTATACCAGAGATTTTCTTAAAATGAAGTTAACACCTTTTAGAAAAAAGGTCACCTACAGTCAATCTACAGTGCCACATACTGACGAAAATCCCACTTTTTATGCAGTGCCAGGAGACTCAACTCTCGGCAGGCTAGATGGGCGCTATTCTTCAGCAGGTTCAATTTCATTCTGACCTATTGTCCTGGATCCCGGAATATAAAACTTGATGCCCTGTCCCACCAGTTCTCCTCTGACGAACCAAACTTCACCTTGGACACCATCTTGCCCCAGAATCGGCATGCTTACCTGGGAGATCAAGAAGACAGTTAGAGAGGCACAGCAACAGCAACCCGATCCAGGTAATGGCCCTGCTAACTGTCTTTCTGTACCCAACAATGTACGCTCCCAGGTACTGCAGTGGGTTCACACATTTCGTTTCGCTTGCCATCCTGGGGTCAACCACACCACCTCTCCTCAAGAGGCATGTCTGGTGAGGGCACATGCTGAGTGAGGAGAATGTCTGTTTTAAATGTTTACTCACCTACTGAAAATATGCTGTTTGGTTTTTCGGGAAGGAGTGATGCCTGCGTTGGGTGTGCAAGAGGCAGGACTTGATGCAAAAAGTACGCCGGACATCTCAGTTTGGATGGTGGACAAGGTTACTGATTTATCCACAATGCTGATTGTATTTGCACTGATGAATTCTATTATATTTGAAGTATCCCATAATATCCCAGAAAGAGTGAAAAGATTTATACAGGCAAGCAATAAAGTGTACAAAGCAGCCTTAGTCCATGGATGCAGATCCGCCCGGAGGAAGAAAGCTGCAGTATTTTGGAACTGTGCCTGATACCGCAAGGAAGTGCAAGAGACAGAGTAGTGACAAGATCAACCAAAGGAGCAAGATCTGCCATCATCAAAAGGTTGCTCAGTTCAAGCAGGCTGCTACCATTTTCTTTAAATAACTGTCAGTTTCAGATCTCAGCAAATAAAACCTTTTTAAAGCTGACCCATGATTATGTCAGTACACACCTGAGTGGTAAATTACGTCCACATATATATTTGCACTAAATACAAAATAACTTTTTTCAGTTAAAGTCTGTGTAAAGCAAATTCAGCCATGTTCTTCTAAACACATTAAAAAGGTCATAAATGTATTTCCTTAAAACATGTAAAAGCCATTCAACCATTTAGAATTTAATTTTGAAGCTAGGCTGTGTTTCACGATTTCTGTGTTCAGGATTTAATGGGCGCGTTACGTAACGCGGCCATGATAATTTGCATACACCCTGCCCTGCTGCGGAAGCCATATAAATACATTCAGCGCATTAGCTTCGGAGGTTTTTCCGCTTGCTCTCCAGTCTTGGATAGCATCTCTTTGAATAGTTTGCAGCTAGCTAACCAGTCAACCAGTCAGCTAAACAGTCATGTCTCCTCCACATCACTCGTGCATCTTTCCTGGATGCCACAGTGTGCAGGGTAACGGCTGTTAGCTTATTTAAGTTTCCTAAGGACGACAACGTAAGGAAAGGGTGGATCGATTTTGACAAAAGGAGCTACTGTGGAGAGTTAAAAATCACCACCAACACCCGTCTCTGCAGTGTCCACTTTACCCCCGATAGTTACAGCAACTGTCACCTGGTAAAGTCTGGATATCTGAAGAGTCTGTTGACGCTGGTCAGTGTGGCCGAACCGACCCTCTCAGTCCCCGGCTTGCATCCTCCTCCCGTCCCGCCGACAGCGCATGCTCTCATCTCCGCCGCCGAACATTATGTGCCCGCCTGCGACCGTCCTGCCTACAACAGGTGCCCTAATCCCCGCCACCGGCCAGACTTAAGATTCTCTGCCAGAGCCGGAGCCCGACCCTGACCTGTACCGGACCATGGGCCGGGCCAATATTTCCCGTCAGTATCCTTGGGCAGGTCGGGCCGGCCCTTGATCAAGCATTTGTGTGTCTGTGTGTTTTTGTAATGACTGTATTTCCAGCTACAAAAGGCGCATCTCTCTCCTCCCTCCATGTTGTTTGTGCCGCTGCATGGTTTTACACGTGAGTGAGTGTCCTTGTGCAGAAAACGTGACTTCTCGCGCATGTGACATCACTCCCCGAGACGCAAGAAGAAAGCAAAAATATATATTTTTAGTAAGGAAAATGACAAAAATAATAGTAACGCACAGTGATTTGAATAAATCTGATGAGTGGTTTGGAAACATTACCGCGTTAGATTACTCCTCACTGAAAAAAGTGGTCAGATTCGAGTAACACGTTACCGGCATCACTGATTGTGTAGTGTAAGTGCAACATGGAGCTTGGGAACGTCCGTTATAACTGCCCACGTATTAAAAAAATGTCGGGTTTAAATCGGGCTCGGGCTTATAATTACAGTTAATGTGTCGGCCCGGTTGGGCCAATCAGGCACAATTATGTGCACCAATATAGCTATGACAAGGAATTATATGTAGACTGGGGTTTTACGTTCGTGTGTAATATAAAACATGGACTGTGAGGAACGAGGCTGAGTACTATCAGTGTCTGACTCAGAGTCAGTTTCTGGCTCTGATGGTTCAAACAGGTCGGGCTGGGTCCTCCGATGATTCTGCTAGCTTCCATTGTAACTATAGGTTACGTCCCTGTACAGTACACGGAGGAGGCTCCCCTCCCGCGCGTGGCTCCAGCACCTCTAACTGACACGCCCCGAGCGTTTCACAGCAGAGATAAGTGCTTGTTTTTCCATGATTTTGAGACCTAATTTTATATACTATTTTATATCGCAATTTTTTTAATCTTTCAAATTTGGCTAAGTAGTCAATGACACATGTTTCTGTGGTATGACAAACTCATAACACAAATGTATTTCTGCTTTACAAGGACTTTAAATATACAGTACATAGCATAAAATCACCGTAATAACAATTATGCTCTCAATTTCTATAGAAAACTACTGCTATTCATTCCACTTGTTTAAAAACAATAGCTGAGGCTATCACAAGTTGAGCTACTCTCCCGCCTAAGTAACCAGTTGCATTCCGTCTTCTGCTCTGTTTTGTTGTTGTAATTACTGTCTTTGTCAAATTATATAGAAAGAAAATCACCTAATTTAATGAGGAAAATTCACTGCGATGGTCAGCCCTCCCAACCAAGAATTCATCATGTCATGATGTGCACCATCACGCCTCTTTTGTTTCAGCAGTCAAAGCATGTTGTATGAACTGACACAGTGAAGTGACTGTTTTGCTTAGTTTAGTGTGAAAACACAAAGGCAATGTAGAGGCAAACTTCCATGACAAAATGACTGCATAATCTCTGTCTGTTAAATACGTAGCCCCCTCAGAGGCCACAAGGTAGAAAAACAAAAGCATGTGGAAATCCAGTGGAACAGTTTTGTAAACCATGCGCTCAGATTCGCAGTCTTTGCGCATTTATTTTGCCCTCTTCTAATTGATCAGCTAGAGGTCAGGTCCATCCGACTCTATATAAACAAAATGCTCTATTTAAATGGAGGAGGAGGAACGCTGCGGTGCATCTCTGTGTGCGCAATGTGGTGCATGGATCTCAGTCCTCTGATTGGACCAGCCAGGACTTACCGACTATCATTCTGATCTGTTAAATAGGGCATTTTATTCATATACAGTCAAACAGAGTTGTTGTCATCATATTTATTGTTTATTGGCCACTATCAATATATGACATTGATTTTAAAATAACTCACAAGTTATATGGATTAAAGATGCTATTTGTAAGAAAAGGAGATTTTTGAGTCCCACTCCCAACTCAAATAAAAAGACGCTCTGTGTTTCGTAACTTGTCAAAAACTGCCTGGCAGTCAACCTTTCCTACAATCCCAAAACGTCAATTTTTGTTGAATTGTGAATGAGACTCAATAATCCACTTATCTTACAAATAGCACCTGTCAGGTAGCACTTGGCCTATAGATCTGGGGTGGGTTCCTTAGAAATCATGAATCCCTTTGCACGCAGCCTAATTGTTGGGACTTGATTTCCAGAAATCAAAATGTACTTGATTAACATTTTATGAACACTTGACATTGGAACAATTACCGTGTACCATTTTCCTCAAACCTGACCTTATGGTGACAACATATAGGTCAATAACTGTTTAAGCGAGCTGTTTGTCTATAAACTCTTATGGGACACATATGGTGGGAATGGACGGATTCAATTTAACAGCTAACATCACATGCTGAAAACAATTGCCTTTGGTTTACACAAGGAATGGATGCGTGTGGCACTCCGGGTCACGTGTGTACTTGTGTGCACATGTGGGTCCATGTCCACTTTGTGTGAGAAGGATATTGACAGTATACTGACAGGATGTTGATTATCCAGCTTGCGGGAGGATGAGGCCTGTCTGGACGTCAGGTGGGAGTCACAGCACTGAGGAGTGATGAGACAATCACACTGAGAAGGAGAGAGAGAGGAGGGCATATGTCAGGGCAGAGGACGATGACTATAAGCTGTCAGTCTCAGTTGACATGAACACAGCACTATCAGGATCCGATTATCTACAGTAATGCCCTCAAATGGGACACACACAAACAAACACACATGCTCAGCACATACTCTACATGCATTTCAGACTGGTCTCCCCTAGCGAAACTCTCCCTAAAAACCCTTACGTTGTGAGGCAGATGGATTTGCCAGATCTCACGATCTTTTGGAGAGTATTTCTTCATTGGAAGAAGAGCAAAGAACAGCACTGAAGGCTTGTAATGGAAAATAATTTTTTTGCTATTCTCCTGACTGGCTTGAGGCATTTGATTTACCAAACTTTGCTGGAAGCGCTGTACTTTATTTGATCTGATTTATTTAATTTAGCCCGTAATGGACTGTGATGGACAGATAGTTCATCCTATTACCTACCAAGCATTTTTTAAAAGGGTCTGCACTATTTCAAACTGTTTCTAAGGGCAACTTCCCTGATAGTTCTGTGTAACAAACCATCTGGCTGCAGATTCAAGGCTCTTGAACGGGTAGAAGACTGTGCATTGTGCATTTGATTAGAACTTGTCCACCAACCAGGATCTTGCACTGAAAGCTTTTTTTTATTATTATTATTATTATTTACGGGTCCAGCTGTAAGCATTTGTGAACTTTGTGATTGGACTAAAATGCTTGTATGATAATAGAGACATTTCAGCACAGTGTATTATGGAGACAGATTCACCGGTGGCCTAAAGAGGGACAGTTGGATACCAGTCATTTTGAGCTGAACACTAATGTCTTTATTCAATGCATAATACACAGTCATGAAGAAAGATATCATTCTTACCCCAATTTGTAACATAGATTTGAATTTTGCAATTACATGTTTTGTCTCCTTCTCTCAAGACTTATACATGATAACAGAATTTGGCCACAACGGGTTATCCACATTGTTATAAAGGCTGAACTGAGGCCTCCTCACATGTTTTTGTGGCACTTTATCCCCTCTCCTAACAGCAACTTTAGAATGTTCAATATATCATTTTATCTGCTTTTTTCTTTTCTTGAACTTTCCTCTGTTGAAATTTATATCAACCGAAATAAACATGTTCCATTATTTGTACAATCTTTAATTATGCATTAGGCTGCAGTGTGCACATTAAAAGATGCAACAAAAATGCTCATTAAATTTGCATAAGCAACAACATTTAAAGTGAGTAAAAATGCATAGGCAGAGGTCCATTTACCAGCACACAGATGAAAGGGCATGGGATATTAAGACACAGGGTGGTGTCTGAATTCACAGAGAAAACCCTAATCTTTCTAAATTGTCCATGACCAACTAATCAGCATTTAAATAATCCCCTTGATATTTAGACAAGCACAGACCTAGGCAAAAGGTCTGCTGTTTTGAACAGCTGCATTGTGGAAAGAAGCATTCTTTGTACATCGGTAAAACTGGGAATAATTACACAAATTTGTCAGCATTCTTTATTTAACTAAAGGTATTTGTTCATATGTGTAATATTAAGAATAATATAGGGTAAAATAGGCTATGCTTATCCAATGCCTAGATGCCTAGATGGTGAACAGATATAGATAGATAAATAGATTCATCAATATTCAAGAAAACTGAGTGAAGCTGAAATATAAAAGGCAAGGAAAGAAAAGAGAGATAGCGTTAAAACAATATTTTTTCACAGTGCTCCATCATTTCTTTGTATGATCCTAATTTTATTCACATTTTTTGTTATAATGTATACTTTTATGAAGTAAATAACTGAATACAGTCATCATCTCATCACTTGAATTATTAGAAAATAGTTAATGCTATTAAGGATGAGTCCATATTACAAAAAGTTTCTTGTTTGTGAGGGCCCAGTTGCTTCTGGAGCTTCTCCAACATCTTCAGATGTTCAGGATCTTAATGGGGTGATGGAGTGTTGGGTCTAGAACTTCAGCACTAGATGACGGTTAATACTTGATATATTGCATGCCTGGATTTTCTTCCATCTCTAGCTGATGATATCCACAGAGCAATAACTAAATGGTTAGCACTCAAACTGCCAAAATCCATCGTCCTTAAAGCACTAACCCTGTGTCAGTGTACTTTTTGAATCCACCAAGAGCTGGTAAAGTCCCACGGCTAACGGTTATGGTTAGCTTAGCAGGAACTCACACTTAAAACTTTTTGGTAAGATGTTGATGAAGGTTCTCAGTCATCCAGGTCATAGTAAATCTGGGGGCTGTATCGTAGGCAACTGGACTTGTTTCAGTTTCTTGAAGATGTTTCACCTCTCACCCAAGAGGCTTCTTCAGTTCTAACTAACTGGAGAGGAGTTGGCAGGCGTTTTAAACTCTTTGTGAGTGTGGGTGATAAATAATGTCTTAGTGTGGGTGATAAATAATGTCTTAGGCCACCTAAGACATTGCTTATCACCCACCTACAATGCTACACTGAGTTCTCTCCCCAGACAGCTCAACAACCAGTCACACCTGGGCTCACCTAACCTTAGCAACCCACATGAAGGGCAGTTTGACCAATGACCCACAAGCTTGCCAACTCCTCTCCAGTTAGTTAGAACTAAACTAAAGAAGCCTCTTGGACAATAGGTGAAACGTCTTCAAGAAACTGAAAAAAAAGTCCAGTTGCCTACGTTACAGCGCCTAAACTTTCCGGTAAAACTTTTTGGTCAAAACAAATTCATCACCCCCTCACCCGCCATCCAATCAGTAGCTAAGGAACTTGACATACCTCATAACAGACTAATACAACAAACAGCATTAAAGGGTGTGAAATAAAGATAAGCAGGCTATATCTTGGTACTGTAGCAAATGTAATTAATGTGTTGTGTTAAGACATGTACACTACAAACAAATGTTTATGCTGCGTTTGTGCATGTATGGCAAAAAGCTTAATGCACTTCTGTGACTTCATGCCATGTAGGGTGCACTTAAATCAACCTGATATAAAAGTTTGATGGTAAATAACTAGAAACAGTGGGCGGTGATGGTGTGTAGAGAGATTATTGTGTTTGGGAGGTGTAATGAAGAATGAATTGAGAATGCTGAACATAGAGTGATCAAGGGCACAGAGAGAGATAGAGAGAGAGGGGATAAGAAAGCAACAGACAGAAAGAGAGATAAAGAGGGGTGATGGACATGTCTCATCCTCTCTCTGACAGTTTCATCAATAGCCTCAGGAAACACACTCACACATACACACACATACATGCACGTCTGTTGTGTGTGATTGACAGCTAGCAGATGCTGGGTGAATGAAGTTGTCAGGCTAGCTGCTGATCAGCTGAGCGACGCCGTAACAACAGCTGAAGGCTCAGCTTGACGCGTCGCTGCACTTGAAGGTGATCTCTTGTTTTGCCATAGAGCATGTGTGCGTGAGTGTGTGTATGTGTATAAGTGAGAGACACGAAGATTAAATGACGGACAATAACACTTTTTGTAATTGTATTTTCTGTTCTCTTCTAGATTATTGTGAATGTCAAACCTGTACTGAACCTGATTTGAATGTAAAAATAGACCTTTGTTGTCAACTTGAATGACAAATTCAAGCAGCAACGTGGAGGAGGATGGTGAAAATGAGGAGTCTTCACTGTAAAAGAGGAATGAAAGTCACTGTAACATTTAAAACTGGCTTTTATCTCCCACAATGGTACTGTGAAGAGCTTTATTTTGTTAGAAAGGCTTATATTAGAGACAGGCCTTTAATGTTCAAATTCCCCATTAAAGTCCGTGTAAAGCGGCAAAAAAATTGTGTTATGAGTTTGTCACACCAAAGAAACATGTATCATTGACCACTGAGCCAAATTTGAAAGATTAAAAAAATTGTTAAGTATATAAAATTAGGTCTCTAAATCATGGAAAAACAAGCACTTCTTTCTGCTGTGAAACGCTGGGGGCGTGTCAGTTAGAGGCGCTGGAACCACGCCCATGCGGCAGGGGCTACACGTCATGTTAATGACGTCGGTGTCTCCCCAGGTGTTCCCCAGGTGTTCCCCTTGTCTATCTAAACACGCGGACAGTTTATAATCATATAGATGCTGTTATAACGTGTAGTGATTGAGATCCTGACCCACTAAACATCCTGGAAAGTGACGGAGTGAAGTTTTTCGCGCTAAATTACATAATTATACATAATCACCATCAGTAAACAGGACGCTGTCTGACTCTGTCACTCGCGGGGACGGAGGCTGTTTTCTGGGGGACAGTTTCCTTAAGTCTCGGTCAGGAGGGCTGGCGGTCGCGGTGATTATTTTCGTCAAACACTCGGTGAGTTAAACACTCTTGTGACAAGCGTGACAAAGGCTGTTTTGTGAGCAGAAATGTGAGGAAGAGTCGGGAGGACAGGGAGGGGACGGACAGGAGGACAGACGCTTCTCCACATACAGCTGTGGGATTTGTTTTCCTCATATAAGTTGCTAAAGACAGTTATAGTTACTACGTTACTTTTGTTCGGTCATGTAACGTTGCTTTGTGGGACATTTCTCTGTATTTAGTTGAGTGAAGGACCTGTGCAGTTAGACTGTCAGACCGACACGCCCCCGCTCCGCGCCTCCGGATTATCCGTTCACACTGGGACGGCTCACCAATAATGCGGCCCTAATACTACCTCCACATACCGCCGGTGGGACCCGCCGTCAGCAGGACGGAGAGGGTCGGCTGCGGCGCGGCCACATCATGCCGGTGGGACCCGCCGTTAGCTGGACGGAGGGCCGGCTGCGGCGCGGCCACATCATGCCGGTGGGACCCGCCGTCAGCGGGACGGAGGGCATGCTGCGGCGCGGCGGCCACATCATGCCGGTGGGACCCGCCGTCAGCAGGACGGAGAGTGTCAGCGGCGGTCAGCAGCGGTCACATCTCCTCGTTGGCGGAGGAGAGGATGCAAGCCGGGGACGGAGTTGACCAGTGTCAATGGACTCCCCCGTTTCCTTACGTTTCATTCGAAGGAAACTTAAATAAGCTAACAGCGCAGTCACCCTGCACACTGTGGCATCCAGGAAAGATGCAGAGCGATGTGGAGGAGACATGGCTGGTTAGCTGACTGGTTGGCTGGTTAGCTAGCTGCAAACTATTGTAAGCAATGCTATCCGAGACTGGAGAGTGAGTGGGAGAACCGCTGAAGCCGATGCGCTGAACGTATTTATACCACTTCCGCAGCAGGGCGGGGTTTATGCAAATCATATGGCCGCGTTACCTAACGCGGCCATGATTTGCATGATTTCTGACCCGCCCATTAAATCCTGAACACAGAAATGTTGAAAAACTGTTTGTGAGCCTAGCTCCAAAATTAAATTCTACATGGCCGAATGGCTTTTACATGTTTTAAGTAAACACATTTATGACCCGTTTAATGTGTTTAGAAGAAAATGGCTGATTTTGGTTTACACAGACTTTAATGATTGTTTACTTGCTGTCTTGATAAATTCAGTAAGATGTCCACCTTAAAAGCCCTAACCCAATCAGTACCCCAAGAGTCATGTCAGGTATTCTGGTTTGCCTTTTTATGTCAAGCTGGCATGGATGATATAAAGATGTCTGCCTGTGTGAGCTTACAGCATGTGACGTTTTGCAGACTCCCTTTTATTGGTAGGCTTTGGTTGTGAGGACAAAAAAAGGGCTTTAAAATAAAAACCTCACTGACTTTTAATTCAAGTTAAACCTGGACATCTTGCCTCCACATACTGTTATTTTGTGTGCCTTGTTTGTTTTTCTGCTTTATTTGTGTATTGTTGATTCTTGAGCCTGTGAAGCACTTTAGTCAACTGTAGCGTTTCCCGTGCTACCGTGGGTAATCTCAGCAAGCACCACACACACAGTTCTGGATTTAAGCCCATTCTTATTTTGCTCAAAACCACTTAACACAAAATAATGCACTCAAAGGGTCCGATCGTATCTCATGCGTCTCGTCTGCAGCTTCTCCCTGCTGCATATCCCATCTGAGGTCCAGCACACTACTGGATTTAAAGGGAGACCGTGATTAGTCAACAGGTGCCAGCTTCGCCAATCACTCACCTGCCGCTGCTCTCCTGAGCCCTCTCCACCTCTCTCTCCGCCGCCCACCTTGGTTGTTTTTTACGGAAGCGCATTGCATTCACTGAATAAAAACAAAAAATAGACACCTTATCTCGTAATTACAAGAAAAGATCTCATAATTATGAGAAAAGATCTCGTAATTATAAGATGAGGAAAGGTGCGTCGTTGATTGTGGTCAAGCCAGCCGTGGTTCGTGTTTCCTTGGTCAAATCAGCCGCACCGTTTTTTTCTAGTGCGCGAATCTAATAACATTTACAGTAATCGTACTGACGCCGCTCTAAAGAGCTGCTGGTAGTGACTGTGTGGGTCAGACTGCAGTCTCACAGTCAGACCCATAAAGCATACGAGGATAAGGAATTTGACAGAGGATTACTTAAATAGTACATAGAAGTACTTCAGTATAGTTACACAAGTATTCTAGGGAGTACTTAGTTCAGCAGTATATGAATCTTGGTCTACTTATGGAAAATACGTTTTTTAATAACACATAAAATTTGGGCGAAATATCCTTATTCTTTTTCTCTGTTAAAGATTTTGACACAGGATTACTCGAAAAGTACACAGTAAAAGTACTTCATATTATGCATGCAAGTAGTCCAGGAAGGGCTAAATCCAGCAGTTTATGAATCTTGAACTACTTATGAAAAAAATGTATTTTGTTGTTGTTGTTGTTGTTTTTTCTCATGTCGTCCTTTACTTTGAAATCCGGATACCTTCGTGATACCTTCAGTTTATTACCGGGAGTATTTACTGTAAAAGTATGATCTTATAATTACGAGATCTTTTCTCAAAATTACGAGATCTTTTCTCATAATTACGAGATCCGGATCTCGTAATTACGAGATCTTTTCTCATAATTACGAGATCTTTTCTCATAATTACGAGATAAGGTGTCTATTTTTTTTTTTTATCCAGTGAATGCAATGCGCTTCCGTAGTTTTTTAACTGTGCCATAGAAAAAAAACTTGACCTTGACCTTGAAGAAAAGAGAGAAACTTCAGGCAGCAGAGTGACTATACATGGATTCTTGTACTGATAAAAAAAAAAAAAAAGTGGTATTTCAATGGGCAAAAAGGATGTTGATAGGAGCGTCCTGTGTCTCTGATGCATTAAAATCTAAAAGGATGCAGGGAACTCACTATCAATGCCTCCAGGGGACACACCATATTTTAACCCTGTTTTCTGTCCTCCAGGCATTTAATATTCTTCAGTCTGGTACCCCTACAGCTTGTCTGTTCAATTGCACAGTCCGTTGACAAAACGTCCTGTGTGGACAGCAAGTAGGATCAAGAACAACACATGTACAGGAGGTTGGATTTCAGCCCAATCAGAGCACAAGAAGATAATCTGCTGCCATCATGTTGTTGTGCTGTAGAAAGTATTGCATGTAAGGTGGAATATGTCAATATGCAGTTCAATAATGTGTATTGATTAACATTTTGTGAAAGATATTCTATAAAAGTCACTTATGAAAGCATTGATTCCAGCTAGCATTCAACTCAGAAAATATTATTTTCTTCACTGATTAGCTATTGATATTTATCCTTTTAGCATATCGAGTATGGAAATGTAGCTAAAGCTGTTATTAGTATTCATTTGGTTGAATCTTTATTGGTTATTATTACATTTAGTTTAGTACAGAGCTCACCATGCTTGTAAACAAGGATACTTATTTCTGTATAGCAACACTACAGTGATAATGCTGTATTCTGTCTTTAAAGTTTCTTGATAAATCTTGAATCGGCAATAAATATTTGGAGCCTGAAGGCTGCGCACTTTGTGCACATCTCTCTTATTGCGACTTGTCAGCCTGGAGGGAGGTTCTGGCAAACCATCTCAGGACTCAGGAAAGGAAAGCAGGGCTTGAGAACTGCTGACCAGGACTGTGGATATTGTTTGGCGGTGGAAAGAGCACTTTGAGAAGCCTCTGAATCCAACTTACACATCCTCTAAAGTAGAGACAGAGCCTGAAGATTCAGGGGAATACTCATTCATACCACTGGCAGAGGTTGCTGGGGTAGTCAAGAAACTCACCAGTGGCAAACATCAGATGTGGACAAGATTCGTCCTGATATGCTGAAGGCTATAGACATTGTTGGGCTATCTTGGCTGACATTTCTCTTCAGTGTGGCTGGGAGGTCTGGAACAGAACCTTTGGAATGGCAGACTCGGGTGGTGGTTCCGATCTTAAAGAAAGGGGACTGGAGGGTGTGCTCCAATTACCAGTGTGTAACCCCTGGTTACTAAAACCCAATTAAAGTCAAATAAATGACCAATATGAGAAGGTGGGGTTTACTGATGGATAAACAATATAACCTGTGGCTATTGATAACACTATGAACAGAAATTATAAAACAACAATATATATATTGGTCATGTGATAATATAGTTTGAGACTTGACTTTGACTTTATGGACGTTATCCACGTCTGTCAAACACTTGAACTTGCCAGTGCATCTAAGAAATCTTTTTCCTCCTACCGGAGCAGCTAAAGAAACGGGACGTGTGTTTGGACAGTGAAGGCATCAGCTACTTACTAGTAAAAGCCAGATAACTGAATCATTGCTCTCATCCAAAAGACCTGTGGTGGTTACAATTCTGCTGCCATTAGCCAAAGGAAAATTCTTGGTGAGTTGTCTAAGATGCTGGTGTGTGACTTCGGTTTGTGTTTGTAAAGAAAGGAGCGATAAATTAGCGTCGCGGCTCTCCCGCTAGCTTAGCAGCATTAGCATTAGCGTCGCGACTACCGCGCTAGCTATATTAGCGTCATTAGCATTACTCATGCTAGCGTTGTTGGCTGCAACAGTAATGTCGATTAGCAGCTTAACTTCCTAGTGCCCAATTGTGATGCCAAAGAATGTGTATATAGATAACTAATCCTTGACTGAGTTGGTGTTAGCATGTCCCTTGGCCTGTACTGGGATTGGAGGTGCCTGTTGCTATTTCAGGCTAAAATTATACAAAGCTAAGCCTATGCAGTGTGTTGTGTAGAATGACCATAGAGATTACATGGTTGTTGTTGTTTTGTTTTGTTTTTTTGGAGAAGAAGAAGAATGCCAAATTGTTAAAGGTGTTTTATTTGATTAAATGCAACAAGGGTATTTTAGTTAAGAGATACAAGGCATTATATCATTTAATGTAAAATGGCAATGCCATAATGATTCAGATCAAGGAAAAAAATGCATTTGAATCACTTATTGATTTGTTTTCCCCTGGCTTTGTGGGTACAAGGCCAGGTCTTTTGTTTTCCTGTGTTGATCATTTGTGTGAGACGAGATCCCTGGATTCTTCAGCCGGCTGCTTCTGTTGGAGAGGAGTACAGTTGGTCCTGGAGTGGCGAGCTAACCCAAGAACTGGATCTAAAGAGGATGAGATATGTTTGAAACGTCAGATTAACAGTGGTAGGACAATCGTGTTCAATTGCCCCACGTCCAGCCGTAAGGATTCTCAACGCATTGGTAGGACAATCGTGTTCAATTGCCCCATGCTACAGTCATTGGATTCTACAAGCCATTGGATCCTACAATCTAAGATGAACTTACTGAAACACAAGTGATCCGTCACATGTTATCATTATTGTTTTTCTTTTAAATGTTTGCACCTGATTGTTAGGTATTCTCTCTCTGCATTGATTTGGCAATTGTTGAGATTAAGTCGAGTTGAGTGCATTGCACATCTAATCGTAATGTCTGTTCCTTAATTTACTATGTGATTTGTTCTGGGCTATTTCGGGCCATAAAGGTTATGGTAGCTTTTGAATAATCTTCATATTTACATTCTTCCTCCAACAGAATTCAGGTTAGTGCAGTGAGAGCAATACTGTATGCATTCTGAACATCCCATGTGTTTTGAAGTTGGGTTTGAGTTCCATTAAGTGAACCAGTTGATACTAAAGTTTGAATTGAGTTATGTGTTAAATAGGGGTCAAAAGAATCACCTGTTGGTTTTCTAGTGGCACTCTAAAATAGGCTACAAAATAGTCGTAACACAAAATAGTGCTAAATTAATGAGTGGTGCCTAAATAACACCATAATACACAAACTAACATTCAAATACCAGGGAGCAAATAGATATACTTACTCAACAGGTGGATTCCTGGTTAGATCTGGAAGAAGGAAAACAAGTGCAAGTCACAAAAGTGATTATTGTTTTGTTTTGGGAATCTGAAGTCATTTTTTCAATGTTCTTGTTGCACTTAAAGTACACACTTGAAAGAAAGAGAGAAAGGAGATAATAAATATTTGGTACTTATCTTCAAACATAACTGCTGAGTCCGTGTGTGTCTTGTTTCACCATTGCTGTTTGTAATCCATTCCTCCCGAGCGACCTGGAGCTTCAGATATTCTGGCCCATAGTGAACTTATTTACTCTCCTCTTACTAAACAAAACAAGACATCTAATGCTCGTTGGTTGTTACATATTTGTGCTCAGTATCATAACTGGTGGTGCTGGTTGTTACAAGTGTATCAAAAGGTTTACTCCAGGGTGCCAGAAAGGAAGCTTTGGCAAACTGTCAAACCTTGGATTCAGGAGGAACATTGCAGTTTCCGTCCTGGTCGTGGAACAACAGATCAGCTTTTTACCCTTGCATCCTTGCTTACAGGGGCTTGGGAGTTTGCCCAACCAATCTACATGTGTTTTGTGAACTTGGAAAAGGCCTATGACTAGGTCCCCTGGGGCGTACTGTGGGGGTTACTGCAGGTGTATCGGGTACCGGGCCCTTTACTTTACTTTGCTATCCTGTCCCTGTCTGACCAAGGTGAGAGCTGTATAAGTCAAGCCTGTTGAAAGTAGGTGTTCGCCAGGGTTGTTCCTTGTCACTGACCTTGTTTGTGATTTTCAGGGACAGGATCTCGAGGCGCTGCCGTGGAGAAGGAAGTGGTCCAGTTCCAGAACCTAAAAAATTGTGTTGCTGCTATTTGCAGATGACCTGGTTTTGTTAGCTTCTTTGGCCTCCAGAGTGTGATGCAGTCGAGATGAGGGTAAGCCCCTCTAACTCTGAGGCCATGGTTCCCTGCTGGAAAATAGTGGATTGCCCCCTCCGATTGGGGGGAGAGCTCCTGCCCCAAGCAAATTAGTTCAAGTATCTCTGGGTCTTGTTCACGAGTGATGGGAAAATGAAACAGGAGATGGACAGGAGGTTTGGTATTGCAGATGCTGCTCTGGACCGTCACATTGAAGAGGAAGCTGAGCCAGAAGGTGAAGCTCTCAATTTACCAGTCCATCTACGTTCAGACCCTCACCTATGGCCACGAGCTGTGGGTAGTGACAAAAAGGGCAGATACAAGTGACCAAAATGAGCTTCCTCATGGGCTAAGCCTTAGTGAAAGGTTGAGGAGTGGTAAGGGCAGCTTGTTAGGATGCCTCCTGGGCACTTCCCTTGGGAGGTGTATCATACGACCATCTGGGAGGAGACTGAGGAGCAGTTTGCAACTTTATTGCTCTCTTCTGTGGTTTTCTCCATAGGAAATGCTGTGGGGTATCTAGGTAAGAAATGTCAGTTTTTAATTATAGCAATTGTCTGACATGATGTGGTGAAGAATACATTTGTTTTAAATATGTGCTTACTAGGGATGGGTACCGAGTTCAGTACTTTTATTGGTACCGACCGAATTCCCCCCGAATTCCCCCCGAAGTACCGAGTATCGATTCACGTGAAGTCAGTCGGTACCACATTTCGGTACCTGAACGCACCTTCACGGGCGTCCGTTAGAGCGGAAGTGCGGTATGGACGGGACATGGTCTAAAAGTTGCATTCTCTGTCAGAAAGACAACGAATTTGTCTTCAAAATAAGAGCTTTACATTGCACCCCATTGGAGTTTAGAACTGGATTCTTAGCGGGGGGCTTTTAATTTGAAAGTAGCGACCGGTAGTAGCTTGGTGCTACGACACAAGCGGATAACGAAGACAGCTACAGAGACCGAGGAGACGCTAGCATCTCCTGGATCTCAGCGGCTGTCTAGTTGCTCATCTTGACGTCCGCGGATGAACTGATGGACTGACTGCTGTGATCAGCTGTTTCCTGGTTTTGAAACTCCCTGGCTGTGGGTCGCACCATAGACATATATACAAAGACGCCTCATTGAGCGCTGGACCGTACGTCAACATCGCCACCTTTGGAGGAGGCAGCTCAGCCCCGTGAACTAATACGAGTCAATGAAGTGAACTTTATAAAGCACTTCTACAAAGTGCCATAAGTTAATGCCTCTCATTTACACATTCACACACGTACGGATATATTCAGGAAATGTATACGAACCAAAAACAACGTAACGTTCTCTGATGACTATAAACATTAACTACTTCTTATATGTTCAATCTACAGGTCCGCACCAAACCACAATATGTATTTTTTTATAATGTTTTTACAAGTGTTTATAGCTGCTAATGTATGTAACGCTGTTACTGTGATGATACATGACAGTTAAATATTTAATCTGTGTCTATAATAACCAGATCCTGACATGTAAATGTGACATATTTCTACTATACTGTCAACTTGTTTAATTCAATTTAAGTTTAAACTGACTTCATAATGTATGAATCGGAATCAGAAATACTTCATTGGTGCCCGAAGAGAAACTGCAACGTTACAGATGCTCCCATTCAAAGTCAAGAATATGCAGAAGAATAGTACTACTACTACTACTACTACTATATATGGTGCATATTTATAATAGTAGCCCACTGCAGCTTTACTCTTTTTTTTACTATAATTAAATGTTATTTTATGCAATATCATATGTTATAATGTTCTTTCATGGAGTATATCTCTATTCTGCTGAAAAAAAGAAACCAGGCTCACTGCTGCTGCAGTTTCTTATCTCGATTTGCAGAATTTGTTAATTTTTTGTTGCCATGATTGTTATTATTAGTACTTAAATCGACTATTTTTTCTATATACAAAATAACTTTAATTACCACACATATACACAAAAAAGTACAGAAAACAGGTACCGATATATACCGGTACCGATTCGCAGGTACCGAGTATCGGTACCGTATCGTTTCAAATGTGAAAGGTACCCATCCCTAGTGCTTAATGGGGCACCGTTTAGCTCAGTTGGTAGAGCAGGCGTCCCATGTGCAAAGGCTTTGTCCTCGCTGCGGCAGCCCCAGGTGCAAGTCCCGGCCTGGGGCCCTTTGCCGCATGTCACTCCCCCTTTCTCTCATCCTGTTTCCTATCTATCTCCAGCTGTTCTATCAATAAAGCCAATAAAAAGCCAAAAGTTAAAATATATGTGCTTACTTTTGAGGCTATATCACTCTTTGTTGAAGGAAAAAATAACCATGAAGTGAGTCCAGGGCCAAGTGTATAAAACTCTTTTATATTCAGGTGTAGAAATTTGTATATACACAAAACAGGAAACAGGCATGCACAGTCTTTTCTTCAGATTTATAAAACCATGTCTTATCCTCATACAGTAAATCTTAATCATCCTGAAATTTTACCCACATGCATGAGTCATCTGATCATCCCACAATTTATTATAAATGACTTTAAACACCGCCCAATTACCTGGTTTGCATATAAAGGGCCAGAATTTAGTGTTGAGGAGAAATGTCAGGAGAATTTTATGGACTATAAACTTAAAATAATGATGATCAAATTGACAGACAAAAACAAGGATTATCTGGAGGCTTAAGCTTTAAGAGACTTTGGATATTTTAAAAAAATGGTAAGATTTCAAGAGAGACTCTTCTTTTGATAGAGAGGCCCCTAGTGGCAGAAGTTAGGCTACATGTTGTACATTTTATTTTTTACTTCTTATTTTCCTTTTTTCACCTTTTTTTTAAGTTCTACTCCCTCCTCCCTTTATCATTAGCCCTTTGACTGTCCTATTCATTTTTTGTTGATCATCCTTCCAACTCATCTACTTTTATTCCCTTCCATATACTGGCATCTCCTTCCCCCATTATCCCTTCTCTCATCTGTCTCTCTCTTTGTTAATCCTATTTTTACCCACTAATTCCCTACTGTCCTTTCTCTCGTCCTTTCTCCCCATACCGCTCTGACCCCACCCCATGCCTCTAAGTGGGCTTTGAAGAGTTAATGTTGAGATGTGATCTCTCACCCTGTGTTGCCTGCAGATATCTATTAAAAGGGCACAGCTCTCTATCACAGCTTAGACACCAGATGTTGCTTGCGTCCCCACTCATTGCAGATGTAATGGGCCTGAATGCAGCAGTTTGCGACTTCACTGGCATCCATCCTGTGCAATGCAGCACCAGAGGAAAAACAAGCGAGAGACATCATGAGAGAGAGAGAAAGAGAAAGGAAGAGTGTAATTATCCTCCATTAGCACCAACTCTTTTATTTCCCCCAGCAGCAGAGGAAATTCTCGTGTAGAAATGACAGCTATCAAAGTGAAGATGGGCGTATTGTTGAAGATTTGCAAGTGTCAGTGTTTGCCTGTGTGTTTTTCTGTGTGTATATTCTGGGATGTTCCTGTGTGTATGGGAGTGGGTGTGTGTGGGCGTGCATGCAGGCGTTTCTTTAAAGCGTTAGGACCTTATGACGGCAAACACTTATATTGACATTTTTTGATTGAAACTAAAAAAAAGATACATGAAATACATTTTCATGCTTGTGTTACTGATTGTGTGCTGTCATCAAGTTTCAGTGCCAAAACACAATCCAAAGACTGCAAAGATTAGTTTTGTCTCCATTTTATTTTGAAGGGTGAAATATTCTCCGAAATAGTTATGACATAGAACTACAGCACAAGAAAGATGTACATGATAATATGTACAGTTGTATGTACATGTATGGTGGCTTTGAGAGCCCCAAGTACTGCACAACAATGAACACTCAATTATTTGTGATTAAATATGTTGGATATAAAAAAAGGCTTTTAAGTGAGAAAACACAATAAAAAAATGTAAATATGCTTCAAAGACATACAAACAGCAGTTACATTTAAATAGCATGTAGTCTACACTAAATGTCACTTTTAGCTTCCTAAATAACCACATTTCCAACATCAGGATCTGTTCAGCCAGAAAACACAAAGATAACCAGAAGTTGGGAGCACCAGGTAGGAAAAAAAATAATAATAATAAATAAAAAACATCATGCAGCAAAGAAAAAAAAAAGGTCCCAAAATGATCATATCAGTCAACAGGCTTCAACCTGCCAGCAGTACAAACTGTGCGTAAAGTCTGACTAAGGCCATGTGTGCATCACAATAGATCATTGTCCGAAGAATTCACAATGAGTGTGTGAGCGTGTTGATGATGTTGATGTTGTTGAACGGAGTGTAGCTGCTTTGTATAATTTTTTTCTTCGTGGGTCTATTTTTCATTTTGCAAATCACTGATACGTTCGAAATTTGTATGTGCCAAACATGTCATATCAACATTTAAATCATATCGCATTCACAACATGTCTATAAGCTGGCATGTTAATGTCAGTTGTGTGAGACAACTGGCAAGCTACAAACCACTATTCAAGGCAGCACTTCAACATTTGTAAGTGTGAAAAGACTGGATAATTTAAACGTTTAAGTGTTATTTTTAAAGAGATGCTGAGAGCCAAAACATGATCTTTTCCAGACCCTTACTAAGTGTTTTCAGGCCTAAATCTAACCAGACCAATCAGAAAATGTCAAAACATAGAATAGCAAATTTAACCTAAAGAAATGTAAAGTTTGAACATGTCAAATGTAAAGCTCCAACATGTCCATGACCTACAGCAACACACATTGCCAGCATTCTGGCAATGTGTATGGACACCAGAGGGACTGAAGTATCCAGGTTTCATGAGGATCCTATGCAGGACAAGCATGACATCCTTGATCACAGCTAGGCCATGACACATACATTATTGTTGGCCTATATTGACCCATGACATTCTTATCTCTCCAGTTGGTATCAGCAAGGGTTGTGAACTGATGTCATGGACAAGTCTTATACATGAAGGTTGTATTGATGGAAACTCAAACTGTCTAACTCTGAATGCTGCTGACCTTGTCCAAACATTCAGAGCATCATTCTTTATGCAAAGTTTAATCTTTGGAACATGAGAGGTTAGAAAGTGTTGTTGCTGAAGCCAAAGAAATTGCAGTTTATACCTCGTGGTATTAGCTGCTATCTGATTGTCATGCAAAACCTTAGCCCCAGCAGATGATAAATAAATCTCTTCATGCGCGTTGCTGTAATTCCGCTTCACATTTGATCTTGGAGGATGTGGTCACAGACAATCAAAATCATAATTATGGATACAGTGCAGCTAGGGGGACATTTTAAAAATGGTTCTGAGGTGACCAGCATTCATCTATTTATTTTTATAGGGGTCTCGGCACGAGCAACAACTTGATTTATTTCCCTCTGCTTTTAAGGGTGCAAGACCCAGACATTCAGAAATGAAGTGGAACGCTGCTAAGAATTTCAAATGCACTTTTAATACATCCCCCTCATATTGACGTTTAGGTGGAAATCCGTCTTTTTTATTTCTGTCATTTCTAGCACTGCAGCCAATGGTATATTTGTGAGTGTGTGTATGTGTGTGTGTGGCAACATTTATTTCCCCTCATCGTCTGTTGAGAGTGAGAGGGGAGGGTGGGAGTGTAATGGTAATCATTTTTTTGTGACTGCGCCCAGGGTCTGAAGTGGCTGTTGCAGAGGACTTTTAGATTGATCTTGCACATGCACACACATACACCCTCTCCCTCTCTCTCTCTCTCTCACACACACACACACACACACACACACACACACACACACACAAGCCCTGAAGAAGATATGCTATATGGATCGCATCCATCCCCCTCTGCTTGCCCTCCCTCCATGCCGCCATTTGATTAATGATCCAAATATGTGAATAAAAATATCAAAACAACTCGTCAAACCTAGGGGTTCCAGAGACGAAACAGCTTAAGGATGAAACTACAGACTAACGAGGAGAACATTTTTTTTTTTTTTTTTAGCAAACATTACTTTCTTTGGGCCTATTTTTAATTTCAATCTATGATTCACTTTTTTAAATTTCTCTATCCCTAGGATCACATGAAAAGAGTCGCAACGGATGATGTGAGATGTTGAAAAATTAAGAAATTCCCCCAAAATAATGTATGTGAATCAGTGCTAGTCAATTTCAATTCATTCCATACTGATGTGGTATTACAGTATTATATTTGGATGTGTGTATGTGTGTGTCCTTAAGGTGTTTGAATGCATGTATATATGTGTATGTGAGACACCCTGGTGAGAATGTGGATGCTTAATTCACAGTGGTGGTACAATCAGCCCCCTTCTAACACAGTCGACCACTAATTGACATTTTCATTAACAGCAAATTTATGTTCCTATTTCTGTCTGCGATAATGACCATTTCCCAAGCAGTGCTATGGGCTCTGCTAATGGACATGGAATAAAGGCGGAAACTTGTTTAATTATGATGGAAAAATAGAGGCCATATATGCTCTGGCTCCTTAAAGGTGTCAGTGAGAAGGAGGTAGCGCATGTCTGGGTGATGGCTGGAGCCGGCAGATGACTGCGTCACAGTTGATCTCAATTAATTCCTGCATTTAAAAACAAGCTAAAATTGTTTCAAGGACAGCAAAACCTCTATCACTGCCATATCTCATAGATGTTTTCACATAGTCTATTGTGACTGAATAACATTAGCAGGGACTAGCCATCTGAACAGCAGGCATTTCCCTGGTGGGCTGGTCAACCAGTGGGCAGCAAATCCAGCACAACCAATACAAAAAGAGTACTGTGGCTACACACAGGCCATCTACGTTGATACAGTGGGATTCACAAGTTCATAATATGTAATGAATCAATTTTTCCCCTTATAAATATCATTATTTTGCAACATCAAGCTTTCAGAGTTGAAAGTGTGTTGTGCATAGGGTTGCTGCAGTGGCAACATTTCTCCATTGTGGAAACACACCAGTGTTGTCCACTGCACCAGGTTACCCACTACTAAACAGCTTCACATTAAAAGCACTGAACCGGTGAAACACAAGTTGACTGACCTGAACACTGTGCAACACCAGGAACACCTACAACAGCCGGAAGCCTTTCAAAAACATGATATTCCTGGAGAAGAAATAATAGGATAAACAAAGGTTTTTCTACATCCAATATGTTTCTTTAAGCATCTTTATGGCTAGGACAGCTTTAGATATGACAGGAAATGGGATGACATGCAGTAAACGGCCACAGGTCAGACTCAAGCCCTGGACTCCTACAACAAGAACACAGCCTCTGTACATGGTGTGCGTGCTCTACCAACTTAGCTACCACGCACCCCATCCATTGTGTTTTACCAAAAATACATGGTATGTATCCTGGAGGTCTGACAAACATTCTGAATGCACTATATTTCCTAACTAATAAGGTTTTGTGCAAGTCTGAACCATAACAGTAACAAATCTACAATGGTTATGGCTATTGAATGTTTTTGAATTATTTAAGGCACCGACAAATGATGTCCAGCAGATTGAGGGTGTCAGATCGGAAGATATCTACTCACTATGTATTACATACATGTAACACATACAAATGTTGTAGTTTTCAACCGTGGGTTGGTTGCAGCACTCTAGCAAAATTTCACAGTACTATGTGGTACCTCAATCGCGATCTGATGCTTTTCTGCCTCCAAGAGTCACAGAGGCCCCTTCCATCATCAAACTATTAACTATTGCGTTACTTTTATTTCTTCCCCTTTTTGAGCTCGGCAGTCATTTTAGCGTACTCGGCATCTACATATGTATTTAGAAAATGTCTTTCTACATGGCGAACCGGCACCTGTTCTCCCGGATATTTTGCCAATGAGTGCTCTGAAGGAGTCTGAGTCAACTGTTGATAACGGGAGCAAGTTCTCAACAACATACCTGTCTATCATTGCATTCAGTTCAGTCTGTGTCACAAGTTTTTTGTGGCTGGCGGCTGGCGGGGATTTGGCTCAAGCAGAAGGACCTGTGCTGGGCCCCAAGTACCACTTAAGGATGGTACTTGGGCCCCCACCCCCCTTCCACACACACACACACCAGTTGATCGTCAATCACTTTTAACAAGTCATAGTGCTCACCACCCATTGGCACAATGGACAGTAGGGCTGCAGCTATCAAATAATTTTGCATTATTAAACAACAATACCAAATAATGCATGATGAAAATGACTGGCCTGTTAAATAGACCATGCTATTGGCTTTTATTCCAACTATTCCTAACACCGGGAGTAAAGGTGTGTGTTTGTTAATGTGTGCACCCGTGCGTGAGGGAGAGTGAGAGAGATGAGTGTGTGTGTGTGTGGGGAAAGGAGTTATTTGGTGTCGGCTATTACTCTGTTGCATTTTAAAGCGAAACTCTCGCCAAAAAGCAACCAAGGCTTTATTTGGGATTGAATATGAGTCAAACCTTCATGTAAAAGCATAATTGCGACGAAAGAGGCCCTTTTAAGATTTACCGTAGTTTCGGTTTTGGGCACGTTCATTTTGAACGGGAGAGCTAGGGGCACGACACGCTAGCGTCAAAATCGCTATTTTTAGAACACTAAAAAGGCTCAACACAACATGAAACTTTGCTCGTAGCATCACTAGGGTCTCTACTTATGAACAAGAGCATTGAGAACATTGTTTGTGTACACAGATTTTATGAAAAAGAAGGTTTTTGAACTACTCACGTTAGCTGCTGCAGTTCCTGCGCATCGTCGTCCTGGCAGACAAAAAGTGTGCGAGCTGACCTGACAGGCACGCTTGAGGAGCGGTTCACCATTACTCTCCTGCCTGTCAGGTCGCACTCGGGGATCGACACTTTTTGTCTGCCAGGTCATGAGTAGAGACCCTAGTAATGCCACGAGCAAAGTTTCATGTTGTGTCGAGTTCTAAAAATAGCGATTTTGATGCTAGCTTGTCGTGCCCCTAGCTCTCCCGTTCAAAATTAACGTGCCCAAAACCGAAACTACGGTAAATCCTAAAAGTGCCTCTTTCGTCGCAATTATGCTTTTACACAAAGGTTTGACTCATATTCAATCCCAAATAAAGCCTCGGTTGCTTGTTGGCTTTAACACAAATTAGTTTACACATATTAACATGATATCTAGTCATACCGACATCAGGCTACAGCCTCTACAAATACCATACGCTCTAACTAGCGATGCTAAGCTACGTTAAATTAGCTAGCATCAATGTTTACGTTAGCTTGTGTCGGCAACGCTTGGTGAGCTGGTGTTACCATTCTTTCAGTTCAGATGTTGAATCATTAGACATGCTGTTGTGGTACGCCAGTTCTGCTTTGCAGTAGACACCTTGCACTTTATCTTCTTTTTTAAGTGGGAAATGATCTCAAGCTTTGGACATTCTCTGACTTTTATGGACAGCTTCTTGGCTCTCTGGCATCACGCTAACTCAATTCTGAACGTAGTGGTGTGTGTCCGCATTAACAGTCCATGTGGAAAAATTATCTCTGAGCTAAGCAGGCCACATAACGCGGGTGATAGAAATTAAACGAAGCTTCGAGGCAGAGATTTCGCTTTGACTATTTTTTGTAATCGAATTATTCAAGTTACTTGAGTAATCGTTGCAGCTCTAATGGACAGTGTAACATCTCGTCCTTCGTTTTATGATTCTGATTTTCAAGTGTCCAGTCCAGTGACTGCTGTGAAAGGGCAGCGGACAACATGGGAAAGTCTGTGTGTCAGCTTGGAGAGACAGCTGACAGGAGGCAACAGCCCCCTCTAGGCCTGTCATGGGCTAGCTACCCATCGCGGCAGTCTCCAACACTGTTTAAGTTATTTGTAGGCAGTCACTAAATGCTACTAAAAGTCAATGATGAAACATATCATACATAGCAGAATCTGCGAGAGCAGGGGCGCAAGATGGCTCATCGACTGACAACATGGCTACAGACCCAGGTCCAGAAAAAACTATAGACAAGGAGTGCACAGTACACAAGACATCCATGACAGCAGCAGAATGCAAGTGTCAGGTGTGCATCTGTGGTTGTGAGAAAGTAACATCAGCAATGGGCTTGAGGATCCACCAAGGAAGGAAAAGGTGCTTGAGAGAGCAGAGACAAGGGCCTCACATTGACCAGTACTTCTTGTGAAGCAACCAGTCAAATCAGTTGAATGAAGCACAGCAACGGAACAAAAACAAGTTTGAATCACTGAAGAGGGTGATACAAGCACAGAAATGCTAATGCAGGATCGTCTGCGGAAAAAAGCCTCTGACGTCAAGTTCAAAGGTCTCCGGCTACTCCAAGCAGACATCAAGAACTGTCTATCATCTTTGTAGAACCATATTCTTATGTATTCTTTCTCCTTGTGAAGTTTCCTCAAGTTCTAAGCTTATTCACAAAGACACCTTCAAGTTCATGACCCTTTCAACAACGCGTTTGGCTCAGTTTCCCATGAACTTATTTGGGAATCCTTCTACTTCTTCCATGTACTAGAGCTCATCATCACACTGGTCAAGACATATTTCCAAGACCTGCAACCAGGGTTTAAAATTGGCACTCGCCAAATGCGTGTAAAAATATGTTTTGGCAAGTAAAATAAATAGGTCACATTACATTGGCAGGCTGCTGAATTTGCCGACTTTGCTCTATAACTTCCAACATAAATGCCAAACAGTAAAACAGACACAGTTTACAGCAGATCTACTGATTGCGTTTCAAATTTGTCCCTCGCTATGGACTATCACCAACAGTTTGGAGTTTAGATATTTTGCCTAAAATCTTAGCTCATTTGCAACTTCTTTGGTCATCAGAATCCCTTGATTTGTTGGCAGCTGGAGTTTGTTGTAATTATCATCTCATCTCATTTTCTTCCGCTCATCTGTGAGGGTCGCAGGGGATGTTACCGCTTTTATCCCCCCCTTTTATCTCTGTGGGCTTGGGCAGGGTACACCCTGGATGAGTCGACAGCTTACTCACCCTTACTGATGGCAGAGGCCGCCACCCAAGGTGCCAACTTTGAGGATAGGATACTTCGACATGTAGCTCAGTTCCGCCCCAGGGGAGCTGGGATTCGGACCAGCGACCTTCCGATCACTAGTCAGCCAGCTCTATACACTGAGCTACAGCCGCCCCTTTGTTGTAATTACTTAAATGAAAACAATAATGGATAGACATGACGGAATCATAGGCATAAAATCTTGGTTTAAAAAAACGGCATTATCCTTTATAATTAAAATGATAAACTGACTTCCTGTATGTGAGAAGTGGTAATATTATATTGCAGAGGCTGATGTCATCACACAGAAACATACATTTGAGCCCTGGCAATAAAAACAAGCTGCCTCTTTTGTTCTCACCCACTCAGGTTACCTCACGTTGACCTCTCCTGATCCCCCCTTCTCCTGAGTGATCTGCTTTTTAACGCTCTTTGACTGAAACACATGACCATGTCCACAGCTCCAGGCTATAAGTCAAATTGTCTGTAATGTAACACAGAAAGAAAACTTTTCTATATTTGAGTTAAAAACATGAATATGCATGCCTGTGTAACTGTTAGAACTTAAGTGCATCGGACATGTTGTAGAATCAGTACATCTATCAATGAAACATGTTGTACTGCCACGTGTATTGGCATATATATGTCCTTTTTCCCTATAAATGCAGTTTGTTTGTGTGTGTGTGTGTGTGTTGTGTGTGTGTGTGTGTGTGTGTGTGTGTGTGTGTGTGTCAGCAGAGTGACAGCAGACAGGGCTAAGTCCCACCTCAGATGATAGTAATGGAGACGTCAGCAGGATAACAGAGCAAGTACTGCTGACAGTCATCCACTCAGACAGACGCAATACCACATCCTATAGAGAGGCTGGACACACATTCACTCCCACTGGTGCACACACAAGCAAAGCACATAGGCAGTGTATTAGATGAGCATCATCCCCATTGATGGTGGAGATGATTCCATTTGCAGGACCACTCAGCCTTTGGATCTTCTTATCTGGAAAGAGATGCTGCTGAGGAAATGCCTGACTGGATAGGGTGTGTGTATATGTGTGTTTGTGTGTATGTGTTCCATCTATCTTTCTATCTACACCATAAGAAAACATTTTTTTTCAGGAGGTATTCTGTTTTGTTTTGTTTGTTTTATTACAGATGTTTCCCTTTTTTCCGATAAAAATAAATACATATTTGTAGACTTACAGATTTTCTTAATTTCAAGTTGTACTCCTAAAATAACAATTATTTCACACATCTATTGTATTTCTACCTATTCAAATGCAATTTGACATAACATATTTATAACTTATTAGGGCTGTCAAAGTTAACGTGATAATAACACAACACTAATTCATACGGCAAAGGCAAATCACGCTGGATAGTTGCAATGGAGATGCTTGGACAAATCTACACGCGACAAACTTTAAACAGCGATGGCTCAATAGGTAGCTGCAGCTTGCAAGCCGATTAACATTGTGGAGGACGAGGGTTTGCTTGAAATAATTTGCATTGCATCCAGCGACTGCATATATAACTTGCCTTCGAGAGCCACCACTGTAACCAAGATACATAACTTGTATGAAGCCGAGAAAGCTAAAGTGGAGGAGATGTTGGGACAGACATACATGGTTGCTCCCACCGAAGACTACTGGATTTGGACTCAGTAATCACAGATACCTCGGGGTCACAGCACATTATTTTGACCCACAGTTGGAACTTTGGTCGCATGCTTTGACTTATATGAAGACAGAGGAGAGGCATTGACGTGTGCGCCGAGCACAGTAGTCATTGAGTCACTGATAAAGGTACTCATTTAGTAGCCACTCAATGAGTACCTATATTTATTTGCTGCTTTATAGGACTGTAATAGGCCTCCAAACTTGAACTGACAATTTGAAAATTGCTGTACTGTCCCTCTGTTCTGTCTTTAAATATAAGTGTATGCAGAGTTCCAACGGATTACAAACCAGAACCTGCCCAACACATTCTACACTGAGCTTGACGGCCATCTTCCTGGACAGATGACCTTATTCAGACAGAGGGTGTGTAAAACTGGGAAGACAACAGATGCTGTGGCGGAAATTTTAGAGATTATTATACATTTCATTGGTTGAACCTCTGTAACATTGGACACATTCAATGCTTTAAATGAGCTTTAGAATTATTACAGTTAGTCCACTTTGTTTTTTGCTAATTGTCTGTTTGCATTAAATGTGAACAGGTATTTATTGATATATGTTCTCATTGGACATCAGGTCTGAATCTGGTTTGTTTAATGATTGTAACAGGATGTACACTTCTATTTTTATCATTATAGGAATTACATGACATTGACACCAGGCGTACCACTGTTCTCCGTGTTCTTCTTGTGCATCTGTACTAGGAAGTCTGGATTTTTTAGAGCCTGCACAGTGAGTACAACTCTATATTAAATGAACAGTTCATCAAAATACAAACATGCTTTACAACTTACCCATGTTCAGTCTATACATACAGTTCGTGTTCTTTGGAGAGGTTTGGTCTGTTTTTCTTCACTACACCTAAACTGGATTGGTGTAGTTTTGTTCAAAGTGATTCAGAAGTTAAGTAAAAACTTTACCTGTATATGTTCTTGAGCTTAGTATCAGTCTATACTGTGACATTTAGGTTCACTGGTAGCTTGGCTGATTGTTGTTCAACTAAAAAACGTACAAACATAATTTCCAGGAGTCAAAAAAAAAAAAATCTTGTTGGCTTAGTTGACTTTTTTTGAACATTTTCCCTTCACATGACTTACACCCTAAGGACTCAAGTGGCTGACATCTATTTTTTATAACTCAGTGAGTATTAAATAAGAAAGCAACGGCTTATTTTTTTTTTTTTTTGGAAGCTGACTGATGAAGTTTTTGAATATAACTGTTTAAATGAAAAAGTATATATGATGACCTGAAAATACCAAAGTAAATCCAGTTAACTGCATCTACTTTCTCATTCAAAGAGTTATATTTTGAAAAGGCAGCATTTAAAAAAAAGATGAGTAGGAATTAGGAGGCGGATAGATAATGTTTGCTGGTGTTTTTATTCGGGCAAAACTTTGTCATTCAGTATGGGTTAACTTAATATTAATTCAAAACTATTGAACTGTGTGTGTGTGTGTGTGTGTGTGTGTTTAAACTACCTTTGTAGTACTTGTACTTTTTTCAACCCAACACCTGCTCAGATGTGCATGTAAATACCTGTTACAATTTCAAAATCCCTTACCTATCCTACCTAAACAAAACTGTTAATATGACAGCAAATTACAGTATTCAAACTTTAATGTAGTGCTGTATTGTGGACAACTGGACTTGTTTCAGTTTCTTGAAGATATCTCATCTCTCATCCAAGGGGCTTCTTCAGTTCTAACTAACTTGGGGGAAATTTGCCAGCTTTAAACTCTTTGTGGGAGTGTCCTTACAGAGTCGTTAAGGACACATGTGAGCTCTGAGTTTCAGAGTAATTAGGGCCACTTGTGGGTTGTTGACCCAACCAGTCTTCATGTGGGTTGCTAGGGCTAGATGAGCCCAGGTGAAAATGATTGTTAAGCTGTCTGGGGAGGGAACTCAGTACTGTATTGTAGGTGGATGATAGGTAATGTCTTAGGCCACCTCCGCGTTTCTGCCTCAGCATGTTGGTAAGTTTGAAGTGAACTGGGATATGATGTCTTTTAAAGATCCTGCTGTGTTTCTCAGATGTTCCCACGACATAGCGAATGGCGATGTGGTTACGTTTTCTCGTCTCCACTTCTCTGTCTGCTCTGGATCTTTTAGGGGTTTTGACAAAGGTCCAGTTTGGGTGACCGCAGGTTTTAAGTGCCCCTGATGTGCTTCTGTTTCTTCTCCTTCCCCTCTGTCTTAGCAGGAATAGTCCCAACCCACTGGTTTAGGGTTCTGATGACCAGTGGAGGGGACAGCCAAACAGCAAGTATTGAACTGTGTGTTTAGGTTTTCTGTACACCTCAATGTTAAAGTTTCTGGCTTCTTCAATGTGCACTGCACAGTCCAAGATAGGCAGATTGTCTCCTCTGACATCTTCCCCACAAGTGGCCCTAACGGCTCTGAACCTCAGAGCTCACACGTGTCCTTAACGACTCTGTAAGGACACTCCCAAATAGTGTTTAAAAGTATAGCTGCTTGTTCCAGACTTATTTGTCTTTAAATTATGTCCTCAACGTTCCATGTAGAAATATATGAGTCTCACAAATATTTTTACAACCCTGTGACCTCCAGATTCAAAAGAGCAAAAGATTCTTTGCAGCGATTTCAACGACGCAGGCATAAAAAGCAGAATGGCAGAGATGGAGGAAAGCTGGTAAGTTATAGTTGCTACATGTTGTTGTTCACTTGCAAATTTTAGCAAACGTAAGGAATTAAAGCATAAAAAGCAGTAATGCTGTGCAAATTTATCTTGACAGTTGATCTTGAAATACTGACAGGGACACAGTAGAAATTAACTCCACTATCAACAGGATCCAGTCTTAATAATACCCAGTTGTTAAGAGCTACTTCCCCCTCCACCTGACAGTCATATGTGAACCTTTGCTCTGTAAATGTGTAAGGTGCCAATGACATTTGACATTGATGATGGCTGGCCACAAATGCAGTTATGTGGAGCTTTTTCAGTTCTCAGAACAGCTGCGATGCACTATGTGATTTGTGCAGGAGTAATGGAAAGGTGCTGCCAAGGCAAGAAGGACTGCAATCACTATCCTTTGCCAATGGCAGGTTTTATCCAGGTACAGAAAGCGTAGCTACTGCAGACGTTAATTACTGTCACTGACCATTTTATTGTCATTCAGACACAGGCAACTTTTACAGAAAGAGTTATAAGACTTTTGTGATATTTGGAACTTGATGTGAGAGGGAGCAGAGTGTGGGACAGAGAGTGAACAGGTAGTGGTGAGTTGAAATTGTTGAGACAGCAAGGATACGTTTTCTATTCCTTCATGAGGCATCACTGATGGATTTTAGAACTTATTTGGCTGTTGAAGACATAATTACAATCATTGTGAGTGCAAGGGGCGCTTGCCCAGCTATTTACAGCGTATCCACTGATACATATTTTGCATCAGTTTAACTGAAATTCTGCTGCTTTTTTTTATAATATCCAGCAGTGCACAAGCATTGACTGACAGGAAGTTAAGTTGGGACTCTCATTTAATTACTGTTGGCTCACATGCTGTATGTAGCCTACAGCGTTTTCCTAGATATTCATTGGATATTCATCCACACAGTTAAAGCGCATGAAAAGTTACAGGAGGAGAATCCTAGAAAGATTATTACCGTGGTTGCACGAAGGTTTTTAAATTAATTTGCTCTGATTGCATCGTGGGAAGAAAATAGGTTTTAACTCATCGGATCTGAGAAGAATTTTCTCAACATAAAATTGTCTCTTTTAAAGTGTTTCCTAGATCATTAAACTGATTTTGTACATGAGGGATTATGATTGGGATGGTGCATTTGTTGCATTGAATTTAGAAGGCAGTAACCCACACATGTCTCACTCTGTTACCGGATCTGACCTAGCTAGATTGTCATTGTGATTTTTAAAGGGGCTTAAGGCTTGAGTCAGTTGGAGAAGATCATTACATATAGCAATATGTCCTTGTAGACAATTAAATACAACTGAAAAAACAACCTACACTAAGACAATGTACCCCTTGAAACAATAAATAGATTGGTATTCTATTTTAATTTGTCTTTTTATTAAATCCAGATACTTTTGTGTGGAAAAGTTATCTTATTACTCAATGTCCTCTGATCCATTGATCATACAAAAATATTGATTAGCACAGCTTTTATTATTTCATTTATTTCTTTGCTTCAGGGAAATTTGATTTTTGTTGTCTCCCAGCAGTTTGATGTGGTGAACAGCTTTACATATTTTGATACACACGAGCCTCTGTGAGCCTCTCATGAGCTGCTGTTATTGTAGCCAGGTGCAGATCAGAGCTGCTGGGCATATGGCACAATTATGTTCACTATATTTTTTTTCCATGTTGATTGATATCTACATTAATAATATATCATTTAATAATTATGCTAATATGAATAGTATCCTAAAAATGACTGAATCATAAAGAAACCAGATGATTCAGTAGATAAACTTGAGAATTTAGTTTAACAACAAAAAACAGAATAACAGAAATGTGTCTTTGCAGATATGTTTTATTTGCCTTAATAAAAGAATACAAGTACGCCTGCCTTGTAAATTGATATAATGATGTGGTCGCTGGAATGGTACCTTTTAAGTTAATGGAAAATAATGTTTTATTACTGTCCTGGATGGCACCAACTTAATCTGCTCTTTGTGTTGCTTTTGAGATATGCAAACCTATTCCATATAATTGACATTGTGTTACCTTTTTTGTCAATACTTCCCTCAGCTTTTGAGTTCACTTTCAGCACTTTAGCATAACAAGATCCACATAGATATGTAAGACAAGCTTGGTGTGGATCAAGAGGAGTAGCAAGTTACTGTGGGCACAGTGGCCGAAGTGTATGTTCTACTTGATCAAGAGGCTGTTTATGAATGGATCATAGTGTACCCTGCGTGTGTGAGCATAGCCCTGCCCTCGTGCAAACGGACAGCATCACAGAGCATAGACGTGTGGCATATTGAGCTGCTGTTAATTTATCATGTGTGATAGGCTGTTAAAACTATATATATATATATATATATATATATATATATATATAAAGGAAAAGTATCCAAAGGTTTTCATCAATATAAACACAATTTCATCAAGCTTCATATTGAGATTAGATTATCACCTAGCCTTAGCTTTTGCAAATTGTAATTACGATTTATCCTGTCAGTGAGGCTGGTCCACCACTTTGGTGAAGACTGGGAATCTCAGCAACTGTTCCAATGTATTGATATTAATTTTCATGGTGCCCTAAGGATGAAGTATCACGCCTTAATGATGACATGAATGACATTTTCTCTAGCACCACCATTTTTTTATTCTTTGTGATTTGTTTTGTTTTTTTCAGGCGGATTTCCATGATATTTGGTTCATACACCAAATATATCTAGAGAATGAATCCAAAAAACTTTGATGATCATTTCACCTCTCCTCTTGCGCCACCTGTTGGTCAGTGGTTTCACTTATACAGCTAAGAATATTGGCAAAAACTTTATGGATTGGCACAGAATTTGGTACCGACATTCACTGTTCCATGAATCCGCAAATGAAGATAATCCCCTAACTTTTCCATGTTGTTTTCACAAGGAAATAACTCAACAAATATTGGACAGAATTTGTCTTGGGACATATTAATACAAATTAAACACTGTCATTATTCTTTAAGGATATTTCACTGCGTGTAGTATGCACCTGTGTGGCTGGTTGTTTCCACTTGGCTCAGCTCTAATGGGAAAATAGATATGGGAAATTAGTCTGATTCTAGAGACAAGGACAAAAAGTGTTCCTCTCTTTATTGCTGTCATGTCTCACTTCATAAGAATGAGGTGGTTTCATGCCAAACACCTTATTCATGTAGCCACGATGATCCATAAATTAATAAAATCTGACTGGTTATTGCTAGTAGGAAGAGGAAAAGAGAGGGGGAGAGAAAGATGCAGGGAGAGGGAATATGAAGGGCTGTACAGTGAACAATCTCCGGATAATTAACAGGAAGATAAACAAAACATAAATTTGGATATTGCATTTATTTGGACTACCACTCAAATATGCGTGAAACACGTTATTTTAATTAAAAGATAAATCTATGTGACATGCTGCTTCCCAGTTAATTATTCAGTGCTGTACAATAAAAACAAAACCCATTAAATATGCCACGCACTCTATTTCTCCATTAACAGTAAAAAGCGCTCATCCTGTGGACAACATTTCAAATTCAGCTGCTGGTTTGGCTTCTTCCCCATTTTTTTGTCCTTTCATTGCAGATTTTTTTTCCCCCACTATTTTCCCTCGCTTTGCATTTACATTGCTCCTCAGATCTTACAATTGCAAAACACTTAATGCGAGCAGTCACTGCTTTTGAAATGTATGTCAGGTATCCATTACAAACAGAACTCTTTCAACAGCAGCTCTACACAACAAACTCTAATCTTTACATTTTAAATCTCAGGGTTACTCGTTCAATTGAATGTGTTGACGTGGTTATGAAAAAAAAGGACCAAACTGTTGGAAAGAATCAGATCGCACAAAGTTTTCAAGTGTAAATTGTATATGTCATTTAGACAAATCTTGCATTTCACAGTAACTTTAGGTTTCCTGGTTATCTTGTGTTTTTGTTGAATTATAGCAATCAGGTTATTCTGGATAGAAAAAATAACATACTCATATTCAATTGCTTATGCAGTAAGCCACAACAGCTAATCTCGAGGGATAATTTTTTTTTGTTTTTTCCTGTCACCTTCAAACCCTGTGAAATGACTGATGTAAAATGAATCTGTATTTGGAAAGGTTTAGGAGGCTAGCAGTTTGTTAGTGCTGGAATCCTAGATAACAACAACTGCCATGAACCAGGCTCAAATAGCAACACCAAATGCCATCTTCCTTAAATCATGGGGTTGAATGACCCGAGTCCATCTCTTATCAACCATGCCAAACTGGACATAAATTCCCTGTAAATGTTGCATAATGCTCCGACAAGTAATAGTGTAATAGTGTTGATAGTGTAATTGTGCAATAGTAGACCAGTGGACTGTTTTTCAAAACATGCCACCTAGATTTCCGACCATCAACTTAGCTACTAAGTGACACCACAGGTAGTCACCCTTTAAGCAATCCACTGACCTTCAACCTACTAAGTACATATGTATATTAAAAAAAGATTTGATAAATTAATATTATATGTCAGTGAACATTACATTAAATGTTGTAGTGACCCCTCAAGTGCCAGGTCTGTGCATCCTGGGGCTAGAAAAAGCAAAATGTGTCTTCAAGACCAAGCCTGGATATTGACACATAGTGACACTTCATTAAAGTTGAAATATGTAAATATTTAAAATGACCTTGAAAGTTTCTTCTTGAGAGCTTTGTTGCATGTTGGTCCAGGGTTTAAAGTAACACTAGCATGGTTATTCTACGGATAGGAATGTCGGTCTGTTGCTCGTCAGTTCACCACTTTGGTCAAGATTAAAATATATGAACAAATATTAGATGGATTGCAATTAATGTTATTTTTGGTAACCTCAGGATGAATAGTATTAACTTTAGTGATGTCCTAACATTTGATCTGCACTATCAAAATGTTAATTTTAATTTGCTCAGCCCTGGAGTATGACCAAATTACCTGCAAACTAACGGCAACCCCATCAACCACAGTTGTGTTTTATATTTTTGTTAACAAATGGTAGCACAATTATATCCTGATCTTAGATGTTGACAATGACAAATATTTCCTGCTAAACATTGTGTAATGTCATTGTTAACATGTTAGCATGTCAGCACTAGCATTAAAGGTTCCACATTATACTGTTTATCATCAATTTCACACAGCTGTCAGAGGTCCAACAAAACTGTATTGGAAATGTGTTGCCCCAAACCCATCCGTGATCCTGAATTTCAGCTGTCTTAAAGTCACTCAAGTGAGCTCAACTGTTGCTCTACTGAGAGCAGGCTGTTTCTGTGCCTGCACCTTTAAATGCTAATGAGCTCTGTCTGTCAACACCTGCCTTGCCTGCTACATGCTCCTCTCAGGGAGAGGATGCCACTTATGCTAGTGGTAGCATGCGCTAATGTTTATGGTGGATGTACCGCTACGGCTCGCTGAGATGCTGTCTTTCAACCATACCAGTTTGACCCAGAATCAAACCCAGAAGGAGAGGCTCCTGAAGAAATACAGATTCTGCTGCTGCAGCAGGACGTTTCTGAATGGTCAGTGGGCCTGAATATGTTACTTAGTTTGTTCGTATGTGTTGTTACAGTTACAACCATGTAGCTAATGCTAGCTCCTGCTAAAGGTAAAGGTAATTTATAGTTCTTCGCCAACTGTAAATACTATCAAAACGTGGCGACACTTACCTGTGGCTCGGGTGCAGTTGCTGTGTCCCGTATGGTTGGGACTGATCCTTTTATGAGGTTCAGTGTCGAGGCAAAGCCAGCTTTGTACTGACCCTCCTTACTGAAGCAGTCCGATGTGAAGTGATTAGCACACACAAACAAACGTACACAAACCGTAGCCAGCACCTTGTCATTAAAAATGAAATGCAACCACTGTCTCTTCTGTTGTTCTGTAGCTGGGACAGAATATAGGCACTTATGTTGATTTTTACAACCAACAACAGAGCAATATGCGTGTCTAGCTCTGAGCGACGACATTGTGAAAAACTGCTATCTTACCGCTGGACACACCAAACTCCACCTCGGGGATGAAGGCCCCCCCCTCGGTTATCTCCGGGGGGAGAAGGGAAAGTGTTTTTCGCGCAGAGGATGCCGGCCTATGGAAATCTCTCCTGTTGTTACGTAACGTCAGGAGCTGAATCTGAACGGCCTGTAGGAGCGCCGTTTTACCAGTGGATGGGCTGCAGAGACCATGCAGTTCACTTTCCTCATTCTGGGAGTTGGCAGGCTCAGGGAGGACCAGTTTATATTTGTAGAGACCAGAGAAAACGTGTCTTTCACAATATGGGACCTCTAACTCAAAGTATTTATCCTTTGAAGAAGCCGCTAGTATGATTGTGGACTTGTTTTGAGTCCACTCAGCACCACCTTACCCCTCTTTTTCTCGATCACATGGGTTGCTTATAAACTCGTCTGTTGGGAATTGCCACTTCACATTTCAGTACTTGTGCCAGCAGTCTTTACACAGTCAGGATGCTTAATCTTCTTCAGAGTGATTGACCTGAAGGGTTTGAATGGATCCAGATACAAAGGCAGTGTTTGTCAGAGGTTTTATTGCAGAAAAAGTCAGTGGTTCAAGTACACCAGAATGTCTAGACTTCAATCCAAGTTTGATCCACCTCTTTAATGAAAGATTTTGTCTTCTGTCAAACAGATGCAGTAATAAATAATGATCAAGGATATCTATCTTTTAAATACAAAGTTATCTACTGGTAATATAAGCTTATAGTTTGCAACAAAACCCCTCTCCTCACTTCTCCTCCCGTAGGCTATAGAAATCACTGAGGAATGTGGGCAGTATTTGGACTAGGAATGCTTTCTACAGAATCCATTGCAGACTGAATTAAATGGGCATGGTTTAAGTTTTTTTCTCTATTTTTTTCATCTAGCACCAGTGATCATAATTGAGTAAACTGCATGTGCTACTGCAATAAGGAGCTTGATGGAGATCAAACACAGCATGAGGACAATGGCATGGATTATTTTGGGATTACAGCAGAGGGGAAAATAGTGTATCATTCTCAGGGATGGACAAAGAGTACAAATCACAGAGGAATCACAACAAATGCCATTCTCCTGTGTCGAAACAAAAAAATGATTGCCTCATTCGAACAAAATGATGAAACACTGCTGATTGACATGCTTTAGCTAAAGAAGACCAGGTATGGGTGCCAAAAATAGAACTTTTTAAAAACTTTTTTCTTTAACCTATTGATATTTCACAAATATATGTAAACGTTAACACAAGCACAAATGTGTAGACACATTCAGACAAGCAAGCTACAGCCATCATGAATACAGTAGTGCACTGAAACCTAAAGCTTATACTACATTAAGTTATCTGCATCTCATAGCATTAAGATCAGTGGGTGAAGACCCTACACACTCAGTTATAAGGCAGTAAGAACAACTGTCCTGTCGGCTACCGAATTAAGAAAGAAAGCTGGAAGAAATAATTAATAATAAATACAGTATTTCATGTACAGCAAGTTTTCTGTCAGGCCAAACAAAATTAATAATGTAGCAACACAATTTAAACCACATTTACAGAAGTCTTCTTTTCTTTTTTTCCCTCTTTACTTCCGCTTACCTTCTTTCTTTCTGCTTTTCCCTCAATTTCTCCATACATGAAGGTGGGATTGTATTTCTCAGCCTGTTGTTGTTGGTGTGTGTGTGTGTCTGTGTGTGTTTGTGTGGTTGTGTGCATGTACATGAGATTTTTGTCAGACGATAAACTCCTTTAGGCAGAGCTATGGCCCTTGGGTTTTAAGAGTTTAGCCCTCCCCACCATTGCATGTATGTTTGTGCGGTAAGATATTGACTTTCTTAAAGTCTAGATCATTTTTCTTTAGCAGAAAAAACATTAACAACCCCCCTGCCCTCAACCCCCTACCACTGATACCAACCAAACACAAACTGCCATACTTTCTCATTCTCCCTCGCCCAGCAGTAATCAACAGCTGCCGGCACTATGCAGTACAATCAAAGTTGATACTTTTTTTTTTGCCCTTAGAACAACTTAGGCTGATTTTACAAGATCAAAACATTCTATGTTGAATGATTTATGCTGCTTTCTTCCCCCTCAGGAATATAACACAAAAATAAAACACTACTCGCACACAGAAAGAGAATGCCTCCTTTGAAAATGAAAGAACAACATGTGTAATATTTTTTCATGAAAATGGCAGTAAAATTGAGACATGAAGCAGGTCTAAGTCAATGATTAACAGTTTTTTTTTTTTTTTTTTTTTGTGTCCCTCCCTGTGTAGCAACTTTAAAAGAGCTTATCAGAGGAGGAGAGGAATCCTGCTGAGTTGATGGCAGAGTGTCAAAGTCTTTATGTGAGGGGAACTTCTATCGGGATGTCACACATTGTTTTCATATGTACAGAATGCAGCTGGTTATATTTGAATATTATGAACAAAAGTCCCCCCACGGCTTGGTCCAGCTCCTAGCCAAAGTACTAAGCTGTCAATGAAATAATAGTTTTCAGAGGAGATGAGGCTATATAACAAGAGGAAATTCAGAAGAATCTGTAAATGTCAGACGGTGTTAGTGTCGGGAACATGGAGGAGGAAGAGGACGGCCTCTGAAAGCACAACTCAGTCGCCAGAATAATTGACAGCAATTTACGGTTTTGCGAATGTTGAAATATTAACACTTTACATTTCTTTAGAGTTAGATTTTCTCTTGTATGTTGTGACAATATTCTGTTTATGATCTGGTTAGGTTTAGGCACAAAAACCACTTGGTTAGAGTTTGGCAGAGATCATGATTTGGCCACCACAAACAAGGCTGGAAATGTCCCAAGGCTTTCCTATGCAGTACCTACGGTCATGCTTCGGTTAGATTCATGCACAAAAAAATTACTTAATTTTTCAAGGAAAGATAATACTTTGTTTTAAGAAAACTATGTTCAGTGTTGTTACTTACTTGCATAACTTACGCCTTTCTAACAAGTTAATTAACTTGCAGAACATAACTTAAAAACATCACTTTTGAATCACAAAATGGTACAAAAACCCTGGACTGTAGAGGGAACTGTGTATGACCCATCCAACCAACCTGGCTGCACCCAACTTTTCTCTCCACTACTGCAAGAAGTGATGCTGGAGGGAAAACTACAGTGTCAAACCAGGCTGCTGAATTTGATGTTCGCACCTGGAGTGAAAAGGGGCTTTACAGTCTTGACTGTTATGAAAACCTTATAAATATATATATAGTATATGTGACACGTACATATGTGCATGTATCAGTGTGTTGTAGAAAGGTAAAATGCCAACATTTGATTCCTGTGACTGGGTTAAGGGGGACAAAGTAGTGCGTCTGAGTGCACACCACTGCTGCTCAGAACATAACACCAGTGCTTTCCCAGTATGAGTGATGAGGACTGTATGTGAGTGTAGGTGTTGCAGGGTCAGTGGCAATGGTGGTGTGTGTATCTGTCATCATAAAGTGGTGCAAGCTAAAACACAATTGGTTCAAACTCCCCTTCCTCCCCTGATGTGGAGCCTGTAAGGTGACCCACAGACGTTGAATTGCCAAAACTGGAGCAAAACAAGCCTTAACACAGCTAATGGGTGCTTTAAATACGCCGATTGATTTGTGTTGTATTTTCGAGGGCATTCTAATGGATTGGGCTTGTAGTAGAGAGCGTGCGAGTGAAAGGAAAGATAGAGGAGAGAAAGAGTTGACTTTAGGGGCTCTGGCCAGCTGATGGGACTCAACTTGACCCCCTTGTGCATCGTCCAGAGTCGGGTTACCACTGTAGGACTCTGAGTGTGTGTATTGTTGAATTGATTTCCTCTGCGATGACAGCTCCAGTCAGGCTGGCACCAATTCCCCCCTCCTTCTTGTTTCCCCTCTATCCCTGACACACACACGCCACCATCGCCGCCACTGACCCTATAACACATACGCACACATGCAACGCTCATTGCTCGCATTGGGAAATTGGTAGCCACTGGTGTTGTGTTCTGGGTGGCTGTTGTGGCGCTGGTGTGTATTCAGGAGCCCCCCTCTTCCTCTTACATCTTCCCGACACTAACCGTTCTACTAAATCGTTTCCACAGATCATTGTTCTGATAACATCCTTATTTTCAGAGAGACATCTCTTTAATGATTTCAGATTGCTTCATCAGGCCTCCCTCTTGCTTTTTTAGCCTCCTTCCTTGATTTGTATCAAAAGTATGATTTCATCATCTTTCTCCTCTCCATTCTTACACATAATCTACTGTGCTCAGTTAAAACAAAAAAAAAAGATGAATCACCTCACAAAAATACAGAGATTATAAAGTGTTCTTTGTGAATGTTCACAGACTTCTAATAGCACAGAGAGAGTATGTTTACATCGTGTTTATAATGTAGGAAGTGTGGTCTATTCACAGTGCTGTCGTGAAGCACTTCTGTTCATCTCATTGTGTTGTTGATTTTTGGTCAGTGTCCTCAACTTAGGTCTGCAGGAAATGATTCTTACAGTGACCAACATTCAAGTGCATCAGGGAGTATTTTTTAGATGGTACAAATCTATGGAAACACACCTGAACTCCTGAATGTCATTAACCAGTTCAATTCATGATGGCTTCACTCCTGCTGATGGGACAAGGCATCCCCTGCAAACAGACCAAAATTACTCCCATGGCTTCCACCTGCTCCTGTCACTGGTTGATAAGATGTAACACCGATGGTGTCATCTGGATTCTTCTCCAGGACATCTGACTCGGGACGTGAGCGCTTGAAGCGCCGGTCAGGGTACTGACTATTGTCGAAGGGCATGCGGTGCACACACAGCACGTGAGTCTTCAGGTTGCCTTTCTGGGAAGCACTGTAGGGGCAGTAACTGCACTTGAATGGTCTCTGGCCTGAAAAGAGAAACAGAACAAGAGAATATCATAACCATTTTAAACTAAATTAATAGGTCTCAGGCAAGGTCTTTGAGGCAGATGAACCCACAACAAACCCTAACCTCCCAGACCGGGGCAACTGGGTCAGTAGTTTAGTCAGCTGAGCTAGCTAGCTCAGCATTTGCACCACATAGTTCAGAGGAGAAGATGAAATCTGTATCCTTGCTACATTGTAAACCCATATTGCTGCATTGCTACTTTTCTTATTTATCTACCATCATCTGTCCATCAGTAGCATGACATTTACATTTAGGGCATTTAGCAGATGCTTTTGTCCAAACATTCATGCACTGATGGCGGTGGCTGACCAGCACATCAGGAGCAGTTTGGGGTTCAGTATCTTGGCCAAGGACACTTCAGCATGCAGACCAGGGGAATCGAATCAGCAACCCTCTGATAACAAGATGCTGGCTCTACCCCTGAGCCACAGCCACCGCATTAGATACAAATGGAGAAACAAAACAGTATCCACCTGTTAAAAGATTGTTCCATGGTGCCATGGAACTCCACAGGGTACCTTTTTAGGTCCCAAAGGCTGATAGCAGTGTCTTGGTAAAAAAAATAAATAAATAATTATTCCATTGTGCGTATGTATCTCTATGAAATGAATAGCTTAAGATTGTCTATCCAGCAGCACCACTGTCTGTGTTCGATGATGCTTTTAAAGTGATGCAGAACTCTTGCCCCTCCACGGGCAGCCCAGTGGCAAATGCCAAGACTGAGTCGTTCTAGCTCAGTGTGTATGGAGAGGCAGCCCTCCCTGCAGACACTCTGCCTGTCTGCTTTGCATGGCCCAGAGACACACCTGTGAACCGAGGGGGTCAGTTTGTTTAACCGGGAAAAATACAGCTGGCAGTAAGCTAAACCCCGCCAACAGTACAGACACACCAGCACACATGTATAAATGCTCACTGCGGAATAGGCCACTTGTGTATGGCAAATGCAAGGAAGTTGGACCTCCAACAAATACAATATTTGTATGAAGAAGGTGACAGCCAGAGATTATAATATTTCAAATACTTCAAATAGCTCGAAAAGCAGCTAAGAGTATTTTACAACAAACATGTTACATTGCAGTGAGTGCTTCACATAAAAGTAGACCTATGAATCAACTGAATTACACTTTAAGTGTTCTACAGCAGTGAAGCCACCTTGTGGTGAAAAACGGTATAGCAGTGATTGGGAGCTCTCTTAAAACCTTACACTGTGATTTGTTATCAGCTGGTGGTAATACCATATACATAAAATCTGGGGTATCTTTAACAGTATAAAAATTGAATACCACCCAAACCTAATGTATAATGATGACTGGATACAGTGTCAGAGATGGAGTTCTATGAAAGCTCCTTTCCGTAATTGTTGGGACCTAAGCTGGTCCTCTTCATATCCGATTGAAGCCTTGTGCTCCGTCTTCTCCCCGACTTTTCCACCCTGTAGAGTACTTTGCCCCTTCCTTTCCACTACCAGCTGCCCTACATTATAGTCTTCAACCTCTCCAGATCAAATTTGACAAGTCTGACAGGTATAAAAGTGCGTGGATCTTCAGCATTGTGGGGCGAAAAAGCGTGCATACTACACACTTCCACCGGCCAAGCGGCTTACTCCTTGTTCAGGGCCCGGTTAACTTGAAAGGGAATAAAATTATTTCATTGTGTGGCTCTTCTAGCCTTTTCCAAATGTTACCGAAATTCTGAGTGTGAAATGAGTCATTTTGTGGGGGCTGTGACGCTCAAAATAATGCATCCAACATTTAACAGCTTCCTGTTTCACAATGTAAGCTTATGGGAAAACTTATTTTTGGGCCAGTGTCCAACATCTGACGTTTGGCCACCAGTTCAATTTGGTTCCAAAGCCTGGAGCTCTTCTGGGGCGCTCAGCAGGAAGGGACAGGGGTGTGATTTTTTGATGATGTGTTATGTGAATGACCCACCACTGCTTTAAAAAGCAGCTAGCAGCATTTAGCCACTCACTCAAAGGAGAAGAACGCTAACAGAAAATGTCTGCCAAATGGGTAGGCAACGTTGTGAAAAGGCACCTTAAAGGAGTCATCACCTGGTTTTTTACATATCCAGTCCCTCTTGGATCGCTTTGGATCAATTCTTAAAAGTTATTATAAAAAAAAAAATAAAAAAAAAAATCAAACATAGAGCTTGTTCTGACACTTTTTCATACCGCGACTTTCTCACGCGAGATTATGCGCGAGGTTTTGACCGGTCCGGATGTGCATTGTATTAATATGTAATGAGGCGCGCGTTGATTGGCCGCAGGAAGGACAGAGCGGGAATGGGGGGCGAGCCTGCATGCACACAGACTCAAAAACATAAACAGCCCCCTGTCATGGCGCACACACTAAATAATGAACCTTACGGAATTCAGGCATTTATGTACGAGCCGGAGTCGGAAACCGAACGGGAGAGTGAAGAGGCAGAGACGGTGAAGAGACACGTTTACAGCAGGATGTCTCTGAATGGTAAATTCTTTTATTTTCCTTCTTACTTTTCACACTCGTGTTTTACATGTAAGACCTGAGTTTTAATGCTGGCGGTCACGATGTATGGTGTGAAAATGACAGAGAAATAAGCAGATCTCGTGCTTTAGGAACGCGCACTATTGTGCGCTATTCCTGTTCGGAAAAAGAGCCAAAGCAAAAAAAATAAGCCACTTTCAAACTCCAGCTTTTCAGGCAAGTTTCAACAGAGGTCCAACACCAATATGCATGATTTAACGAGAGAAATTGCGATTTTCGGGTGATGACTCCTTTAAGCAAACAAAACACCTAAACACTCAGGGGCCTTCCACACGGACGAACACAATCTTTTTTTCCTCCGTCTTCCTCGGCATCGTTTCAAGAATATTTGCGTCCATACGGATCCACTGACAATGACCGAAAACACTTTAGTTCATATTCCAGGCCTATAGGTGGCGCTTGACATTCACCAAAAATGGAGAAGAAGAGACGGAGCATGCGCATAAAGCTTGCGCGCTGTAAACAAACAGACAGTAGACGGAGATACCGAACACAACAAGAAGAAAATGAAAATGGCTAGTGCAAGGAAACCAGAATCGTTCATGTGGACCGTTAATGAGGTCGAACTGCTGCTGCGACTCACACTCAACTACAAGGCAAGTAAGTTGCAAGAAAGGCTCAATATCTTCTTTGGCGCGAACACGAGCATGAAGTCCGCCATTGTTGTTGTTGTTGTTATGAGACGTTGCGGGGTTCAGATGTCAAAGGCAAGAGGTTGAGGGGTGGGGCGATGGCGTCATCATTTTGGAACATAGGCGGATTCGCTGTCCACACGAAAACAGGAGGGCTGCGTTTTCGGATTTTTCCACCCTGAGACCCGCTTTCAAAGAAGTGCGTTTTCAGGCGCTGTGTTTTCAGGATCCGTGTGGACGGCCGTCAAAAACGATGCAATATATGTGCGTTTTCACAAAAGAGCGTTCTCGTCTGGACGGCCCCTCATTTCACCAGCCGTTGTCTGGAAAGCACTGCTGTTATGCATCACTATAGACTTTGATGCCCTTGTGGTATACGTCATGCCTCTTTTACCTCTGGGATGCTGCCATTCTATCTAAAATCACACACCAGGGCAGCGTTAAATCGCCATAGTTCAGGGTAAAAAAGCAAAGCAGTAGAAATGACAGGCCTTCTTTACACCAATATTGCGTTATCTCTGTTTAAAAAAGGCTCGTGAGGCCCGCCTCCCTACCTCCCCTTCATCATGTCAACAATGTACAACACTGACCAATATTCAATGAAAATATATATTGGCCTGTTACCCTAATCTGAACCTCCACCCTCACAAGTCAACTTGGCAGGCCTCAAGGCTTCTACTGGACCTTATCAAGGTGTGTTCACAACAAGAAAGATTAGCCTGAGAAATAGAGACTGGGAGAAGAGGGTAGAGTTAAGGACAAAGAGCAGAAGGAAAGTGATTTTCTCATCTGCACAAGCCCAGCAGCACAGCAGAGCCCCTTATTGAAACAAAATATATCCTGAAAACATTACCCAACATTTAATACTCGCCTCACTTTGTGCAGTCAGAGAGCTCCCACAAATTCATCTGAACTAAACTTTTGCAGCTCCCTGAGTCGATATGCATCTTTTGAAGAGTGTGCATACATCTAGTCCCCTGAACACAATAGCTGAGCGGAACGAGGCAAGGTATTTTTCTCTATCTCCCCCCCTTGCCACAGCTCCAGCACAGAATGTTCTCCCTAGATTGAATCTGATCATCACTGCAGCAAACACAATGGCCCCTAATAGCACCAGCCGTTTCTTTGAGGGATGCCGATTACACCGCCATCATAACCCACTTCACTTAGCTCACTCACTCACAGACAGACAGAGAGGACAAAACAAAATGGAGAGGGAGGGAGGAAGGACGGAGGGAGGGGCAGAATGAAGGAAGAGAGTTTGAGCCCTCTATGGTACTTTAGGTTATTAATAACAGTACATTTGCTGTTACCCTCGTTTGCTTTTTTCCCTTTTTTTTTCTTTATCTCTTATTCAATTTGAGATGCTCTAAATCAAATTAACATATGGGGTTTAAAAGAGGCGTGGGGATAGGTGCAGGGAATATCAAATAGGTAAGAGGCCAGGAATTAAAGAGGAAACAATCTATTTGAAGCACTCACTGGCATACACATGGGGTTAGAGGGAGTGAGTGCACACTCTACTTATATTGTATAAAGACAGACACATGCACACTAAAGTGTATACACACACACACACAGGCGTGATGCAAGGACGCAGCGAGGCAATGCAGGATGCACGGAGACAGCTACTTTGTGTCTGGCAATCTGACACAGGATTTGGAGCCTCTCCGGCTTTCTGATATTACATTGTTTGCTCCGGAGCCACACAAAGGGGATTGCTACAAGTTTGGAGGCTTTGGATGTTCCAGTTGTCTGAATTTCCAGATAAGCTAGTCAGCGGCACACAATGAAGGGTCTCTTTTATTCGTGTGCAGTTTAATTTCACACTCTCTTACATTACGTTAAGTCCGAGAGGCAGAATATCCCATCCCATTTTACACTTTGAGAGCGAGAGCGAGTTATGCCCCCAAACAACTCAACTCGTTTCTTCCTCTTTTTCTTTTTTTCCCCCCTCTCCCTGCTTACTTACTGTTTTTCTCCATGGACTTTGAAAATAAATACAGATCAAGCTTGGTTTTATCTCTGGGGAGATGCTTAGGTAAAAAAGAGAAAGTGTGGTTTGAAAAACGCAACTGGAAAACTTTTGCAAAGAATGTATAAGCTTGAGTTAGGGTTGAAAATTGACATTGACGCCTGCTGAGCAACTTAGAGACACACAGGCTATACTTTGTTATGGATAAAAAATTCATGAGTGGCTCTGTGTCGCTTACATTCACTCCCACATACGCACAGGCGACGATCTACATGCCCAGTTACTTCAAAATGGCCAAATTTGCCATCATTAATCCATGTCCTCTGGTCTGTGCCAGTCACCAAAGCAGCCCACATGCTGACTGTCGCCCAGCAGATCCACACCAACCGCCATTCAGTAAAATTAGCTATTTTCTACTATTCTTGTCTTTCTAGTTTTACCCATTAAATCTCCTTCACCCGTCTTCCTGTCACTGGGTTACATCGGTCTGTTTTAACTAAACTGGAGAAATGATTTCATCAGCATTGGCAGGTGTTTTAAGAGCATTAAGAGCAGCGGACTTGAGACCATCACGGCCACCGTCGTCTTTTGACAAGCCAGCCTCACCGGCCCCGGGAGGAAGACAGTCGGAATAAGAGCCACGCTAATCCAGCTTAGTTTTGGTGCTGCTCATGGCTAATGTCTAGTTGCTGGGAAAGGAAATGGATAAATAGGAGACAGGCTGACCAAACAACGTGAAATCGGAGACTGTTGTACCCACTTCTTTACAGAGACCTGTCTCTTCCACAACATCTCGGATCAAGCTGTTGCACTCGACCAGTGGACCGGGTTCCAGGCCAACAGATCACAGTACTTACAGGACAAGATGGACTGGACTCTGTGTTTACAGCATCGATGCTTGGTGTCCACACACAGTCACGGATGAACAGTGTTTTCCTGATCTCAAACTTTTGATGTGAAGGTGCCTACCATTTTCACCATCAAATTCAAAAGATGCAGAATGTGCTTTTGTGTATTTTTATATAAATACCTGTATCTATGTATGCCCTGTAATTTGTGTAGCATGAAGGAGTTTATGAACTTCATTGAACTTTATTTCAATGAACAGAATAATTTCTCAATAGCAGGTGGGGACACCAAAGCTGCCGCCAAAAGTAATGTTATACTAAATGGATAAAGAGGAAGTGCTGATTACTAGGCATGGGCCTACTATTAACCCATACTGTATAATGAGTGATTCATAACTTCAGGTTTGTATCAGCATGTTAAAAGATGCAGCTGGTAGGTGTATTTTGGTTATGTTGATTCAAGATTCAACCATGAGAAGAAGACATATAAGAAGACAAAAAATGCAGTCATAACTGCAAATATGTTTTGTTCTGAGGTAGAAGTTATTAAAAATGTCAGACACATCTTTCAGCCCAGTCGCCAGGATAACATTTTAGCAGTTACATTTCTGCACATGTAATAGGCTACCTATTTTAATGACATTCCCACAAAACCTTTAATCATCTCATATTCACATTACATGTTATTTGACTGACTTTCCTGTCAGGAGGTGGAGGTGACGATGGACCCCCTCCACTCTTGTACCTTGTACCTTAATTATCTTCTGAACGGTCCCATACTGAGGTTCTCTCCTGGCAACAGGATTCCATAGACTATTTCAAATTAATTTCATTCCTAATTTCCCCATATTCCCAAGCTTTTCTTTATTTTGCTCCACTTATATGTTGTTTACTAGTGTCACCGACACAGTCTTTGTATTGCACTTTTGCTTTGCTTCATTCGAGCAAGCACTTTGTTAAGCGCACAGACACTTTGGTTCAGTTTCTTTGCCGAAAGCCTTTAAGACTGAAAGGAATGAAAAGATATACATAGATAGAGAAATAAAGAGTGAAAGAAAGAGAAGGAGAGAAAGAGAGAGAAAGAGACAGAAAGAGAGAGAGAGAAAAACAGTGGTCTTGTTTTCATTAGTGTGGCATTATCTAAGCCTGTTAATTAACCCCCTAAGGCCCTCTGCATGAAGATCAGAGGAAAAGTGAGAGAGGAAGTGAAGAGGAGGGCAGGAGGAGACGATTCAGTGGGTGGAGGGTTGTGTGTGTGTGTGTGTGTGTGTGTGTGTGTGTGTGTGTGTGTGCACATGTGGCTGTATCGCACCACTGCCACAAACCTGCCCAAGTTTCACCTGCCAAACATTCACACCCCCACTCTACTCCTCATCACCCCCCTTGCTCACTGTAATTATTTAATCTTTACCCATAAACACACACAGTGAGTATGTGTCCACTTCAAAAGTCTGACAATTATTTCAGAAACATGAAGATTTCAAAAGAAATTCAATATTAAAATGTTTTATATTCATTTTATTCTTTCCCATGCATTCAGATATGTTGATCAGTTGCAATTCGGGCTGAGAAGCTTGAGTTTTCAGGGGTAGGGTGGTGGTGATGGGGTCTTTATTTGATATGAAGTGACAGTGTGGAGTGACAGGAAGGACAAGAGAGAGGGGGCTTATTGCAAACTGTCTTATATTGAACGTGTGGCCATATGTGGAAAGTACAGCAGAGCTCTTGGAGAAGTGTTGTCTCGCCTGCGCCTTGTGAGGAGAGCTATCTTAAGACGGCAACAGATGGCAGTGCTGGCATCAAATGGCATTTAAGGACGGAAGCTTTTGGTTGGATGCCAACACGCTGTTCCTAGTCTTTATGTGCCTCTGTATATGTGTGAGGCAGTGTGTTTCCCTGTGCATATGTGCACATTAATACGCACTTTAATGTGTTTCAACACATGCATTCATGCTTCCGCAGTATGGGTCTGGGTAAAAGTTTGTGAATATCTACACAGTCTGTGTGTGTCGTGTGTACAAAACACATGAGAGAGATTCGGAGAGAAAAATCTAGGGAAACATGAGGGTGTCTATTTGGAATTCATGATGCATGGCGACATTTGACAGGTCTACAGAAAAACACAGATATGCATTTATGTGTCCATAATGCATATTATACAGTAAGATACAAGGTTAAAAATACTTGGTAAACCGAGTAGAGTCTTAAAAAAAGTAAGTTAGTAAGTTCTTGACAATTTAAAAAAGCTGTTGGTGTGAAAGGACAGAGAAAATATAAGATAGACGGAGATACACACAGACAGAGAGTTTGTAGGCAGAGAGACAGAGACACACAGAAGGTGTGAGCAATTAAATGTGCTAAACCATCTGTCCAATAACCTGCATGCATGCTGCGGCTCCCAGATTACTCAGCAAACTGCAGCAACACCCTCACACACAAACACACACAGGCGGGCACACGCACACACACACACACACACACACACGCGCGCGCGCGCGGGCGCACACGCACACATGCACACACACAGACAATGTCAATGCACCGACCAAGAAAAATAGTTTTCAGAGGAGGTATCATACTTGTACTGTTTTTTGAATACATATCTGTTTATTTCAAACAAATATCTGTGTTTAGCTTTTTATTTACTGTGAGCACACCTTAAGCCATTAATGTTATAAATACATGATTGCACTACTACATTTCCTGTATTAAATGGTTTTCTGCTGTGGTTTAAATTACTCATATGCATATACTTGACATTAGTTACTCGCAAAAAAAAATGCAAAATATCGTCTTTAACCATTAACCTAAATTCATTAAATAACAAAACCCAACCATGACTAAAATGTAAACACAGTTGATTAAAAACTATGTGATTAAAAAATATTAGTCAGAAATGTTTTGGGTCAAACTGCATGCTGTTGCTTTCAAAAGTAGATACAGTGTATCAATGGTGGGAGGCACAGATGGATGTTAAGTTGAACTGAAGGGACTGAACTCAATAGAAAATAAAACAACTGTTGACAGAGAACTGACCACAATAGCTTATACTGCCATGGTGTATCATTTTAAACTCGATGGGCATGCAATGTGGTGAGGTTCAGATCAAAATAAAGTAATCTGATTATTTTATTGGGGGGGGGGAAAGAAGAGAGAAAAAGAAAAATGCTGAAAGGCATTTATGTAATTACATGCTGAGCTTGTCAATTCCTGTTTACTGTCAATTTGCACAGGTCACCAGACTTCATTATCTGATCACGAGGTACAAATAACATGAATGGCAACAATGCATCAGTCCAGCTTTTATCTTCCATGACAAATGTGGAGAAAATGAAATGTTATTAAGGATTAGCTGAATGCCTGAATAATAAACTATATACAGCTCTTTGTTTTTACCCTGTAGCTACATTTTTGGCAAATCCGCAACGTGGAAAGTCATCATGGCTACTAGCAGCTGCTTTTTGAACTGTAAAGACCATCAGTATTATTATATCATATATGATACTAAAGAAACACTCTGAATCTGAATCTGAGTCTGAACTATCGTCAAAAATAAAATACAAATCGGAATGTTTTAAACTTTTTCAGTACGCTACTCATTTTCTGCACTGTCTGTATGCAGGTAACAGTGAGTGGAAAGTATTTCACCAGTGTACAAGACCAGCAAGTCGCCTGGCCTACTGTATGTTGAGAAAGGAGAGAGAGAGAGAGAGAGAGAGAGAGAGAGAGTGTGTGTGTGTGTGTGTCAGAGGTAGAGAGAGAGAGACGGTGAGTGTGAGGTTTACAGAAATGTGACAGAGGTGAATGGAACAGCGCAGTGTCTGTACAGTTTAGGTTACTTGTCGATGAAAAAGGCTATCAAGACTCGAGACCCAATCAAAGTCCTGTCCTGTTTCCCACCCGCTGATTAAAGTGAAGGAGGTTAGCCACCGAGTTCAACTCAGGCTCACAAGGTGGACTGACCCTTAATGTGGACAAGCTTTTCTCACGTGAATATCAACCCCCTTTTCTAACACCTCCAGACCCACTTGGCTGCCGGGCCTAACCACTTTTCTGGCAGAAACCCTATACATTATTTTGAAAGGTCTGATCTGAGGAGAAAAAAAAACAAATGTTTTAAAAAACAGCGTGATATTTAACGTTTACCACAGTCTTTCTGTTGTTCTCTGCTAGTAGCCAACAAATGAAAAGTCTTACCCCATTGTTTTTCTAATAGCCTAAAATCTAAAACTGTACGCTGTCAATGCTGTGTCCATTTTATTCCAGTTATATTGAAAATGGTATCTGACATGAATGTTTCTGAAGGTATTGTATCGAAGTTAGAAATCCCAGTATTGTGACAACACTAAATCTGATGACTGTGAGCCAAGATGTGAAGTTATAAGGTTTGCCTTTGGTGGGCTGTGGCAAAATTGTGTTAGCAGGGTATTGGTTGACTGTCCGTGTTGAACGAAAAAAAAAAAAAAAGAAAAAAGTATTACCTGAAAAATGTGGTTGCAGTTTGTGTCTGCAGAGCACATTTTCTGTTTGTGTTTGAACAATATGTGTCCGTGTTTATGTTTAGGAATCCCAATTAGAATCACATAGACATGCCTCTAGTCTTTCTGGGGTCCCAATCATACAAATAGAATAGAGTCATGCAGTAAGAAAGTACAAACTATTTAAAACTGAAGAAAAAAACAAAAAAGAAATCTGCAGACATACAAAAGCAGAAAAATTAGGGTAAGATGACAGTACAGGAGAAGCAGTCCAATTATTTTGATACTGCGTTGAATGTATTTATATTAGTGTACAACCCTAACCAGTCGAACGCATTGTCAAGGTTAAAGTAGTAAAGTATGAGAGCTGTAGCCTGCTTGTTTTCTATGTTAGAGCCTTGTGATAAATGTGGCCTGCATGAATGTGTGGCTTTGTGTCCATTACTTTTTTTTGTAATATATATTTTTTTCTAAAACTCCCCCCACACCCCAAGCCCCCTCCAAAAATAAATACATTTACATTACTTCAAACAGCCTGAGGGGAATTTATCCTTCTCTAGATTCCCTCTGATGAATTAAGAGCATTTCCCTCAACGAGCCGCCGTGTTGATAGAAAATTGGCCTGAAGTTTGGGGAATAGTGATTTGGTCTGTTTCCTAGCTTAACTAGAGAAAACCAACACGCAAATAACACCAGGGGAGGCACTTAAGGAGAGAAGAGGAACAGCGGGGGGAGGAGGGGTGTAGGGGAAGGAGCTCTTTCAGCATCAAAGCTAGCTAAAACGTCCCCACCAGGGACTAGGTCCCATGTTAAATACTGAACTAGATTATTAATTGCTCTACCAGTAGGACCTGTTAATAAGAACCCAAAATAGCAGCTCCTTCCGCTCTGTCTTCTTCTCTTGTTCTATTTCCACTTTTCTATGCCTTTTTTCTGCTGTGCTTTTTTTGTGCTTGTGCTTAAAGTTTCTCCACACTCTCATCCATTCACTCATCCGTTCGCTCACTCACTCGCTCACTGACTCTCTCATCGGTTCCAACAAACTCTTTCACTCATCACTCTTATTTCAGCCGATCACTCCCTCACTCATGCATTGCTTCATTCCCTCGGGCACTGACTCACTCGTTTTTTTTTTTTTCTTTCCTTCACTTATTCACTTGTGTTTTTCTTACATTTCACGTGTTCACTCAGAGGGGTTCCCAGTGTGAATGTGCATGTGTGTTTGTGCGTGTGTGTGCAGACTGAATGCCCAACCTTGCCTTATTTTTCCTCAGTCAGAGTCCCTGCTGAACTGAGGGAGGCACAATCTGCTGCTGACCTGTCACCGTTCACAGATAATGGATGCCCAACTGTATGTGAGTCATGTGTGTGTGTGTGTGTGTGTGTGTGTGTGCGTGTGTGAGCGCGTGTGTGTGTAGGTTGTCATCCATGTCTCTCAGCAATAAAGAGAAAAAAAAAAGAAAAGAAAATGGAGGGCAGTGGGGGTTGATAGATATGCCGGCCACCTGCTTCTCACTCACATTCTGACACAAAGAGCATCGGCTGCTCTGCTGCATTAATCATCATGAACTTCCTTTGACCTCGACACACAGCGACAACAGCTTAAACTTCGGGAAACAGTCTGAAAACAGGGACCCAGGAGGATGCTTATTTCATATTTAGCATTAAGAAACAGGACTGTTTACGCTAAAGTGAGTACATCTGTAGAAAATTATGTTGAATAAATCAAATCATTACTAGTCAAGAGGTCAAAGCAACATAGTGACTATGATGTCTGAACAGCAGGGAGAACTGGGTGGTGAAACAATCGTTTTTGGCTTCACTACTTGGCGCAAAGCACTGACGCCACCCGGCTCTGTGAGCGATAGCCAGGACTGCAGTGGTTAATAAGGGGAAGTTTAACTCAGCTCATTGTTGTCCGAAATAAACATGAGCTATTGCATCATTATGGTGCATGATTCAAACGTACAAGAATAAAAAGCGACAAAAGTTAAAAGATATTTTTTGCCAACATTTAAACTTAACATCACAGATAATTAGTGGCCTATAACAACTTTACATTTACTTGTTTGCTTTAAAAAAATGATAGAATGTATTATGACATGAGAGATGAGAGAGTGGGATTTGGATTTGCGTTAAAGAATACCTAAATACCAGGACTTTTCAACAAAGCTTAAAATGACAAAGAAGCACCTCAGCTACCTGACAACTCGTTTGCGACCACAGGGCCTCAAGAAGCATGTGCCCCTGTACAAAAGTAAGAAAATAAAAGCATCAGGAGAGGCTGGGCCTTTAAAGACCGAGGGTGCTATTCTTTTAAAATGGTCTTCAAGGATGTAATTAAGAATTTTGCTCTCATGAAAATTTCAGTGTCACTGTTTAATTTTAATATTTGTTATTTTGGAATGAATATGCTGAGCTTGTGATACATGCTGTATACATGAAGTGAATTCATGTACAGTGTGGCGGCTGTGGTGAGGCTTGACATGCAGAGGCCAGTCTGTTTGTTGTGTTTGTCATTTTGGGGCGCAAAGTGGCATATGACAGGGCTAAATCCCTCCGACCTCAACCAGGCAAATTCTGCAAACAGTAATCTAATAAGATGAAAGTGTACAATGACAGAAGCATGCAGTATAACAAATACTTATTTTTTAGACCTATTTGAAGTAGCTTTAGTTAAACATAGGTTTGAACGGAAGACCTTGGCCTGTAATTAGATATTTCTCCATTTTTGCATTGCCACTTAATTTTCGTAAATGTTGTGAATACTCCCTAATGCTTCACTACATGGAGGGTTTGTCTGTGATTGATCTCCACCTGGCTCGTGTGGGTGGTGGATTTTAAAAAGTGGGTAAGCAGCAATTTACCTGCTTGCAGTAAACACCTGCCTACAGGAGAAACCACATATACTGTCAATGCAGGACCTAAAGTAATAAACCTCTTCACAAATAAGGTTAACGTTACCTCGTGGACAGCACATTTAAAATGTATTCGTTGATTGTTTGTTTTAAGGAACAGCGAGATAGGCACACATTTGAAATATCTCTATCTATTTTTTTTGTATATAATCTTAAGTATAAGTTAATTATGAGAAGCTGTGTAAAAAGGCAGAATAAGCAAAAAATGTCAGTATCATTTAACTCCTTGTACTCTTTTCGTATAAATGTTGAACCGTGCTTTGCAAAATGATATAACTTCATTGGTGAGTGGTGACAACTGCGGTATTGTAATGATATATATATATATATATATATATATATATATATATATATATATATATATATATATATATATATATATATATATATAAAAATACAATACCGCAATTGTTTGTTTGTGGCAGGTGTGAGACAATCTTCAGCTGAAGAAGAGCACGCAGACTGAAGTGGTGTGTGTGTGTGTGTGTGTGTGTGTGTGTGTGTGTGTGTTAGGGCAGGTCATGTAAGCCCTGACCAGGTGCTCCTCAAGGACACACATCCAATTTGTGCAAAACAGGAAAAGAGGAACTAACACATTGTGTGTGCGTACATGCATGTGTTTCTCTCACTTGCAGATGATTGAACAAACGGACATCAAGAAGAAGAAAACTTGCTGCTGTGCCGCAGTGTTAAACTTTAAGAATTCTTTCATTGTCTGAACTTATCAACTGCTCTATGGAAAAACATTTTGCAAGGCATATTAGCGTTAGACGAAAATATCCCTTTTTCACAGAGATCAGCTTGTAAACACGATCAAGTCTTGATCGTGTTTTGCATTTTGCCAATGTGATCCTGCATACAGAATAATCTAACTCAGAATTATCTACCAGGGAGCTTAAATCCCGTCAGATCCGACCGACACCATAACTTTTTAAAACCTCTCCCGGTAGAGCTGTTATTTACCCCTGTTCATAAGCTCTCCCCTCTTTTCTTATCCCCCTCCCCCAACTCCTCTCCCTCTCCTCCTCTCTCCTCTGTCTTCCCTGTGTTTTCCTCCTTTACTTTCTCCACCGGGGGAAGCCTATTTGTCCGCTTTAAGTGAAATCACTCAATTCTTTCAGGAAGAGACTTTGGAGGCCCCTGGTAACCAAGAGAAGGAGAGAGGAAGAAAGAAAAAAGAAGAAAGTATGTGTGTGCGTCAGAGTCCACCCTCCAAATAAGTTCCATTAATCATGGGCCAGAGTCTAATGTAACTAATATTTTACAATTAGAGGAGACAAGATGGAGCTGGGGGCCATCTATCTCCCTTACACCACATGATCATCGATTCATAAGAGCTGAGGAGAGAGAAGGAGGGAAGGCCATAGCACACCCGCCCTGCATAAAGCTCACACTCACAACACACACACACATACACACACACACACACACACTTTGCTGGGCACACGTTGACACACATGCAGACGTTAACACACCCACACACATAGGCACAGATGCTTAGAACAAAACAGAAGGATGCATAGGAATGAGGGGACAAGCTGTTACACTAGTCTTTGTTTGTATATGCTCTGCTTAAAATTAGGTCTGCTACTAACATTTAAAACATTTTTTTAGTTGGACATTTCATCTGTTGCTTTTTCAACAAATTCAAATCTAAAAGAAAAAAACAGATTAAACATTGTCTGACTCCAAAGGAACAACTTCAAATTGCTTGTTTGTCATTAAAAAAAAAACAAGTCCAAAACCTAAAGACAATCAAATAACAGTGATATATTTCAGCAGCATTTAAAGGATAAGTTCACTCAAACATTATAATTCAGTCATTATCTACTCACCCACCTGCAGATGGAGAGTCTGCATGCGGGTGACTTTTTTTAAAATGGCTCCGTGCAGTTTGTCCGGTGTAATCCAAGCTGCTGAGCTAAAATAACACCCCATGTAAAGTTTGTACATGAGCTCGGGGCGTCAAGGCTGTAAATATTATCTTTTCAAATCATTTTGGGATCATTTGGATTATGCCACATAAGTTGTTTGTATTCATTTATTTTATTTTTTTCATCGGTAGTTTTTTACGTTTTAAAACAAGTCCCCATCTACTTCAGTTGTTGAGGAGAATGCTGCAATACAAAACTTCACCGGACTTTGCCATCGGATAATGACTTTGGCTTTCCTTTTACACTAACATCCATAAAAAAAACTTTTTTTTTGCATTGTAGACTTTGAAAATTCTGTCATTACTCTGTATCTTTGCATGACTGGATATTTATGTCCCAAAATCAATAATTTCATCCATGTGACAGAGCATGAATTAATTTGGGATGGTTGACAATAGCAAAGAGCAGAAAACAAAGAGGGAGGAAATGGACAATGACATAAAAGCACAAAAGCTAGGCACTTAACATCCTTTTTATTTTGAAGTACATTTGAGCGAGACTCTGAATCCCTACTAGCTGCAGGCATCCTTCACTGACCCTCCTTTTGAAGAGGAGGAAGCCATGTCCAAGTCCCCTGTCGCCCAAAACATTTCGACCAGGCTCCATTAATTATTTTCTACATTTAACCATTCATTTAGTTGATTTGCTATTGTATGATTTCAGCTTACTGATCAGTTACTTGGCTTTTAAACAAACGTTAAAATGCTGGTATAAAGTCTTCTACACACAAATACAATTTTGGAAATATTAGATAATTAATTTATTTAAATTTAATCAATACATGGTTCCCTAAACCCTAAAACTCCAGGAACACAGTCAATGCCAGTTTCCCTCTGCAATGCAACATGCAACTTCCGCACAGGCTCTGCGCCAAAACCTGGTCTGCTGTGCCCTCTGGTGGTCAACCGTGGAGCTACACTGCAAGAGCCCAGCCGGTCTAATTTTCCCGAGGAGGAGGGAAAATTAGAGGCAGCTGAACAAATGAGCAGAAAGACAAGTTCATCTGCAGGTCACCATCTGCCCAGCGACCAACTGAACGCTGGCATAACTGCAACCACTGCAGAGCGTCATCTTAAACACATCAATCCACACGTAGACAAGTACGCAGACAATTATACAAGACGGCGGCAGGAACGCACCAACACGTGCTTACACACACGACTGCATAACATGCAGTGGAGGAAAATGAGGGGAAATGGATACCGGAGAGTGAGAGAGAGAGAGAGCGAGCAAGAGGGAGAGAGGGGGAATAAAAGACAAGGGGAGAGAAAATGATGAGCGAGGAAGTTAAATGAAGGGCAAAGAGTTGTGTTCGTCACACTGTGAAAGAGGTCGCTTCGAATGTTGAAATTACTTAGCTGAACTGTGAACAGCAACACACATGCACAGACACACACACGACAGGCCGGAATGAATGAAAGATGACACACATGCACACACACACACACACACACACACACACAACAGGCCGGAATGAATGAAAGATGACCTAACGTGTTCTTTAATCAGACACACGTGTACTCTTACATCGAGATGCACGTCTACTCAAATGTGTATGAGTGGCATACATACAAGCACACACGTGCACCCAAAATATACAGCATGATGCACACTCTCAACATATACACAGACACACACTAACAGAGCCAGTAATATCCTGATTGTTCCTGTTCAGTCTCATATCCAGCAATCTGAAACATCCTCGACCATGTGTGTGTGTGTGTGTGTAGGTAGCAAGCAGTCAAACAGTTACTTTCTCCGGATGTGAGCTTTATTGGGAACAGACTCGGGGTATTCGTGGCAGGAGGCCTCCCACATCTGGTGCGATGCAGCTGATCCGTTTAAAAATTAGTCAGGCATTGACCTGGGCAGCCTCCCAGCGGCTCAACAGTCTTTAGGGTCCTGACGCGAGGTTAACACAAGTACGGATTCCATCAATGTGGTGCGGATCAGGTTTCAGGCAACAGAGGGGGGCAATGAAACTGTGTAATATTTCCTCCTTTGAAAGGCAGTGAGGGGAGGAAACTTTGTGTTGGCGTTACTCTTTGATGTGTGGGGGAGTTCTAGTGCTTTTTAGATACTGTTATGATGTTGTGCAAAATGATATACTATACTTAAACTGAACATGCACACACACAGACACACACGCGCACACATATATATACATACACATAAACATGTAGATTTATTACATTTTTAGATTTTGTTCACCCTTTGTTGAGTTCTTGAGTTCGCTCACCCTAATACACAATAAACTGACACTTATTTCTACCTTAATTTAATCACTGACTTTACCTTGGATAAACCCAAATTAACTCAATGTTAAGGCCACACAAATGTATTGAAATTAAGTGTTAAAATCCCCTTTGTGAGTAATAATTTTGTTTCCTTTCTGACAATATCTATAAAAAAACAAACGAACCCAGCAACACAGCGTATGAAGTCATGTTCTATTTCTCAGTGTAAGGCTGGTCTTAATTATTATGGGTTGTGGAATAAATTGGACCAAAATAACATTTGGCTTTAACTTACCTTCTTTAAAAGGTTGAAAGTGTAAGAGTCATGGATGTAGTTTGTAATTTCTTATTTTATTTTATGACATACATCATAGAAATGTATTTGTAAATAGATGCATCTGATCGTTCACGTTCACTGTGCTCAGATTTTAAAATGGATTTTAAAAGTTTAATAACAATTGACACTCCCACTAACCAGTTTAAAAACACATAAAGAAAGTGTTGCATTTATTGATACATAGTTGCTACAGTGCAGGATTGTATATAGTGTGTTTATGTGTGTGTTTATTTTATTTATCAGAAATAGGTCATGATGACGAGGACAATGTGACACAGCGTTGTGAATTTTTGAGTAAATTTCACAGTTACTTCTGTGTGTGTGTGTGTGTGCGTGTGGGTGTGTGTGTGTGTGTTGGTATGGTAATATCTGTTCTGAGACACCTGTTGTAGCTGTAATTATTACAGATCATTTTTTTCCCTTTGTGTCTGTCTGTCTAGCTGCCTGTCTATCTGTCTGTCTGTCATTGGAAAGATTTTGTTTTTAGCAAGATACCATGACAAGGATGCATGATTTATCACTCAACTTTACAGGTGTGTAGATGAGATAAAAATGAAGGCAGTATGATGACAGGTATGACGTGACCCATAATGTGATAATGTATTCATAACGACTTAGTACTAATGTAATCATGAAGTAATGGCACCTAACTACTCATGGCTCAGAGAATGAACTTGTTGATGGGCATCATTGATGGTGAGGTCCCATCGCTAGTCATTTTCTGCACTTAGCTCATCTGCAGTTGATGATATAGCCTTGATGTGGAATGCAGGACTTGTAATATGTTTTCATTGTTATACTGTTACTTTCATTTCAGATCTGAGTCTGACTTCCACCTGCATATTTGAATTTAAATGATCCTGTGTGCAACAACCTTTTGTAGATCCATAGATTTGTGATCTGATATACTGATGCATGTCGACATGTTATCTACAGCTGGTTTTCAGAATATTGCATAGAATATTGCAGAATAGTGCATATATATATATATATATATATATATATATATATATATATATATATATATATATATATATATATATATATATATATATATATATATATATATATTAATATATATATATATATATATATATATATATATATATATATATATACATATATATATATATATAAATACATATAGAGTCAGTGTCAGCAGAAAAGAACATTACCATATATTGGATGGGGGCCTGTGACAAGTTGAGAGAAGAGACAAAGATGTACAATGCACACAGCACACGTCTCTAATCTGTGGCTGATTTTCTGTCATCTCAATGAAACTGAATCTTCCCTTTACATGTCGCCATGAGACACTCTGCGCATACTCACGTGTCTGCTATCATCTCCATATTTTCCCTGCAGCTACTTTAAGAGCACCTTTGGGAGACAAAGTGTTGCAGACAGTAATTTAGTTGTGCGCATTCGACATCATGATCACAGCCCGTGAAGCTTTGCCATCAAATTGACAGAGATAATAACTTGTGTTGAAGTGATGGACTGCTCTCCAAATAGTTTACCCACATCTGATCACACAGTGGCACTCCAACATGCCAGCTCGCCTTCCTGATTCTCAGTCTGTCAGAAACGAAGAAATTAAAACCATGAAACAGACCGTTGCACACTGTGACAATCCATTTTTTAGTTTGAATACATTTTATTTTTACTATAAGTACAGTTCAGTAGTTACAAAACGAAGCATCTGCCATGAGGGTACAGCGAAACATAAAGAGTGTTCAGCTCACAAGACAGGTTTTGTACATAATATGTGGAGTGGAATGCTCATTATAGCTGGTTCAGAGAAGGAGAGAGTCCAAGCGAGACTCTCGCCATTAATCTCTCATCTTTACACCCCTGGAAAACAGAGATAGGGTCAGAGGTCAAAGCCATTGGTCAGTGCCTCCTGCAGGATTCGTCTGATTGGTTTACTCAGACCCCATTTCCAGAATTCCTCCCTTCAAACACCCTGTTATATTTCCCTACAACCATTACTTCTCACTTTTCATATGTCTCACTCTTATTTTAGATTTGACTCCCCTCTTTTCCTGGCATATTGAAATTGAAAGAATGGTTAATTGTAATCTACAAGAATCAAATTAAAATGGAACAAAAAAAGTACAGGCTGTACTGCAGCGAAATCTCCTCAAGTTGGAATTTGAGCACTGGAGCAGTAACAGGCCTATGCTGCAGGTCAAAGGGATATTAGCATACAAAAAGAAATCTGGGTAACAATTTGTCAAAGCCACATACAGTATAGAGGTTGATCAAACTAAAATAAAGAAGTATTATATTTGAACTGTACATACCGCATTAGAATTTTTTTTCTCTGGGTTCACAAAAAATGACGTAGAAACATTTCACAATGCCAAGGGACACACAGACACACACCTTCAGTTTAGTTAGTTAGCTAGTTTTGTACTGTATAAGTTGGATTTATAATACTATCACAGTGCAAAATACTTCTGAGAACCAAAACAAATGAAAGAAATAAGAAAGGATAAAGTCCCGCTATGCATAATGGATTCTGTATATATGGGGGCAAATATGTTTTCAGCACAGGAGACGATTGTCATCTTTTTCCTCTTTTTTTTGATCAGTAAATGGAGAAGGCATTAATGTACAGTACATATAAAAATTAAAAATAAAATCAACCCTACGTCCTACGGTCTAGCACAGCTACATAGCTTTGTAGAAGCAATAACAGATGACTGGTATCTAAGGCTATACACAATATGTCTTTTTTCCAGTTTTTTGTTCGTTTTTTTTTTCTCATCTTAAAGTAAATACATCAAACCATTTTCAGTAGTCAGTAACACTGTGCAACAATGATCAGTGGCAGTATTTTAGAAACATCTGCAACACTAAAGTCCTTGAGGTTGACATGAGAGATGGAGAGAAAAGGGGTGGAGGGCGATAAAGAAAGAAACTGTTTCCCCCTTTTTTTTGCTTTTGAGATCTTTTCTTTTTAGATTTTCTCCGTCAGACTCTAGAAGAATGCCTACCTTTTGAGAACGTGGCCGTGTAAACTACTGTCACCTCTTTGCTTGTCCTCATCACAAATGCTTTAAAACTTTTTTTTTTCCATTTTTTTTTAACTACTGTATATCTCTCTATGTACATTAAGCGTCTACGGGCGCCGTGTTGAATGATACAGTACAAGAAAAGAAGACAAAGGGAGTCATATAGCAGGGTGAGGGCCTGTAGTGGCCTGGTAATGGGGGATATAGTATTATAAGTACATTTAGGGCAGTTTGAATATATTCTGTCTTTGTCGCATCATCATTAGCACCACCATCATCAAAAGTCTATGGGTTTTTTTTTCCACCAGCGATGCCATCTTATTCTGGAGACAAGTGTGTGTTGTAGATTGTCACATGGTGCCTTGTCCTTTATTAACCATAATCAGTGTGATGCATGGTCGTGGGACATAAATAGTAACTATATGACAGCTGATAGGAGAGCCAGAGGTGGCTGTTATGACAGGTAGTGTGCTTGGTCTCTGTCAACAGTCCGGTAAAGTTGAGTTTTCTATTCTACAGAAGAATACATTCCAGCTACAATATAATGGTGGTCCGTAGAGAAACAACTGACGTCTTGGTTGAACAGGAGGAGCAAAAGTCTTTGAAAGCATTTGATTAAGTACTAGACTTCAACCCTAATTAAAAAAAGACACACCTTTCTAGCTCAAGGAATGTATCAGAGATTGCGGTGCCAGTTACAGGAAGTGCTAATCAGACAGGTAGTTTCATCGAAAGAAAAACAGAAAACAAAACCAAAACATTGTATAAGAGAGAAGACAGCGAAGACAAGGGGCATTCAGACCACAGGAGACAAAACAGCAAAGTTGCCATCACTTGCAAAAGTCATTAGGTCCATCTCGCAAATCCGTCCCCACAGGAAAAACTGTCCCAAACTTTCCTTCATATAGTTCTTGCCTTCTCTTGACTCTGACGGTAGTATGTGTTTTTTTTTTCATCTTAAATAAAGTCTTTGTAATAGTGTATTCCTTCATTTATCCTTCATCCTCCTCCTCATCGCCTTCATCATCATCATCATCATCATCATCCTCCTCATCATCCTGCCTTGCTCCGGTGTGGGCCGTTAGTCTTTGTTTACAGCGTGGGCGTCCAGCCCCTCGGGGTCGCCTAGGTTATGGTTGTTAGGGTGGTTAAGGTCGTTGTTAAGATGGTTGGGGTCGTGGGTCAGCGTGGGGTCATGGGTCATGGGCTGGTCCTCCTCTCCTACCCAGAGATGCACTACGGCCAATGAGAGAACAAGAGGCAGATTAGCACCACGGACCCAACACACAGACCCTCCCTGCAGTACACACACACATACACTTTTACATCAAAGCATTACACGGTCAGGGGCCAAATTGATGGATTCAGTCAACTTTTCACAATTTTCCCTGGCCTACTGTGTCAAACCATCATTTCACCCAAATTACAGAGATTGTTTGTCTCACTTACCTGCAGTTTCTAGCTAGTTTTTGGTATAATTTTGGTTCAATTTGTCCAGGATATGAGTGTATGTCTCTGACCTGATATAAAGGAGGTGAATGATGATGAATTTGATTGTGGTGGACTCATCATTACAAAAAAAAAAAAAAGCATTTAAGGGTCTAGTGTGTAGGATTTAGTGGCATCTAGTGGTGTGGATGCAGATTGCAACCAACCGAACTTGCTGCACCTTACCCTCCCCTTCGTTGGTCACTAAAAATGTGATGAAATCCAAACAGGCCCTCTCTTGAGTTTTTTAGTTTGCTTTATCTGCCTTGAGCTAATGTAGGAACACAGTGGTTCAACATGTTGCACTCTGTGGAAGGGGACAAGCTCCCTCTGTAGATATAAACTGCTCGATATAAGGTAACAAAACCATATTTCATAATAGAATTCTGAATTATCGTATTCCATTTTTGCCTTAATCCTACGCAGGGGACCTTTAAAAATGCAGCTGTATTTGCCGTGCTGGATAATCCATAGATCTAACTGTCAACCGTTTTTTTCTGGGGATTATTTCATTTGTATAAAGTAGTCCCAGTGAAAACTATCCGGAAATACGTCTATGGACGATCATTTTTATTACAGGGATGTAATAAAAGGAGTAATATGAAGAAATTGCTTGCAACACTGACATCAGTTAAATTAATATAATGACAAGTTGTAGTAGTAGAATTAGCAAGTGTTACTGTAAAGAACTGGGTAATTACAGAGAAAGGATCATGCAGAATAAAGAGGTTTGGTTTGTACATACATGGGAATTAAGCTTCCACTATACTTTGTTTGTTAGTATTTAGCATTTGTATCCCTTACACAGTTTGTCAGCAGATAATATAAGTTGTAAGGTCTCACATTTTAACCATAATTATAGTTAACTGGTTATTACTTTTGCACTGCCTATTCTTTCACACTGGATATGGAGTGTACAGTACCTTGAAATGGAAATGCCAGATACATTAGGTATATGATACTGAAAGTGGTGGCTGCTACGTTTATTTTGTGCAACAAGAACGTTGGCACACTTAGCCTTAAAAGTGAGACCAAACCACTCAACATTATGACATTCTCCATCACTTCACCAAAGTATTTTGGCAACTTAATTTCCATGTAACAACATAAATTCTACAGTAATCGTACTCAAAGTGCTATATAGTAGCAGCAATACTACCTGTTTTTGTTGTTGTCAATAGAGTATTTTAACTTCCTTCTACTTTGGTTATTCCCAAGCAATTTCTTCACAATACTTGGTTCACAAAGTCAGTGATCTGATCCTGTGATAAATTATTTCCTCTGGATTCAGATTCTACTGTGTATAAGCTGTGCCTATTATTTAAAAAACAATCAAAACAAAAAACGAGACAACTAGGACTAGCAACAGAAAAACCTTTTTGCTTTTAAAGTCATCTAATGTGTTGTAAATGCTTAACACAGATTATCCACATCCATACAGTATAATAGAGTTCAGGCCCTTGAAGTCAGAAGTTAACCTCATTATTGCAGCACTACTGTATTGTGCTTTGTACTGCACTCTGGGGTCTAATTGTTATTCTGTTCAGCCCGTCACGTCCTCCAACAATCACTGTAAATAAGTATTAGGGAGGCAAGAAGCTGATCTTTATATATGCCAGGTCAGCAGAGCTTTCAGTAGATTGCTACATCTACTGCACAAATCTACATTTATTCATTCCTAATTTTATTTTTGCGTTTTCCATACACAGGGGCTTACACAGTGAGATTGTGAAATAATCATTTCTAAAATGATCTGAGATGCCACTGTAACACATTACGCTTATGACAACTGGAGTAGTTTCATACTTGTTGCAAGCAACTTGGTTGGCTCAATAAGTGTGACAGGGAGTGTGACAGTGGGTGAGAAGTGAAGTGAGTAATTCTAATAAAAAAAAAGTTTTAAGACTCGGTGAGACAGTAACAAATGCATAACTGTAATTAGGTCCCACAGCAGCGGCCGCTAAATAATACAACTTGTCCCCAGCCCCCACCCCCCTCCTTCTTCTACACTTTCATTCCCTCAGCAACTTCTTAGAAAATTATTTTGCAATAAAACACAGCTGAACACATTTGCATGTCATGTTCTTTTAAAGTGGTGTTATGAATCTGACAAAACCAAATTAAAACACGGGTTTATTTGAGCTGTGCTTTCGCGAGGACGGAAATGGATATCAAAATGAAAGGAAGTGGCGGCATAACAGAGGGAAAATAAAGAGCTAATATCATGATAAAACATCTCTTAGATTCAACACTGGGTAATAATTCTCTAGCCGTTGCGCATGCTGCGAACAAACCCCACATCGCTGCAACTGTCCACTGTATGTCTCATACGGCCTTCTGCTGTTAATGCTCCATGTTACTCATTGCAGACACTTCCAGTAATCCTTAGAATAACTACAAATAGCTTGTTTTAAATTCTAATGATTCTGGTAGAAGCTCTCATTGAAAAACTGGGACATAGAAGATTAAATCAGATTTGGTGCACTTACAATATCCTATATCATACAAGACATCATTAATGTGACTAGTTGTGAGTGTACAGCCATGTACATTGAAGGGCTGGTCTCGTTTATGGTAAACTAATATGTGTTATCTCATCATATGTGCAGTGCATCTCAGATAACAATCCCTCACCAGTGAAGGATATGAGTTCATGACCAACTGCCGCCACAAGATGGCAAGCTAACACAGTAAATAAGACAATGAAGCCTATGTATAAATAGCTGAGCATACCTCTGCATACATTTAGACATTGGAGATTCACTTTCAACATTTCTGTATTAAATGTCAAAATTAAAAGAGAAGCTAATTTACTTAACCAAAAGAAGCAAAAGAAGCCACCATGACACATCTGTCATTTTTTCATGTCCCTGAGATTTACTGTGACGATTGTATGTTATGTATAAAGTCAACCATAACTAAAATAAAACCAAAACAAAGTTTCCCCGTTCTGAAGCTTCAAAAAGTCTCTCGTCTGTCCCTGAGGGCACTTCCTGCCTTTGACTTCCCTGTAAAGAAACTTCCTGTAACGAGCTCCAGATTAGGCTCCATATTTGATTTTCACTGTTCATTAACTAAGCCACCTGGAATGTTATTATTTAAGCACGGTGCTCCTTCTCCCCAAACAACTGCCGCTGCGAAGGGGGGGAAATTTCCTGGCCAACTTTATAGATTTAGCATAACTTCCCCTCGCAGTTTTTAATTTCCCATTCGGGCAGGCGGCAGATGCACCTCACAGACACAGAGAACCTGCCTGGCATTCATTTATCACATGAAGGCTGCATGCACGGCTTATTTATTTGTTTCCTTCAAAGAGTCTGCCCTTCACAGGGGTTGATGCGGTGTGCATACCCAATGGCAAAATGATATTGATAAAACTGTATCCTAATCTACAGTTCTCTCACGATGATTCTCTATTTAACAATGGTAAAGTAAATTAACATTTAATACTTATATCTTTATGACGCTCTAAAAACACAATATAAAAGGGTGAGTGCGCCCTCTAGTGGTGTGTTGCGAGACGACAGATGGAGACAGTGGTGGTTATTGGAGAGGAGAGGGCCCGGGAAAGGAAAACATATGGTGTGAGGACACACAGCTCCAGGATCCATCCACTGTTAATACATGTGTCATGCTTAACAGAATGGATAAATGGGAAGGAGGATGGAACAATGGCATAACACTGCACTCTGAGCATGTGTCGGAGAATGCCTTGGGATACAGTGGACGATGTGTGTGTGTATGTGTGTGTGTGTGTGTGTGTGTGTGTGTGTGTGAGGAAGTGTGAGGAAGTGTGAGTGTGCGGTCTCAGAGGCATCACCTCACATTAATAGCAGTCTGTGAAAACATCACACAACAGGCACTTACCAAGTGGAAGCTGGCATTTTGCAGTGGCACATTTGTGCAGCATTTCTTCATATTAAACATACTAATGACTAAGAAATGCTGATGCCACTGTCTCAGCAGTTTCCTACTCCACCATTTCTATTTGTGATGACCATTAGGGTTCACCTCGTAAATATTCCGGAGGTCAGTAGGTATTCGAAGATAGAATGAACCTGCCCCCAGCTGACATGTTGTGTTCAGTTTCGATTCATGCTTGTGAAAGGCCCCGTAAGATGCTGAAACGGTCTTAGAGATGTCTGTCTCCACTCACTCCACACTGTTTGTGTGCTCACAGCATTGTTAAAACAGTGTTCCTGTTACTCCGAATACTCCACAGAACACGCCGTCAATGGTTTATTATCATTTCTGTAGTAAAGTAGTTCATAAGTACTTCTGTGAAAACTCTTCAAAGCCAGTTCTGTGGATTATCCAGAGTAATAAGAATATTGTTTTTTGGGTGAACACAACAGTGTTTAATTCGTTTATTTTTCAATGTGATAAGCCCAACAACTGAAATTCTACTCTTCTCCACTGTATAAAGGCGGAGGCAGTATCTCCATATCTGACTAAATTACACCCAATCTATCTGAATTAATAGATAGTACTAGAGAACTGGGCCGGACTGAGGGCCACATGACATATTTGTCACAAAATGATTAACACAATTGGAGGGCAGAAAAAAAAGTATTTTATTTTGTTGTGTTTTTTTAAGTTTAACAGCTACAGTGAAGATTTGGGCTCTTAAGGGGTCAAAATGACATGCTTTCAAATCGATGTGGGATCTCTTAGCTTCAGGATGGGCATTTTTATGTTCTTATTTTTAAAATTGTATTCTTTAAACAAGTCCCTGTCTTCTTCAGTTGTTATTAGGATGCTGTAATGCTGTTTGCCCCATCGGCTTAAGGTGGAGTAGATAATGACTGAATTTGAATTTTTGGGTGAACTGTTCCTTTAAGGCAGGATGAGAAAAAGTTGCACTGCCCTGAACTCAGATTCTCTACGCCACTGAATCGGGATGCAGCTGATTGTCCGGATACACATGTATTAATGAAAGTTGTCTTATATTCACAATATATCGGTCTCATATAAAAGAACTCTAAAACAGGCATTAAAGTAGAGTGTGTGTGCAGTGAGTCATCTGTCATCGGGTCTATCCATATGGACTTTAGAGGGTGTAAAGTCGAGCTCTGTGAGCCCTGTGTGTGCCACTGAAGGTGGCTGTGGCTCTTTGTTCCCCCACTCAGGCATCCGAGCCCTGCACTAGCAGAAAGTGTTGTTCTTGGCACAGCCCCGTCTCATTGTACAGCCCAGTATTTATAAATATGTAAATATGAGCGGCACCAGGCATAACACGGCCTGCTTGTATACACCGAGGAGGAGCGACGAGGAAGTGAACGCACACACCCCCCCCCCCCTCCAAAATTGTATTTTTAGATGGTTTTAATGAATACAGGATGTTTATAGTTACCATTCCCTGTGATTCACACAAAAGACTAGAAAAATCCACATCCACCCTGCCACCCCTCCACTGCGCCCTTCCCACACTCCTCCCCCTCCCTCCCACAATCCCTCAAAGCACTACTAAAGAAGAAGAAGGGGTGAGGGAAAAGAAAAAAAAAAAAAAAAAGAAGCAAATTTGTGGTGAAACGCAGCAGGATTGTTGTGCTCTCAGTCTGCTTTCGACTCAGATCCCTATTAGACAAACATAGTGCGGTGTTAAGGTGCAACAAAGAGTGACAAAAACTCCTGCGCGCAGGTGGAGAGTGGGGCGGGGGGGGGGGGGGGGGGGGGGTTTGCATGTGCGCACGAGAGAGAAGAGAAAAGATGAGCGGCAAAAAGGTTCCTCACGAAAGCGACTTCAAGGCGGAATGCAATTTGTGTGTTATTTTGTTTTGTTTTTTTAAGTTGCAAAAATAATACAAAAGCCGAATCAATATGTGCAAGAGGCGGGTGAGAAAAGGATAGCTGCTCTCTGTTGTCTGTGATAATGTGTTTTTTGTGTGTGATGACTCCATGTCAACTTGTTTTCTTTTTATACACTCAGTTTTGTTTTGCTGCAAACTCTCAGGTCTAATATAAGGTGATGCGTGTGACAGGATGGAAGGATTCGGCGGTGGAAAAAAAAAAGAGAAAAGAACGAAAAAGGAAAGCCAGTGAAATGTAAAAAAGAATGCAGATTGCGGTTGGGGGGAAACACAATGAAGTGAATGTTAGTGGCCTCTTTCTATCTTTCGCTCTCTGACTCCAAAACTATTTCTGAGGCTAAAAGATTGCCGGCTTGATAATACCTCCGCTGAGCAATTTAAGCCCAAACACTCTGATGCTACAATCTGTCTTCTCTGCCTGATAGCGCTTTTCTCCCCTCTCCTCTCCAAATTACTTTCTTTCATATCTAATTATATTTGCTAATGATCTTATAAGAGAATAATGGAATGTGCTTGATCTATTACCTTTTTTTCAATACATAAATACAATGCGGGGGGAAATGACTATTGGAGACAGGAGGAAATGCTTTTTTTTTTATGTTTTTGATGAGAGGGAAAATGAAGCTGGGAGCTGCAGGGTCATTAATGGGCGATGAACACAGAGGTCATCTCTCACATTCTCTTTGACATTTCTCTCATCTGACGTGCTGAAACAATCACAACCTCATCCGCTGTCTCCATTCTGCCCCCTCTGCTTCACTGTTCTCGGTAATCTTGCAGATATCCACCTCAAGTGTCTTTGATCTTTTAATGGAAAGCGTCAAACTTTGTTTGGCGCGGATTCGGCGTCGCTCGTTTGTGCTCCGGTTTCGTATTTAGCCTCAAACTTTCAAACTTTTGTCTTCACAGGAGGCTAGGTTGCACATATATACCACTGAGAAATCGATTTTTAAAGAAATGTCGACAGAAAGTCTCGCGAAAGGAAGATCTTTTCTTAATATACGTGTGGTGCCTGTTTTTAAAGGGGTGCTCCACTTCTGTTTACTCATCAAGATCTGTTTCCAGTCATCGGGAGGACTTCTCACATCATAAAAAGTATCTTCGGAGCCTTACGCAGATCGCGGCATAACATTAGGCTCTGCAGGTACTAGCATTATGACTGACGTTGTGTCATATCTCCTCACTGTTTTTGCGCCCTTTGCTGCTAACGTTAGCAGATGCTGTGAACGCCTCAGGGGGGCTACTTAAGTAGCCGATAGCATTCGTGCTCCGTTCACTGTTGTCAGCTTCAATTTCAACAGGGCTGCTTGAAATAATCTCCTCCTGCAACTTCTCTTCCCGATAGATCCCGTTTGAAGCCACGCTCGTAGTGTTTTTGAACCTGCCGTTTCACCTCCCTTCACTATCTTTCTCATCACAGTTTGAGTTTAGCTCATATTAGTCATGGATGACGTGCGCACATGCTGTGTAGCTAGCTGAAGCAAAAAAATATTAAAGGGAGGACAAAACTTACTTCAAATAACCTTTCAGTTAAGGGTTTGGATTGTGAAATTCTCCAGCATTCTGATAGTATTATAGGTATTCAGTGGGTTTAGTATATAAAATGTTCGAAACATACCAGTAAAATAAACTCCCAGAGCCCTAAGTGACGTCTTTATACTGCTTCTTCATTCCGACCTCTCGTCCGAAATGCAAAGACTCCTTACTCATGGTGGTAAATGACGAGAAAGTCCAGAAATGTTAGACATTTTGCTTGACGAATGACTTAAATTATTTAAACGATTGCTAAAACAGTCGGCAGCGAACTTCCTTTTGATCGACCAATCAGTTTTTCGACTAACCATCGCAGCTCCCCTGTTGATTGGAGTTCTCAAAATATCCGCCAGTGTCCCTTTTTCTGAGCTCAGTGTCTGTACAAGTTTTTTTTACCAAATCACACAAGAAGTCAGCGCAGTTCTGCTCGTCTGTCCCTGTGCGGATGATGGCTTTCTGGTCTTCAACTTATATTTCGCAAAAATCCACTGGCCTTTTGACTGAATAGCGCTTCTCTCTCTCTCTCTCTGTTGCCAAACTCCTGTCCCTCCCTCGCTCTGTTCCTCTTAAGCTTCTCCATCCTCCATTCTTCCCTCCTTTCTCTCCCCCCGTTATTTTTTTTCTTCTCTCTCTCCACAGGCCCTAGGACAAGCCAAGCCATGACAGGCACTCTAAACCCCCTGCATTAATGGAAGGAAATGGCATTCGATCCCTGTTTGATCTCCTAATCATTTCTGCTGAAATGATAATTAGTGCCCTTCCAATCCTCCCACAGAGGAGGAGAAAGGGGTGGGTTGAGGGGGAGTGGGTAAATACATAAATAGACAAAAAAAAAAAAAAAAAAAATCCGCTTTTTAGACCCCAAATGACATCTTTGTCACCAAGCCGGGCATGTTCATAACCAACAAGTGCTTCCCTCCATTGCAGCTTTCCCATCCTTTTACGCGCAGAGAGGGGATATACACACTTACACACACTCAGACACACAGAGACACAGTGCCTGGCGACTGCTGTCTGTGATTCTTTTCAGCTGACATAATCCTGATTGATTCGTTCAGCAGATAAAAACTGGGTCCACTTCTGCCCTTTTACTGGGGGGGCTGGAACATAATACAGCCTTTTATTCAGCAACAATGTAGCATAATGGTGTTGGAATGTGCAGGGGAAAAAAGGCCACATCTTAAATGCTTGTGACACACTGTGCTTCGAAAAAAAAAAAAAAGCCTGTCGTCTAATGTAGAAGAGAGAGAGGGAAAGGGCAAAAAAAAAAAAAATAAATAAGAGAGAAGGGAATCAAGAAACTGCCAGATTACCCATGAGCCCTGGTCCTATCACAGTCAAACGGAGGCTGTTATACACCAGAACTTGTTTTCTGTCTTTCAGTTTTTGTCTCTTCAAAGCGTGTGGTGACGTGTATCTACGACTTTGTGTGTGTTTCTGTCGTTCTGTGACTCAACTCACTCCTCAAATGCAAGGAAATCAAGTATTTGAGCTTTTCCTAAACCATTATGACCATCCATCCTCTGCTGAGAAGGAAGCTTTTCTTCAGGGGGGCAGGAGAAGGTGAGGTCATTTCATCTTCACAGACTGTAGTAACCAATCGCTTTTTCTTTCTTTTTCTTTTTTTTAGGGGATGCCAGCTTTCTGCTTACATGAACTAACATCCTCCCTCATTCTCTGAGATACAGACAGAGGCTAAAGGCCACGCGAGTGGGTGTTTGTATTAGCGCACTGCAACAAATTGGGTTTGTCTTTTCCATAAGGGCTTGTAGGCTTTGAGAAGACCTGCCTGAGCATTATGTGCGGCTACAGCTACCTTTTAAATCTCACTTTACAGTGGTCCTTTGATATGATTATTGTTATTAAATATGCTTCAACTCACAGCACCTCTGTGTGCTTTTAAGCTGCGCTCGCAAACCACATAAGCTCACATTTGTACGTGTCATAGGTTACTTACCTACTGTTAAGTTTACAAAACATGTCATATCACATTTTCATTACATGTCTATGACCTGACTTTCATATCAGGCAGAGGAGGGGATGGTGGTGCGGAAACAGGCGAGATGGCTGCTGAGCCAGTGACCACATTTCCTGACCATGTTTCAACATTTTTAAATTTGAAACCACAGGATAATCTTTAGGAGACCTCGGGACAATTTCCAGCCGTATTTGTGGGAACCAAACAGCTATTTTATGACAAAACTTGATGTTTTCCTCACCCCTACCAACTGGTTTTTGTGTCTGAATCTAACCGGAGCATAAACAGAACAAATAGAAAATGAAAATTGAACCTAAACAACCATAAAGTTGCAACACAAAAAAAACATGATTTGCAAACATACATTCTTGCCATTGGGTTGTTCTACAACCAATAACAAGCTGAAGAGGAGGACGATGATGTAATGGAGGGAGTCTAGGAACTGATTGAGCATTTTAACTTGTGAGATGTTCAATCGACCACTAAAACTTTTTGTGAAAAGAGTCATTTTAGGGCAGTTTTTACCCAACTCTGACTCTGTAAAACAGGACAGTGATATGCTGTGTATGATTTGATTATGGCGTCCTGTCATGACCTTCAGAGTTTAAATCAAATTTCCATCATGAGGTCCTTGGCACTGACCGATCCTAATACACACACACAAACAGTTTTTTTTACTGGGCCTTGCAAACTTCTCGGCTGATTCTTGTTTTTTTGAAGTGCAGCACCAATGAACTACCGAACACAAGAGAGCAGATGGCCTTCCTGCGAGTCAATTGTATTAATTGTAGGTGCTAATCTGCAAGCCACGGCCCTCCCAGAAGCGTACGGTGTTAACCACACCAGCGCTGTGCTGGTGACATATCTGGTTACTAATTCGGTGTGGCATTAGGCCAGATGGGAGATGGGAAGGAAGGAGTCTGTTAATCTGCCATTGAAATGTGTCCCCATCACCAACCATACAATTGACTGGGAAAATAAGTAGAAGAGGACGGAGGAAAAGAGTGTGACAACACAGTATAGAGGATATACGTTCAGTGGATCGCTAAGGGAGAAGAAAATGAACTAGACACAGCAGCAAATAGGGCAATATTATATAGGGCAATATGCATATATAGGGCAACACTAAGTGTGTTGCCTTGCTTAAGTCTATAAAACTCACTCGTAAAGATTGACACAGACAGGAAATATGAGTCGAGTGATAAATCTCAACTTCAAATAATGAAGCCAAAATGTCAGGGCCTGTACTAAATATAGATGCTGGTGAGTCAGTGTTCTCCACCTCTGGAGGCTCCTCCTTAAATCTCAGTAATATGTGGCTCCACTACAAATGAGTTATTTTCAATATGTGTACTAGTTAAAGAAGATCATGGTCAAAAAAGTGAGAAAAAAAACACTGAATCCTGGAGAAACACACACTGTGTTGCACTGTAGCCAAGACAAGTTCAGAGGTGGATACTGATTCTAGTTGATTGTGTGTGGACACATAACCTTCCAGCCACTAGGGGCTAGGACCACAAACTGTGAGGGACTGAATGAATGAATGAATGAATGTAGTTAACAAGACTGGATTACAAAACAGGCAACTGCCCTGGGGCTCTAAACTCCCATGGGCCCCAAGAGTCCCACGTTGACTTTATATCAACCAGTTGTACATTAATTGATTGACTGCGAATTTGTTAAGGACTTTGCACTTCTAATGTGTAACATATAATAAAGGTCCTGCAGTATCATCTAGTCGTGTGGCCCTGTATGAAAAGGGGCCTGTATCAAGATCAATCCAGGGTTTTTATCCTACTCTGTTTAATTATACTAGCTCGCACTAACTGAAACCAAACATGTGGGGCCAGGTGCTATTCAAGAAGAGGAGCACCACATTTTCTGCACTTTAACTGATGAGTGTTTTTTTTTTTTTTTTTTTTCTCATCATCAATCAAGCAACACCAAATTCATGTACATCTAAAACACACTCCTTAAACTGCCAACAACTGCCCCGGTCCTAAAAACGAAAACACAAATCTTTCCCACGACACTGTTATTGAAGAATGGTTTGTCTCATGGATTGGAACCCTGCAAACCTGAATCTTCGCAGTTATTTGGTTGTTGTTTTTTCTACACGAATCAGACTCACTGCATAATCATATAATATGTAATTGTGTTATAATCCTAGAGCGATATCATTACACATAATGGTTGGTACACATTTTACATGAATTCGAATGAATTAAGTAAAATGTAAATGGAAAGCATTCTAAAAAAAAAGTACCTCTATACAATACAGTCCATTTCAAATAAAGCTTGATGAGAGCAATGTTCCCTGCAGTTTGATGACCTACAATATATCTATTTATAACATTAATCACCTTATAATATCTTATTAGCAGTCAGTCTATGCTCCATGATTTAGTTGAGCTTCAAATTTCTCTTCTCTCATTTCTCTTTCTTCCTTTTTTTTTTTTCTTTGTTGGCAGATGCATGAAGCTGACACCTAACAGCAGTTTAGCATTGCTAATAACCCGTATATCTGTGTTTTTTCATTTTATTTTCACCACACACACACACACGCACACACACATACACACACACACACACTCCACGTCATCACTTCGGCTTCTCCATGATGTAAAGGAAGAAAAAAAAAGGCAGGGAAAGTGAGAAATAAAAAAATGTGGAGCACCTGGCTTCTTTTTTAACATGGTTTCACAGGCTTTCAGTGGTCTCTGATGATTCAACAGTTGCTGCTACAAACATCTGCTGCCTGCTCTTAGCAGATCTCAATTAAGACTCACACAGCCGGGCATGCCATACCTTATTTATGCTTAAGCTTCTTTTTTTTTTTTTTTTAATGCTTTTGCTTTTTGCTCCCCCCCCCTTCATTTTTTTCCCCCCTGCACAAGGGAAAGAGGCCAAAAAGGTCTGACAAGCCCCCGCTCAAAGAGGACATTACAAGGTGAAAAGACAGAGATGTTGAAAAGAGGCGCTGGCAAGAGATTTAAAAAAAAAGAGGCAACCTTGCCAACACTGGCAGCACTTTTAAGAAAATAAGAGCAAGCGGAAAAAAAATACAAGCGACAACAACAAACTTCAACAAGCGGCAGCCTAAAGCCCTCCCTCGTTTGTCTCTTTGCGTTTTTTTTTTTTGAAAAGGCACCCAAAAGAAAGAGACAAAGAAGAAGAAGGAGTGAGTGTTGATATGATTATGTAAATGTAAACAGGATTTCCTGCCGACTGGAAGCCGTTTTTCTCTCTGACCCGTTCTCCTTGCAAATCTTCCATTTAAGACAAATTCCCCCGGGGAGGCTGCTCCGCCGTTACTTAACGGGATAATTATGATATACTAAACCTTTCCAAGATCAGCCCCCCACCCCCCCACCACCACCACCACCACCCCTCCTCTTCCATCTCGTCTTTGCCTTCTCCCAGAATCACTCACTCTCTATCCATTTCTCTCTTTCTGTGTCGCTTATTCTGTCGTTTTCCTCTCAGGCCTCTCCTCTGCCTTCCGGGTTGTCTGTCCTGTAGCGCTGATTTGTGTCTCACGTGTCCGAATAGCCGTTATCTCAGATACAGCTGACTGTGAGGGGCAATATTGACACCGTTAGTTTTGGTCCGAGGTTGTTGAAATGACAGATGTTTTTTTCTGAAACGAATTAAGCTCATCCTCAGTCACTACAATTCATTTGATACTCAAAATCCTTTTACACTCAACAACTCTTAAAGTGGAATCATATGCCGTATATGCAATAGCAGGACAAAGACTAAGTTTGCATTATTACTTTCGAGCGATCAAACAATTTACAATGAAAATGTTCAGGACAATAAACTGTCATGCTGACTGTTTCCAGCTGGTTCTCTGTAATAGTCTATGTTCAAGAATTTCACTCAATTGTTTCAAAAGCCGTTGGTTTGTGAGTTTTAAAAATGTCAGTTTGACTTTTTATATTAGCAAAAAAATGAATATGTCTATTTCTCCTATCAAATGCTTATCAGCTGTACTTTGTAATTGTTGTTTTACCAGAAACAATGCTATATTAACTGAAAAAAAAATCTCTGTTTTTCTTGCCTCCCGCTGCATCCCTCATTTCACTGAACTTTATTTAACCACACGAGGCCTCACTGAGATTAAATATCTCCTTCACAGGATTTCATGGAGAATTCTTGAAAACAGCAATCTATAAGGCCACCATCTCTCATTGTTAGCTGTTTTGTATTCTATAGTCTAAAAAATGAAATACTTTAAGACACAGTTAAAACCCTTCGTAGGCAGCAGCTTGGGCCATTTCAATCTAATGCTAAGCAGCCAAATGTTGTTCAAAGCCATATAACTTTATTTGAAATCCCAGCAGGGATCACAAACTGTCGCAAAGTGCCAAAAATGTGAGGGTGAATGTATAAAATTGTGCAAGTTATTGTTTGAAGCCTTTTCCATTCAGCTGTGGAAGTCTTCTTCTCTAGCAAATCCTCCGTCTCACTTGGACCTTAACACCATGACCTCACAATGGAAGAATTGAGCAGCAATCACATTATATTCCACATATCCCTCTGCTATCCCACTGTGGTGTGTGTGTGTGTGTGTGTGTGTGTGTGTGTGTGTGTGTGTGTGTGTGTGTGTGTGTATGTGTGTGTGTGTGCGTGTGTGTGCGCGGAGCTGAGTGCTATCCATAATATACTTCGCTTACCCTTTGATCCCTCACAGCCAACAAGTCTTTCTGGAACAAAGGAACACACACTTTTGATATCAAGACTCGGAAATGTAAAAGAGAGAGCAGAAATCACGCTGCTCCAAACATTTCATAATGCAGACGTACAGCTTAATTGCAATTCCGCGCGGTTGTTTGGTTCCTTATTTACTCCTACAACTTTGTTACAGAGCCACACGTCAAACTATTTACGCGCTGGTGTAAGCACTTACGGCTACGACTCTTTTCGCTTGACAACGGCCATAAACAGAGGAGCGAGAGATCAAAACTGTTCATCAGAGAGCGTGACAGATGACAGATATGGCAAGAGATTTTCCATGATCTTCTGCGCACATTCGGGGGAGGACTTCAAGGGATGGAGAGGGAAAAAAAAGTGGGGCAACGCAGGATAAAAATGAAAATGAAAAAAATTTGATGAAAAATCAAAGAAAGGTTTTTGTTTTTTTTTCCACATGAGGTATTGCGACACAACAAATGGTAAAAACAGAAACTTCCCACTTTTAATAATGTGACCGCTCAATTATTTATTGCCAAACAGCGTGTGTGGTGGGACGATTCATTTGCTGCGCGTGAGGTGAAGGAGGACCATTATTTTTTTCACATTGTGGAGCGACCGCTGGTCACAATCGTTAGTTTGTGTGCTCGTAAATTACACGTATGTAACCAGAACCTGACTCCCTGGATCTCTGCTCTGACCTTGAGCGGGTGCAGACATGACAGATGACGTTGAAACGTTGTGAGCACACAGTTCAGTGGTGTGTTTAACCTCTTAAAGGGCCTGTCTAACATTTGGGAGAGCACATTTTTGGGTGTGATGTTTCGTTGAAATTACCTGTTCTTATTAAGACAACTCTAGCGCCAGATCACCAAGTATGATTGGGCCCAAAAATTCCCAGGGGAGGTAATCATATGTTGGGGGGGGAGGTGGTTTAGTTTGTGACATGCTCTAGCAATTCACAGAAACACTGATTTATGGTAAATGTAGTGTTGCTTACAATTTTTGGTAACGTTTTGTAAAAACCAGCGTTAATAAAAATGGTACATTTAAAGTTAAATAAACTGTAGATTTATAACCGCCAGCTGCAAGTTTTCAATAAACAATTGCTTAATAAATACTAATGCATGTTTGTTAACAGTGAAATAACTATTAACTTAAGTTTAACTAACAGTAAATTCAAAGTGTTTCAATGATGGTTAATATCAAGTGTTAATCAGTGTATAACTGAATATTGCTATATTAAATAAAGTTTCATGAACACAAATTGTTGTCGATATGATCAATCTAACGTCATTCAGCTGTATATTCAATGACACACAGGGATTTTTTTCATGGATATCTTTCCATGTAATCCATTCAAACACAGTGAAAGTTGGCACTTCGGCCAGAATGGTTTGTTTGGATTCAAATGTACTGGAAATACTGAGCATTTTCTGAGAAAAACACGAGGCGAAACATCACCCGAAAATACTGTTGTACTTCTACATCAGCTCGCAGGAGTATCAGAGGATCTACAAAGACTGCACCGCTGTTCTACAGTAAGTCTTTTTTTTGTTATATAGACCATCTTCAGGAAAGTGTCACGTGATAACTTTTTCTTTTCATTTTATTCATGAATAGATTTTGTTATGGTTATTTCATCTGAAATATACACTGTGCTAAGGTAACTATTGTCTTGTTCATTTGTATGTAAGTATGTCTTTAATTTTACTTTAATGGAGAAAAAATATATACCGATTATCGAAAAACTGAACAGGTGATTAAAGAAAGATTAAAAACTTCAGTATCAGGTGTGTATAAAATAGGGAGACTGCTCACGTCTACACGTTACATTACCAAACTACTCAATAAAGACACATGCGTTGCAGTCCAAACACATTCTCTCTGTGTGCCTCCCTGCTCCCTCTCCCTCCCAGCCCCATTGTTTTCCTGCTGAAATCCATAACATTTCTTTTGTTCCCCTACTTTCTGTAAGCCTGCTCTCTTATTTTCCCAAGGCCGAGAAACTTCAGGCATGAGAACCCCTGATATAAAACCAGGGAAATTTACCTGGGATTAGCAGCCATTGACAAATAACCTTGGTGATAGATGCACAGTAGATTTGGTTCAAAGCTCTCCCGGCAGCCTCAAAAGAGATTAGTTCACTTCTTATCAGGTCAGCCGCGTCGCCTGGGAAATGTGTTTAAAGTCACATTGATTTATTGAAAGATTCCCCAATAAGAAGATATCTCTCGACTTAAGGAGTGTGTGTGCCTGTGTGTTCCTATGTGTGTCATGTGAACGCGCGCCTCAAATAAATTACACTGCCTGTTCAAGCTTTAAGAAAAAAAAAAGAAAAAAAAACCTCCACACAAAGACATTTTCAACAAACGAGCGGTGCGCTTCAAACTAAAAAAGCACTTCTAGATAACTAGTGTTGAATACTGCCACTGGAGACAGACATTCCCATTCTCTCTCTACCTGTCTCGCCCACTCTCTCTCTCCATTTACCCCATGCTGATAGTGCTGCTGAAAACAGTGATTGTACAGTGGTGAGACACAGAGCGACGCTGACAGGGAGGTATAATAAGGCCTCTTTGTTCCCCAGAGAGGGAGAGAGAGATAGAGAGACATGCAGATAGAAAGTAAGGGGGGGTGGGGGGGGGGGGCAGCTTTCATTTACACCATTACCTTCTTAAGCGTCATTATCAGGCCAAGGAGAAGACGAGTGTGGGAAAGCAGGTGGGCCAGTCAGTGAGTGAAATGACGGATCTGACGTGTCGCTCATGAGGTCCATCTGAGGGACGACATTCTCAATTCATCCCTCTCGTTAGCCTCTAAACCTATTCCGCTCGCAAAAGTTCTTTCATCTCAATCAGAATAAATATTGGCAGTGTATTTTGTCTGAAAAAATTGCAACTTTTTTAGTTTCTTTAGTTCAAATGTTTCTATGCTAATGCTCTGATTAAGCGTAGGCACAAAAAAACATTTGGTATGGTCTTTTTTTTTTTTTTTTTTTATTTCTTAAAAAACCTGTTTTTGGTTGCCACAAGTGTGGCTAGAGATGTCCTGAGGTCTTGTTAGAAAAAAAAAACACACACAAAAAAACAGGGTTTAAGATATCCTTTCTTCCTATCTTAAATATTGTTTTTTTTGTTTGTTTGTTTTGTTTTTGTCACCACAAACACAGCTGTACATTTTTCCTAAGGTCTAGTTGAAAATGCCCGGGACTACCCTGGTCCCTCATCAGAAATATCTGGTGGTTGCTCAGTTACAAATGTTGACGCACAGTCTTGACCTCACCACCACCCCTCCACCGCGGGACACTGAAGGTCAGGCCATTAACATGTAATGTGAACAGGGTATGACAAGTTTTGTTCATATGTCCCACCCCTTTAAAATGAATACTGATCAGTTCTAGTTTGAGGCCTTCCCCAAGATTTTGGGTGCATTGATGAGGTCGTCCACTGGTGATAAGATAATAGAGTAGTCGGTATATTTTAACTACAATGCTTCCCAGGTGGTCGAACAGCATCTGCAACTCCCTCTACACACACCTCTACGATGTCTCACAATATCTGTAACATTCCGACCATCTCAGGCTCACTTCGCTCTGCGACAGGCCAGGTGTGTGAGTAAGTGTTTTGATATACTCTTTCTTGTGTTCTTTATTCATACTTCACACATTATTGCTGTAACTTTATCGAGTGTACAGACAGATGCTCCTTTCAGGGGAGATGCTGCTGCTGCCATCTAAAAATGATTATTTAGGCCTTTTCCCTGACCTTCAACTGTTCAGAGCAACTTAAAACACTGGTGGTGTTACCCATGAAAGACAGATGGGGGTGTCCACATACTTTTGGTAATGCAGCATACCTTCACATTCCTTTTTGTCCCCTCTCTCGGTCTCTGTCCTATCCTCCTTGTGTCTTTCTCTTTACCACCGTCCTTCCTCCCTCTCTTCAGTTTCTCTTCTCTGTCTCAGAAACCTCCCACCCTCCATCTCTCTCCCACCTCCTCCCCCCTCCCTGCCTTCATCCACATACCTCCATCCCTCCTTTCTCTGTCTCTGTCAGTTTCCATGCTTCCTCCATGCCTTCGTCTATCTCTCCCGCTGTTTGCTTTTAACTCTTGAGGTCATCCGGGACCCCTGGGCAGCTATCCCAGAATGCTGAGCCGGCTAACGTCCTGCGGAGTTGCCTTCTGGACAGAGCAGACAACCGAGCCAGGACTCGATCGGTGCTCGGACTCAACCATGTATTCAGCCGCTGCTCCACCCAGAAAAAAGGGGGATCTTCAAAGGTTCTTTGGTTAGGGCGGTGGTTCTATATCGAATCGTAGAAACTACAGCAAACCTCTGATTGTTAAATGTACTACATGTAGCATTGTAACATCAATAAATCATTACCACCTTCATTTGTAGACATTAGTGTAATTACCACAAACAACCAACCATGAAGACTGGCAGCTTTCATTGGCATTTCTAATGTGTTTTACATTGTGTGCCAGGCTGCTTTATGGCACAAAAAGAGATTTCTTTAGAACACAAAACAGCTATAACAGGGCTGTTCCTTCTAGTCTGAACGGAGGTAAAGCTTTCAGAGATTCTGGCAGGCAGATAGTGTAAGAAGCAAAAAATAAAAGAAATGCATAAAAATAAGACAAAGGAGGGAGGAGACGGAGGAAGAATCTTGTTTGTGTCAGGAAACGGCGGGGAAAAGGCGGAAAAGGGCACTGCTGGGATGTCACTAAATACAAGTACTCAAGTATTGTGTCCACTTTTGAGATACGTATGTTGTTCTTGAGAACATCCATTAAGCTAATTTTCTACTTCTATGTTGTACTTGTACTATCACAACTACTTTGTACTTTATACTCATCAGCATATTAGGATCCCTGACTGTTCATAATCTGTGCAAGAAGCCAGTGAATTAAGGGAAGTCGGGATCTTAGTACCATTCAGCATCCCAACAATACAAGACAATGTGCATGTTTTTGGCAGTGGCCCATCATCGGTTTTGGCCCACCAAGGGAAAAAAGTTTGGGCACCTCTGTTCTATACTAACTTACTCATTATACGGAATGACTCCAATGATGTATCATCAATTATATTCTACTATTAATCACTTCTATTTATTATTGATCCTGTATGGAGGTGGGGCTTATTTTACCTACTTTACATGATGTTGAGGAAGTCGTGGTAATGTAGTGGAGAAGAAGTACCAAGCAGCAGAAAAAAATAGATATACTCAAGTCAAGTACAAGTTCCTCTAAAGTTACTTTTCAGTCTTTTCAAAATAATATTTAAGAATTTAAACACTTAATTTAGCATTTTAATAGAGGCATTTGAGCAAAAGTGCAAATCTACCTGTAACAATCTGTTGTGTTATGCATGTAAAGAACAACAAAACATCTCAAACCACTGTTGTTAAAGAAAGAAATGTTGCCGCAGCCACATAATCAACAAGTTCAGAACTCAGAATTACAGTAATGCTCCAGCGTAGAGGCAACTGCAGCGTGTGCCTGCTGTCACGTCACTGTCAAGTTACAAAGTTCTGTATGAAGTCCCTGTGTCTATGAAGCTCTCTCCTCGCCATGCCCCCTCTCACGACTTATCACTGGGATGACACATAAAAATGTACCATCCAAAGGCTGGAAAAGCATATATTGGAAAACCCCTGCCCTGTTGAGTTCAAGAGAAGCTAACACAAAGGCTGCAATGGTTAGCTGTAAAGCTGTAATTTCTACAAAGTTTCTGACCGTGTACGCACAAAAACATGCAACAGCAAAGTGTTAGATCTGTGTAGAATGGAGGGGTAATATCAAGATGATAAGGAATCGGTAGTCAGACATTGATGTTCGAATGTCGCTCACACACGCGCCTCTCTCTCTGCAACGTGGCAGCGACAAAGATCTCTTGTCTCGTTGAAAGGCCATGTTCTTATGTGCCTTTATGTTCCGCCGTGTGACGGAGTGTGTGCACGCCCGCATTCATCTATAAGTGTCCAAACCGTGCTGATAAACAGACGAGCCAGTGATCAATACATAACAGGGAGAGTCAAAAACAATATCTCAGCATCGGGGCCTGTGTCTATAAAATGCCTGTGTTGATTCGATAGTGGGGGAGGGGGAGAGGAAGAGAGCGAAACGGGCCCTGCTTGACCAGGAGGTGGATGAAGAAATCAATCTGCGCATCTCTGCATTCAAACAAAAAGGACATATATTGAGACGAAACGATCTTCCTTAACACCTTGAGGAAGGATGGAAACTTAATATTCTAGATGTTTTTTCTTGAGCAAACAGAAATATCTAAATGTGTAAAATAGAGACTGGTAAATCAGAGCAAAATGAGCCCTGACATGTCATATTCTATTCCTCTATGTCTTTTTTAATCATTCTTTCAAATAGACCCTGACCAAAACTCGACTTTTGGGGTTGATGCTGATACTTCTATTTAAGAAGTACAACATTTTGACATCTATAAAATAGATTATCCTCAGCATCTTTTTCTGCATTATACAAGTATTAAGTCGACACATATGATATAGATGCTAATACCGATACATCTGTGATATGCCAATACCAGGCTCGATAACAAATCAGCAACTTCATACACAAGGAATCACCAAAAACCATAGCAAGAATTGTGGGACACCTCATATTCATGGCTGACTCTTACAATCCATTCGACAGTACATTCTCTTCCCCTATCAAACACGGTGCTGTGTTTATCTCTAATGGCCACCCCCCTGGCTTAAGTATATGGTAACATGTTTGTGTTTCAGCCCGACAGTGCCTTGTTGACATGCTTCTCTGACTGCGTATGAAACCGATCTGTCCTTGTGGCTGGGCTGCTCTGTTATCGCAGAGGGACAGTGATGAAGTCTGAGAGAGGACGACGAGCAAGAGGGACGGAAACAAAGAGAGAAAGAGAGAGAGAGAGAGCGAGAGAGACAGAAAGACGGTTACATAGGTCTTAGAACAAAGTGTCTGTGTGTGCGACAAAGAGCGCCGGCCAGCGCCAGTTGAGAGCAGCATCAAACGAACCCGGCTTTTGGACACAATGATATCGACAGAATGTCAAGAACAACAACAACCAACAGGGAGTGTGCGTTGTGTGTGTCTGTGTGGGTCCGCACAGCTGGGGATGTGTGCAGCATGATTACACCGGTGCATCTTGGTGTGTTTATGTGCGCGTGTGTGCGTGCCTCGTCAAAAACAAAGGAATCCAAATACACACTCGCGCATAAGCATAAATATCACTGGCTGTCAGTCAACTTCAAACAATGCAGCTGTAATCTATGATAACATAAATACAAGCAGCTGCAGGCAGCCTGAAGAAACTGCCACAGGAAAAGAGCTCTGAGTGAACCTGGCCTCGCTCTGACCATTAAAGGCAACTTCGCCAGGTCGGCGCTGAAACTCTCAGTCGGAGTGAAGTTCTGAAAAGTTGCCGGTGGAATTCCGGCGTCTCATTCGCTCCGAGCCTGATAAGAGCCGGTGGCCGGTGAGACCGCCGGACATGTAAACACCAGGAGGACTCGAAATCCCAGAGGTCTGTGCTCTGCTGGCTCTAACAGGGCTCTGCCTCTCATCAATAATCCCAGTTGTCAGACCTCCCTGCCGACAAGGAGCAGATCTGCATGTTCAGCCCCCCCCGCCCTTCCTCTCCGCACACATGCAGACTCACTCTTTGATCTCTCCCCAGTGGATATATTCTATTTCCTATTTCCGTCATCACCTGGTTCTGATTTAGAGGTCAGGAGAGGGAGTGCTGGATCAAGCCAGGCTAAATAGCTGTCACTCACATCAACAGCACTGCTAACTATCTGCCTTTCTGCTGCTGAAATTTGTTTTAACCCCCCCCCCCCCCCCGCCTTCTTTTTCTCTTCTCTGGCTGATTTTCCACCTATTCTTGACTTCTTTCCTATAAGAAAATGTTGCAATTGTTCGACAAATGTTAAGCCCCACTCCGTAATCCGTGGGCTGCACACTTGTGGCCACGGAATGCCCTTTTTCTCAATAAATGGCTTTAAGGGGAAACAATCATTGGGTGTAACAAATCATGCAGCAGGAAACATTTCTCAATCCAAAGAAGGTGGGGAGGGGGGGAGACGAATAAGAGCCTTAATACTTCTGTGAGGCGAGGACAGTGTCTGACTCTGACCTCTAGATGGTGCTGATCTTTTAGTTGTGTGTGAGTCTGCACAGAAGCGCCGGTGTGACAGACAGAGCAGTATGTGCAAACAACCTGTGTGTGTTGTCGTATTGCATTTTGATCTCGGAGCCGTGTGTGCACAAGAATGTAGACATACGTGTGTGTGTGTGTGTGTAAGAGTCGTCTTGTGTCTGCGTTGTGTGTGTGTATGTGGGTGTTTCTTTTCTTTCTTTTTTTTTTTTTTTTTTGTTTTTAAACAAGACAATAAAAACATTAATTTGCCCTGAAATCATTTCTGACGTAAATGTAGAGTGGTGCCCATTGGAACCCAGTAATGAAGCATGCGGCATCTCGCCGGCTCCTAATTTGACTAGTTAAATGACTCCATTACGTGTCTAACAGACAGAGGCAAATCATTTCTGGTCAGTTGAGGCTCACTTACCCGCGTCCTGGTGTTGGGGAAATGTCTATGTCTGTGGCTGGCTGACTGACTGACTGACTGACTGACTGACTGAGTAGCTGGCTGGCTGGATCTGGCTCATTCGCTCTGCCACTGCCTTTTATTTTTGTCTTTTGATTGGTCTTTTCTAAAATGGAGTGATATTTTGAATACATGTGTGGAGGCCAGAAAAAGCTCATTTATTCACGCGCCCCTGCTGTGCATTTATGTGTCTGTGTTAAATTTATTATAAGCTCCGATAAAATCAAATAAAAGAATGGATTTTTTTTATCAAAGTGTGTGAGAAAGAAAAAAAAAAGAAAAGAAAAAAGGAACAATGTGCCCAATTTGTGTAATCATATCCTTGTCAACGGTGTTATTTGGCTTCTGACAGAGAGACGGATATGGTGAGAGAGAGAGGGAGAGAGAGAGAGAGAGAGAGAGAGAGAGAGAGAGAGAGAGAGAGAGAGAGAGAGAAGATTAAAATATATTGAATTATTAAAAGGACTACCTGCTGTCCATCACTGTCACTTAACACATGTCGAATGTGAAGTGCCGTCCCAGCAGCCACTGGGTGGACATCTGTTACCACACACTCGCGTACACAGGCATTCACACACACACGTGCAGAGTGACACCCCAAATTTCTACATTCAAAGAAAAAAGAGAACTGTTTATTGTTGCTGAAAGCGGCACACACTCGCGCGTATATGCACACACAGTGCAGATCACCTGCCATCTTTACCCGACTCCCCCGAGACTCTAACGCTCACATTTGGACTTGTCTCCACTTGTCAAAATGAACATGCATTGTTTTTTTTCTTCTTCTTCGTTTTGAAGAAGGAAAAAAAAAGCGGGGTTGCTTAAACTTCCACTTCCTCGACCCATTAGCATCCTCCCGATCCTCCAAAGCACTGATTAGAGACCTGATGTGACTACCAATGATCAATCATCAAAAGCTCCTAAAAACTTTTTTTTTTCCATCGCGATGGTTTGAAATTTTGACGCATAAATAATTCTGCGCACTCACAATAAAAGAAGCATAACAGTTGTTGTGATATTCATATGGACATGCATATTTTATATTGAACTTAAGGGGGGGAATTTCATTGCCAAAATTCGCTTCTAGTAAAACATGATAAATTCATAGACTTGGAAAAATGGAGCGCATGATGAGCACAAACAATGGGAACAATCCAGAGAATAAAATAGAGGAGTAGAGCGGCGTGAGCCGGCGATTACGTCCTCCGTTTAAAGACGACTGGGAAACATTTTCCGGCGTGTGTGACGTGTACGCCTTCATGTCTGTTTAATCCAGAGTGCACCTGTGTGGCTCATCCCTCATGTTCTTCATATTGCAATAAGAGAACCACACACTCACACATGCTGGCAGATTAGCGGTGTCCACTCAGGTACAATCTTCCATCACACCATGTACTCAGACCTAAGACGTACACTGATCAGCTCTGGAAACATTCAACCTCGTGAACCCTGGACTTGCAGCCTGGCACGTGCGTTTGGGTCTGGTGGTGCTCGCCTGTGCGTGTGTGTGTGTGTGTGTTTGTGTGTGTGTGTGTGTGTGTGCGTGTTCCATGAAGCCTGACACGATGTCCTGCTGACTCTTCTGTTGGATGCAATGGGGTGATGAGTGACATGCCTGCATCACTGATAGCAGTCTGTCTCAATAGATTCACTCCAAAGGGGCTGGCGTGTGTCTGTGTGTGTGTGTGTGTGCATGTGTGTGTGCATGTGTGTGTGTGTGCGTGCGTGTGTGTGTGTGTTTAGGAAGTTGCGGTATGCTCTATGTGTGTGCGGGTCAATTAAACATAAAATGCTTTGAAGTTAGTCATCTACACTAACATAGACTCTCCTTCCAATCACATATTCGTCTTCTCCCCATTTGATTTTCTCTCTCATTCTCTCTGCCTCCTCCCCCCCCCAGGCACACTGTGTGTCAATAATGCTACCAGCTGCTCCACTGCTGCTGCTCTGTGTGTGTGCGTGTGTGTGCGTGTGTGTGCGTGTGCGCGTTTGTGTGTGTGACAAGAGAGAGAGAGAAAGAGAGAGAGAGAGAGAGAGAGAGACAGCGAAAGAGGCCTAAGTCTGGTGGACATAAAGGGCTTAATGTGATAGGTAATTATGTAGTCTGATCTCACATACAGGATTTAAGAGCTAACTATACCAGCCGCCTCCTGGAGACACACACAGTGATGCCTATAAATAACAGTCATATGACAGTGAGACAGACAGATAGACCGCTGAATAGATTGATAGAAACATGGGTAGATCCAGGCCTGTTAGTCTACTCTGAGCTCTGCACATGTAATGATGCGGCGACGGATAAAAAGTCAGGTCGCACCAAACATTTTGTCTGATAGGACGGAGACCACGTAACACGAGACTTTCACTATCAATGAATCAGCCCATCATTTTTTTTTTTTATATTAATCATTTTGTTTATAGAGTATTAGAAAATTGTGAACATGCCGCAAAATTTCCCAGAGCCCAAGGTAAAGTAAATTAAATTTAGATCATAATAAACAACAACAAAAAAACAAATCACCACAAAGAGGAGCTGGAGCCAGCAGTGTTTGGTTATTTCTGGTTGGTAATGACTTAATTCAAGCATCAGTGGTTATCAATTATTAATTCTTTATCCAAAATAATTGATGTAACACTTTATAATAACCATCATTAATGAATGGTTGGTCTAAACTTTATCTAGTAGTTATTTCACTGTTAAAAAAAAACAAATCAATTCGTTGAAAAACATTCATTTAATAATTGTAAAGGTTTTTAATGATAGTTAAATGCTGCACTAGTTTTAAAAAAATAATTTCCACACCTCATCCCTGCAAATTTGGGGTTTTAAAAGGTAAAAAAAGAAAGGTTACAACTCTGTGTGGTCACTTCACGAGTTTGATATTTAAAAGTTCAACGGAAGGAACGCGGCACGATGTAAGAAAAAGGTGCCTAAAATTAGGTGAGGTGGCTTTACTTTGCAACACAGCTCACTAGTTTATTTCAATACGACTGCACACAGCATACACGGATTAATTAAAGATAATGAAGTAAAGCAGTGACAAACGAAGAGAATCAAGCACGCAAAAAACAAAGACGATTAGGAAAAACAAATGGTTGCCCTGATGAAAATCATGAAATATCAACCAACTTTTTTCTCTCAATATTTATAAAGTCCATATTCAACAGTTTTGCCTCAGATGTGGGGCCCTGCTTAAATATTAATCATATTAAAGCATACAAATATGGAATATGAAAGCAATCTCTGCGAGGAGTGTTTTAAGGTTGGGGAACAGGGCTGCGCTTCTTTTTTTACAGTCTGTTTTATCCCTTCACTACCTTATGATACCCCTTGCTCACTTCCCCTGCCCCCGCCACCCGCCACCCTCCTCCAGTCCTCCCACTTCCTCTTCCTCCCTCCTCCTCCTCCTCCTCCTTTCGCAGCGCCGGGGTGCTCCTGTCGTTTGTGTGACTGTTGATCCTTGCAAAGAGGACAGATCAAATATTTCTCCTCCAGTGTATGAGGCTTTCCGCTGGGGCCTCACAGATATGATGATTGGGGCTGACGGACGGACGGGGGCCCCGGGTTTTGAAGTCTCTAACAGACAGCGGTGGCTTTGATAGCCCCCGCTCCTCTCACACTGGATCACCAAAGACACCAGGCGAAAAGAGAGGAGAAGGCGAGGAGGGGGGTTAAGGAGAGGAGGGCGCAAAAGACAGCGAGAGAGCGGGGAACAAAAGCATCTGTAGAGTGGTCAGGGCTGGCGGCGGCAGCAGCAGCAGCCGTCAGAGGCTTTTTGAAGTTTACACATGGCCCTCCCTTCCATTTCTTTTCCTCTTTTCCCCCCTTCTGCTCCTTCCTTCCCTGAAAGCCTTTTGCTTCCCTTGTCCTTGAATGCCTCACTCTTGCTTTCTGACGTCCTTCTCTCTTTCCTACCCCTCCGGTGACACCCCGGGTCGGCACGCTAGCTGGTGCGACTCGAGCAAACGGCAGCTCAGTTTGTCTATCCCACTTCCAGCCCCTGAAGACTCCCAAAACCCTGCGTCGCTATCCATCATCAACTTGATTTAAAGTGTTTCCCTGTGAGTACAAAGGGCGGGGGGGCCCGTCTGTCTGATATTTGTAGGCCCGATCAGCTTGAATATTTCACTATATGTAAACATTTAATTAAAAAGATGACATAGCCAACACATGATGTGTATGATACATTAGTGTTTTGTTCTGTTGGTGAAAATGTGCCAACAGTACGTGAGTTGTGCCAAACAATGGCCGCTGTCAGGACACATGCTGCAGACTGGATAAGCACGGTGCTATATTGACCCAAAATGAAGTGGACTGTTTTTTAATATACCATTTTATATTGCCTTTGCTTGTTGTTGGCTCACTGTTATGAAAACATGACATTACTCAGGACGTTGATACCGTCAGCTCTCTCAGCAGAAGCACCATCACTGAGCGGCCACATCTGTTAGTTGCAGGCTTACGTAGAACCCCGGTGTTAACAAGCACTGATATACGTACCTCATATATGTACTGCATTTTCAACGCGAGCACAGAAGAATCATAGTCGCCCGACGGACCCACAAGCGTAAGTTGGACAGAAATATATATCAAAGGTTCTTTGCTAACAATAGCCTCCATAACTACTAGATGTCAAAAATCAAGACGGGTTGGAGCACAAAACCAGTCGGTGTATTGAGTGTGTGAAAGAATGTGTGCTTTTTTAATTTCAAAAGTCAGCTTTGAGCCTGCCTTTAACGCGACTTCAGGAGACACAACAGGGGAAAACGGAATTTTAAAACCGGGGGACACGCTGGATTGTGACCCAGTTTACACCCCAGCTTTTATATTAAGAAAAGAAAAGTAAACTTTTCCCTCCATTTGTTCTGCACTCTCTGTACATTACAGTATACAGTGATACTAGCTGACACCCGACAGATGGCTTTTGTCAGGCCTGGAGAGCAAGAGTTAACCCAATCCTCTGTTCGCCCTCCCTCCATCCCTCTCTTCTTTTTAAATGTCTCCCATATAAACAGATTTTGTTGCTGCTTAAAGTGGGCTCAAAATTAAAGCGTATCGTTTTACACACACATTGCATGCATATTACGGAGCCCCAGCTGGTGGCAGGCTGCTCTTAAGAGCCATATGATTAAGTTAGAGGTTGGGGTATCCGATAAGATTTGAGCTCTCTGCCTCTCTCTCTATCTCCCTGCCTATTTTACTGCAAACTTATTAAATGGAGGAAACGACATAATTTTTTTCTGAGTGTATGTGTAATTATTGTCACACACCTGTGACTCCCTGCCATCCACGACAGGGAGGAAGAGAAGGGAAGGAGGGATGATGAGGAGGGGAGGGGGGGTTGGAATGAGGAGAAATGTCGTTGGGAGCAGCGGGAGTCCTCGTTTCAGAAAAAAGGAAGGAGGATAAAGAGGAGAGGAAAAACAAGAGAGCTTGTTAATCATGCGCTTTCTGTCACTGGCTGAACACTGATATCCTAATGATTCACGCCGAGATAGTGACATCACAAGGGAGAGTAACGGAGAGACGCGGAGAGGGAAGGAAAACAAGAGGGGGGGAAGTGGCTGCAAACGAAGGAGACGAGCCTCAAAATGGACAGCTATAGCTCGACGCCGACGAGATGACAGAGAGCATGAAATATCAAAAAAGAACCAGACAGAAACTGGGAGATGTCCCTCCGAATCTGTTGTTACATTCCTCACAAACAGGCACTTGTTTAATTTGAACAGAATGTTTCTCAAGGAATCGCTGTTGTGAAAGTTTCCCAGCCAAGTTTCACTCTGCAATTTCTCTCTCTCTCCCTCTCTCTCTCTCTCCCTCTCTCTCTCCTTTTTCTTTTTTTTTTTTTTTTCCTAGATCGCCGTCTACCTCGGCGGACCACCCCGTCGAAGGCAACAGCATGCGATATGATCCTCATGAGACAAAGGAAATTACCTATTAAGTGGGAGAGATGATCTTCCTTTAGCCACTCTCCAAAAAAGTGAGTCACGATGTTGTAATTGTTTACCTTTGACTCAGCCCATAAGTCTCTCCTCCCATCTCTCTGTTCGGTTGTAACATAATATTTTGCGACGCTGCTTTCAGAAGCCCAGCTCTGACACTCCTCTCTCTTTTTTTTTTTTTCTTCTCTCTCTCTCTCTATCTGTTCTAACAGGACAGATGTCATCGCCCCAAACAGTCTGAGTCATTGTACGCCTCCACACCCCTGAGTAACCCAAGGACATCAGGGGAGGGAGGACTGTAATTTTACATTTAAGACGTTTAGTTGATACTCTTAGTCGTGGCATCTTGAGGGTTCAGTGTCTCGCTCAAGGTCACGCTGACGGGACCGGTAGTGCAAGGAAATAAATCAAAAAGGAGCGCTGTGTGCGCGTGACCTCTGGTTACTTATTCATCATCGAGGAAAATACAACTGCGAAAGGAAAAAAACTTATTGCAGATCAAAAAAAAAAAAAACGTGAAAACATGCAAACAAACATCAGTAAGATGCACTGCTCATTGTCTCATCTCAGTCCAAACAGGTGGTGAGCTGTGTCTGTGAACTCCGCCGCTGCACAGAGGACAGTAAACTCATGAACCTGTGACCTCACGTATCTTTTGATCCCTCGGTATCCTGTTGTATTATATATCAGCCGCTTGATACAACAGCTCAAGCAGATATTCAGGAACTTGTTTTTTTTTTTTTTTTCATAGTTCGGCAGGACTCAAAAGGGTTGTTTGTCTGTGCCGAGGCAGTTTTCCCCCCAGATCGAGGAGATCTGGAAAAAAAAGCAAGGAAAAAAAAAGGGCTGGAAATAGCATCGCTGAGCGAGCGGGCTGCGTGTGCTTTTTTTGGGTGTAATGTTTTAATAGAAAGCAGATGGTTACAGATGCAGGGGCCGAGCGCCGGTGATGACACATCTTTAATATTTTAGAGTGGTCTTTGCTGTAAATGTTGCAGCAGCTGTTTCCCAAAGCTGTAAATTTACAGCATTTTTTTTTCTTCCTTTTTTTTTTTCCTTTGTGTGTGTGTGTGTGTGTGTGTGTGTATGTGTGACTGACAGCTATTGGATTTACTGTAAATTACAGAAATGAATATGGAAAAGTGATGAAAAGGCAGCGAAAGGGGAGGAGGCTGCGCGTGTGTGTGAAAGTGTGTATGCACCCCGCGACTGTTTGCCGTTGAATCAGTTCCTCCTCATTCTGAACCCCGCTGATTATTCTCTTATTTTAGTTTGTTAGAGGCGGCTCACACACTGTTGCCCTGCGAATTTAGAAACTGATATTCAAATGTAAAGTGATACTAAAATAATGAGATGGAGGGAAGAGAAAGGTTGGGTGGAGGGAGAAGGGAGGCTGGGACGATAAATATATATTTGTATTGTGTTTGCATTGCGGCCGTTGGTTTAGTTTTAATGTCAGCAGAGAGAAGGGGTTTTTTGCCGATGCTTTTGAGCTGAGGTGATTGTCATCAATTCGCGTCTTGGCATTTAAACCACCCTCTTCAAATATGAGTATTTGAAATGCAAATACAGCTGCGTTTGCCCAGACAAATTAAAAGACACACACAGGAGTAGAAGGGAAAAAAAAAAAAAAAATCAATTTTGAAGACATACACTTTTACCGGTTTTTATCATCAGAGTTTGCATTGTCAAACACTCCCGTCTTTGTCTCTTTACGGAGAGAGAGCGGCAACACCGGCAGATAATGCGGCTCGCAGCAAAAAAACCGGCAAACTGCCTGATTATGTATTTGTTTGTAGTTTTGTCCGCCGAGCAGAGAAAAAGGGGAAGAGACAGAGAGGTGCTGTTTTTATCTTGCCCTTGGCTTCACTGTTTAAGCCTCGTGAGGTGTGTTCGATTAACTGCTTTCTTTTTTTTCTTTTTTTTTCCACCCCACAAGACACAGTGAGAAAATATGATTCGCATTTTTCCCCCTCTCTCCATCTCTCTGACACTACAGTTATTTAAACATCAATAGCAATGCGTCTTCTTTAGCACACACTCTTTCTCATATTGATATTTGTATATGATCATTACTTTTGGCCATGCACGCTTTGTTATACTGCGTCAGCTTCAATAGGTGTAAGATCCAATACTGCAACCTCTGCATTCAAGGCCCCAAAAAAACCAATAGACTGTAGTGTGGCTCACTTTATTGTGTAAGGGAATCTAGTGCAGGAGCATACAGGATAGATTAAACATACACTGAGAAAAAAAAGACAACTCTGAAATTGCGTGAAGTGATGGTAGTTTGAATCCTTGCTGGAAACCCCCCCAACCAAGGAATCAGCGCACTGTGTTCAAAAGAAAGAGTTGTTCTTATACAACTTCAGGTAAGCTGCTGGCGCTCTTTCACAAACAGGAAAATGAAGAAAGAGAGAAAAAAAAAAGTCATGTAAAGAAAAAAGTTGTGCACGCTGGCTCACTTTTGATAAAGTTGCTGAATATTTGTTTTCTTAATTAACAAGCCAAGCTATTTTTTTTTTTTTTGTCAGATGATGAAGGGAGGAAGGAGGGGGTGGAGGGGTGGTGGGTGGGGGTGGTCGTTGATGGACGGATGGTGTTGATCACTGCAAGGATTCATTAGCAAAGGAGGAGAGAAGAACCCCCCCTCCTCCCGCGCTCCCCTTCTTCTTCCTCCTCTCGCTCTATCTGCTGTACAGTCTGCTAATCCACATGAAACCGTTCAGCCTATTGACTGCTTCCACTGATTGTATCGTGTGTGTGTGTGTGTGTGTGTGTGTGTTACAAAAGTTCATTTTTAGCCCAAAATAACCAGAAAAAAGATAACTTTATAATTCTGGACATATTGTTTGACAAATGATGACACCTTATAATGGTGATCTTTTCCATTTTTTCTATGGTGTATAAAGGGACGAAGCAAAGTTTAACAAGGACCGCGTGTGAGGAGGACGAGTAGAAGCGCGTGTGTGTGTGTCTGAAGAGGAGGGGGGGATGTGATAAGGGGAGGTGGGGGATGACTACCTGCAGAGAGCCAGCGTCCAAATGAGAACATAATAACAACATCAGAGAGCGAGGAGAGGGATTGTCTGCGAGATGACAACAGTATTAGAGAGAAGTCAGATAATTAAGAAATGCACTTAGTGTTTTGTCAAAAGTGGCCGTCACTGGCGGAGATGGAGTTTAGCTCAGTGTATTTGTGTGTGTGTGTGTTTTCATCCTGTGCCCCATACTGCAGATAATGAGCCCAGTAAAAAAAGAAAAAAAAAAAAAAAAGAAAAAAAAAAAAAGATGAAGGGAATAAGAAGAAGAGTAGGAAAAAAAACAAAACAATAAACAGCGAGAAAATCAATCAAATAATTTAAATGAAGAGTTGCGTTCTGTCCACAGAAGGATGCCAAGTTCTTTTGGGCATTTCTGATGTAGCTGTCCAGTCAGGGAAAATGAGACATGTCTTGGATAGGAAGCAAACAAGAGGGGTGGCAGTGGATGGGAAGGAGGGAGGGATGGATGGATAGAGGGGAGTTGGGGGGAGGGAGGGTGAGCCACAGAAATAAACCCAACTCCCATCTGATGAGCAGCTTGTCCATAATACTGAATCCCCATCTCTTGCCAAGTCTGCTTCTTGATACAGAAACACGATAAGTGCAGATTTTTTGAATAGATTCCCTTCTTGTTCATTTGCCCCCCCCCCCCACGCTCCAGCCCCCCACTCCTCGTTTGCTTTTGGCCTGGAAGCACTTCTAGCCGGTGCCATGGATAATCAGGTGGCTGTTTTTTGTCGCTCTGCCCCCCCATGACGCGATAATGAAATTAAAGAAGTGGAAGGGAATAAAGAAGAAAAAAAAAAAAAAAAAATAGATGCCTTCATCTCTGTCTTTTTGCACCCGACAACTACAGGACAGATGATGTGGCCATCTTGAGATCGTTTGTCATCTGTCAGGCAGCGTTGACCTTGCAATGAATGCCGGCCGTCGCACCGAAATCATCTTTTACGGCGTGAAAAAAAAAAAAAAGCCAGCGAAAGATGGAGGGAGACAGAAAGAGAGAGGGCTGTTGTTTTCGGTAATAAAGACAACATTTATGCCTTCCATTCGCGCTGCCAGTTAAAAGAGGCACAAACATGGAAATCCATTATGGAACGCTCCTTAAAAGTGTGACCAATCCTTGTTCAGTCAATTAGAGTCTGGAGACTGAGAATATGATGTTTGTCTGTTTAGCCCCCGACACATACAGATCAGCCTGGATTTGATGATGGAAAGAGAGATTCCTTTTTTTATTTTCTCTCCACAGAGATAGAGTGAGGAAAAAGAGAGGAGAAAAAAGAGAGAGAGAGAGACGGAGGGATGGAGGGGCAGCGCAGCCAAGCTCTGCTTATCTCTTTTCTTCTCTGCTTTCTTGCTTTTTTCTCTTCCCCTCCCATATACAAAAGCATTAATGTGCGCAGCTATGTGCTTTGCCATTGTTCTGTGTTTAAAAGCTTAAAAAGGGACGTTGTTTGTGTAACTGGCAGAGTTGGCGGTGCGCGGCCGTGTCCAAAAGCCCGTACTTAAAGTTTGCTCGGTGAAAAAAAAAAATTTAAAAAAAAAGGCCGCACAAAAGGGAGTGATAGAAAAGCAGTTAATAAGAGTGGTTACCCCAGAATGAGCGGGGATGAGGTTTCACATTAAAAAAGATTTATCTTAAAGTATGGTGCTAATCCCTCCAGTTTTAATCCACCCACCACACCCCCCCACCCCCCATTCCCAGACCCTCCCCTCGCAGCACCCTTTTCATTCCTGCCGAGGGATAATAAAAAACTATAAACCATAAAGTTCTTACAATTTCTGGAAACTGGCAAACGCACGGCGCCCTGATTTTACAAGGATTCCTGGCCAGTGAATCACAGAACTAGGAGGACTCATCTCTCGCACAACAGATTATTAAGTGAAAGAGGAAGTGGTGGGGTACAGCGGAGGGCAGCAAGGACAAAGGAAGAAGAGAGGAGCGGAGGAGAGGAGTGCATGTTTGCTATGACCTATTTGATGATTATCGCGATGGCAGCGGTAGTGGTGATAGGTGGCGGAGGGGTGTTGTCATGCTCTCTGTCACACTCGGCTGTGTCATACACGCTGGATGGATGCCTCTGTCCACTGCAAGCTGCTTGAATGAGGAAGCATATGGGTGTATGAGAACCTCAGCCCACTTCATGAATATTTGATTCATATTTCCTGTGTGTGTATGTGTGACAGAGAGAGAGAGAGAGAAAAAAGAAAAAGGAGAAAAAGGGAGGAAGGATATTTTTTTCTCTCTCTCTCTCTTTCACTTGTCATTGCAAAAACTCACAAGGCTTACTTTGTGGCATTCTAATCATAATTGCCAATCCTGAATACAAATCTCTCAGCGCTAAACACATCGAGTGAAATTGAAATGACAAAACGAAGCTCATATAACGGTGTAATCAAAGATACATTCAGGGGGAAAAAGATGGAGGAAGAAAAAAAAAAAAAGTTGAGAGTGTTCTTCCGCAACCAGTATGAGATGAGGATCAGGGGCCAGTTATTAACTCGGCCCGGGAACAAAGAACTCCAGTGTTGGAGGGCAGCTTAACGCTGAGCCAGTTACTGTACCTTTCAAAACTAATATGTAACCATATCTGTTTTAAAAGGACGATTCATATTACTGTGAATGCACAAGGAAAGTTGTTCCCATCCCTGCGACCCAGGAAACTCGAATCCCACTTGTAATAACCCCCGCACACACACACACACACACACACACACACACACACTCACACTCATACACTTGCTCAATTGTAGGCCTGGCCTTTTGTGGAAACCATCTCATTTAAAAAGATGGGGACATAAAATTTTTGTAATGATGTAAAACATCTTCAGCTTTTTTTGACAGCACAATGGTGCTTATTGTGCTTTATTGTTACTGTGGCGACTCCAAAGGTCGCCGTGGGTGTGGCCGGGCGGACAAGGGTGGCACTGAATGAAAATTGGGTTATATGTGATCAACTAAGTTATTAATCAGATTAAAATGGATTCCCTCTGCCTGCTGTTTAACTAGGCAGGGGGAGAAAAAAAAAAAAAAAAAGGAAAAGAAATAAAGACGGAGCGAGGAGGGAAAGCGAGGCAGAACAATAGGCCACTGTTTACTCATGCAAGAGCAAAGAAAGTCATTGTTTTCGGGAGCTGAAGTCATTGTTGCAGATGAGTTTTGATAAGGGCCGGCTCTGTGAAACATCCCACTGCATGTAACCAGTCGCTCTAAAAGCATGTGCCCTTGCCACGGATGCCCCCTCGCTTCATCCAGGTAACCTCTCTAATCCTGATTAAATCACTGTAATTAGAACAAGCAGTGTTCCTCCACCCCCATATTTCCCTAATAAAACAATGCCGCGGTTTAAATCCGGTCGCTGGGATTTGCAACGCAACAATGCAGTTTATATCCATCTCTGCCGAGGAATTAAGTGTATTTTCTAACTGCTAATGTTATAACGTTGCTGGCTTATTTGTCTCGATGCTCGCTATTCTTTTCCTTATTCCCCCCGCGGTTTGTGTTCTCTCCATCTCTGTGTTTTTCCTTTGCGCAACTTTGTTTATTTGAGTCTTATTTATTTGTTTTCTTGGCGCTTTTTGATGTTTAAATCAAACACGTTTTTAGCGAGTGGTCGGGATCATCCTTCACTACGGGAAATAATGCAAGTTATTTGTCTTTAATTGCCTCAGAGCTTTTCAAACACGCCAACTTGCCGCCTATGTGTCTATACCTGTGTATATTTTTTGTTTTTATTAGTATCGCTGCATGCCTCCATTGATGTGGAATAACAGAGGAAATAAAAGTTGACATAGTTTCTTCTTTTTTTCTTTTTTTTTTTACCCCCCCTCCAACCCCCTGTTCCCTCTCTGTCTGCCTGACTCTCTGTTGTTTTTTATATATCTGTGTTTTTCCTTGAAGTTGCTGCGGCATTGTCTCATTATGTGTCGACTAGCTGTGTAAGTGTAGTTATTATGCCTGTGTGTCTCTGCCTGGCGGTACTCTCTCTCTCTCTCTCTCTCTTTCTCTCGCTCTCTCTCTCTCTGTCTCTCTCTCTCTCTCCGTCTCCACTGTCTCTCTCTGTCTCTCTCTCGGAGGATGAGGAGCTTTTTGAGTACAACTCCTCTGAGGCGTCCTCCTCACATCTCCGGGGCGCCTGGGGAAGGGAACGTTGCATTCTTAAGAGGAGCAACTCAAACTGAACAAAGTCTACAGGAGTCAGGGAAGAAAAGAAACAAACAGCAAACTAACGAGATGGGAAGCAGAGATCATGTCAAATATATCGGGTTGGAAGGCCAATTTATAACCCATTGTTTCATGTGTTTCAGTATTGAATGCGATGCGCACTAACGTGGCTATGAGTGTGCACAGGGGGAAAGGGTATGCAGACTTGCATATATACATAAAAGCACTTGATTTTTTTTTACGTGAGCACACACAAACATACACACACACACATGCACACGCACACATATATAGCGTATGAATGTGATCTCCAGCTGCCGGTAACCTCCCAGCTCCCACGCTGTCTTCGCTTCTGTTTCCCCATCCTGTTTCCAAAATAATGAATAGAATAATTGTCATGTAACTTCGCAATAATCCAGCATTCGTCTCTATTTCCTTTTCAAGGGCAACTCGATACTGCCCTTCATTCACTGCACTGTACTTCCAGGAAACGTGATGTGGCCAATATCATTGACGGTATTACTGCTTATGGTTGAGAGAGAGAGGATAGGGAAAAAAATATGAAGCCTTTTCAAAAAGGCCCTTTCAGCAGGAGCAGCAGTTAATATCTGGGGAATTAGCGAGGTCAAAATATTTTTAGAGTTATCACATCTGCGGAGGAGAAAAGAGAGGGAGAGCGGGAGAGTGAGCAACAGGTACCATCCTTAGGGCTTGACAGCAGCTATTACACTTAATTGCTCTTTGAAAACTACGCTATTTGCACTTTTGGGTGACAAGGTGATAATTCACCTCTGCACAAGTTAAACTGGTAATATTGTTGCACATGTGAAATAGCACCTCGCCTTCACCAGCCGTCAAAGCTGTCATCTCCGCATGGCGGAGGCACACAATGAGAGCCTGGGGAAGTGTTTCACCAACAGTCGTCTTCTTCTTCTCAGTTAAAGACAGACCGACAGGCCTCCAGACGGCTTAATCACTGGAGGAGCCCGTGCCCTCCAGCAACAAGGAGGGAAAGAAAGACAGAGAGCGAGAGATAAAGGAAAGGGAGGATCCTGGAGTGTGGGAAAGTGAAATGCAGAGATCCAAGAGGAGAGGAAGAAGTGCTAATGGACTCTGGTCTGGTCTGAACAGAGCACCATCAGTGGTCGAGTTTCCATGCACTCAAAGTCAGATATTGGTCAAACTCTGGTTGAAGTTTTAATCAGGTTAAGCTGTTTACAAGAACCTTTGCAAGCCTGCAATTCAATTTGCCATGAATAAATGATTTAACTGGACAGTCTGGTCCTCTGACATAACCAAGAGTTCAAGGCAGATTCTTGACCTGATGCTGACATTCTCTGACCCAAAACCAATGCAACTGATCACAGAGGGGATTTTGTAAGAAAACATAATCACAGTTTCCAAAAAGTAAATTGTGTTTTATTGCAACTTAGGACTTAATGTTATTTTTTTGAACATTATTCATGCCTCAACAACATAATTATACTTACTCACTTAGTTGCTTAGATCTGGGAATGCAGCTCAAAAGAAATGAGGCTGGACAATGAATGAGTCAGGTCAGGTCAGTACGTTTTTAACACAGACGTTATAATGTTTTGAAGACAAAATAACACAATCTTCTTCTTGCACATTAAGGCTATATTTTATAAGGAAAAACAATGTACTATTGCTCAGCTCAGTACACGCAGGGGTTACAGCCTTTCTTGGTCTGGTTTTACCAGTTCGCAGATGATAACAAATGTCAGCAAACTTCAAATAGATGCTGTTGTGTAACTAACATTACTACGTCTTCCCTACTTATGCTATGGTCACCCTTATTGTTTACATTTGTTGCCAAAATGGTGGCTATCAACAAAAGGTTCATAAGCTCCATTTAGACGGACTCTGATTTTCTTCCAATTCCATATATAAATTCCTGAACCTTGTGTATCAGCTGATACCAAGGACTGGTCCAATACCAGTGTGTTAAAAAACTACATTAATATATATTTATCATTCTTTCACAGATGTTTACTACTAACACTGCATGGATGTTATGTTTTGTATGTGCTTAAAGTTACACAAGTTGCTTGCTGTTTATGGATACTGTTGACCTCTGCAGTATAATTTCAGATTTCAGTTGCATACAGGTGTTTAGGACTCTGCCAGGATGCAGCGGGGTCCTGTTTCTAAATAACTAAATTACATGGTAACGGATCACTGCATAGATTTGTGTACATCCCTACTTTTTTTGGAAGGGAAACCCACGTAAGCTAAACAATCACTACCAAAACTCTCAGTTGTGAAGTTTAAGACTTCCTGTTTCAACCCTGACTTACAATCCTTGCTGTAAACTATATGCTCTTCTTATAATCCGTCTGCTTATACAACTGCTCATGTTTCTTGCCCCATGAGACTTTGTTATAGCGATGTTGACGCGTTCCCAGATCTTTAGCCGTTACTATGGTGAGTATATAGCTGCTAAAAACAAGAGCTGATAAATCAAAATGATCATTAACTAAGAGATGACAATCCCGCTCTTTGCCTGAATATCTCTACACTGTCGCTGATGAGTAGTTGCTGGAAGAATCCCAGTAACAGTGTAACCTATTGAAGCTCACAACATTACTGAAGTGAAGGAGTATAGAGGTGGAACAAAAGATTTTCAGATATTTCTCAATGCAAACCGTGCGGATATACAGGACTTTGTGTCCTTGTTGCTTTGGTGTAGTCTTGTATTGTAGACACGTCTACACTGAACATGGGAAGGAAGTAGAAATAATGGTGCAGCCACAATGAAAGGACAAAAGTATGACTGGTTTTGTGTACACTACCTGAAAATAGTCTTTTAACCCTTGACCATTTAACTACTTGAGTCTATTAAGCAAATGAATGATGGCAATTTTGAAACCCACCTATCCATGGCCTTAATTTATCCTCAATACAGGTTCTATTGTGTGAATGAGTATGAGCACCACCTGCCCCCACCAGGATCCTCTGGTGTCAAACTGCTGAACTTTCAGACCTACATTTAAGTGTACAAAATAATTTCCGCTGTGCAGGTAAGCTATCCGTCTGGCTCATTAGTAAACACGGAGGTGTCTGGGAGCAATAAGTACCCGAGCTCTTTTGCACTTGTCAAAGCATTTTGTGTGAGTGTTTATGTGTGTGAGTGTTTATGTGTGTGAGCGCATGTTTGCTGGAGACAAACAGCAACCAAATTCATGGTAATTAACCACCTGATGAGGACAGTATTATTGGCAATTACCAGGTTTTGCATTATCACAAGTTTAAATGTGTGCGTGTGTGTGTGTGTGTGTGTGTGTTCGTGAGTGTAAATGCATGCATACAGGTGTGTGAGCCTTGATTGGACACACAGAGCATGAAATAAAAGTGGTGTTTTTTGAGGATGGAGTCACGTTGAATGGAGAAAGTGATGGCGAGTGTCACTGTCGCTGTCGGCACCGTTGGATCAAGTCAGGAAATATTTGTAAAAGCAATTAATTATGGGCACCCCCTCCAGTTAAAACTCTTGTTTTTTCTTTTGGTTCCCCCAGTTAAATGTTTGAGCTTCATTGTGTAGAATGATACATGTGACACTAGCTGTTTTTACATCCATTGCTCAAAGTGTTTTTTCTGTGCTCATTGAAAATCTGATTTTAAAAGGCTGGCCTGACAGCATGAATTGTGACATCAGACATTGTTTTTGTGTATTCAGTGTACACAAGTGAGATGTGGAAACTGTGAAGTAGAAAACATCTTGTGTCCAAAATGTGCATATTAATATTAGGACATTTTAATGAGGTAGAAGGAGTAGATGCCTTTGTTACAAATGCCAATGTTACAATTATACATATTCAACATATCAGACACATATTATTGTTCCAAGCAGACTATTTGTTTATATGTCTTGATACATGTCTTTCACAGTTTTTTTCCCCATAAAGCTACATTTCAGGAAAAGTATTTATCGAATTATGAAGACGTGTATCTAAAGTTGCTCTGAAGACTCAACGTGGTAGTAAAAAAAACCTCCAAGTGCAACTTTATGTAGAACAATTTTAATCATATATACTTATACAATATTAGCCAGTCATTGACAAGAGTTTGCCCTGCATCTCCCCAACTTCCTTAATTTACTAACTATTCTTACACAAAAACATTTTTAAAAAGTTCATTATATCTTTGTGAAGTTCTCACATCTAATTTAGATATTACTTGAATTAAATGGGATGCAATCAAAAACAAACATACAATACTTATAATATAATAAGTTGGGTTAAGAAATAAAGGTTTTATGAAAGAAATTGTTGTAATGAAAAAAAAAAAGAGAGAAAACCAAGCTGGATCAGAAAAACTTTCTGCAGCTGGTAGACGACATACATCTGAGAAATCATATAATGGGTAGGATTTAGACAATGAGGAGGCATAGCAAGTGATTGCAAACGAATCAGTGTCAAAACATATTATTCTTGGTGTTTACAGCCCTGATAAAAAGTGATGTATAATCCTATCAAATGTTCAGAATCAAATGCAAACAGTGCGGTAAAATGAACCTATTGTGAATTACTGTGAACAAATTTCCCTGGCAAACAGTGTCTCAGGTATGGTGTGAAGGTGTAATCTATGAACTACTCTTAAACATTTTTAAACACCACTGTAGGCCTTAAATTTTATTAGAGTAGTATTAGTTAAAATAAATGTGACAGCTTTTTAATGTGTTTGTGAAAAGAGATAGAAATGACAATTAGTTGTGCATAAGTTTAGTCCATATTTGGGCTCGGCAGTTTGAAAAATACAGACCCGGGCTCCTTAATGTGTAATAATTGCGAGTGCTGTGTGTGTGTGTGTACATAAAGAGACAATGTTGGCTACTGTTTCTGTGTTATACTGACACCAGCATATGTGCGGCATGTGAGTGCGAGGCTTCAATTGTTGTGCCTACCTTTCTTCCACTTAAACCAGAGAAAGTGAAAATTACACCAGTAATGCCAACTGTGATCCACTACATCTGCGCTTCACAGTGAGCCCACCAATCCCACCATATGTCTTTAATTACAATCAGTGCTTTACACAACTTCACACACACGCACACACCACATACACGCGCATGCACACACACGCGTGAGCGCGCGCACACACACACACACACAAATCACATATCTGACTTTTATTACATTTGTCTACGCGGTACTCTGTGAGCATGTGTCTGCCTCATCCATAAGCACACAGATGTAGCAATGTGCATGTATGAGTGTGTGTGTGTGTGTGTGTGTGTGGTCTGTACATTTCTTGCACTTTGTTCTAATATGACCTCAGCACTCATGGATTCATGCACAGTGAAGTCAGGCCGAAGTGCACTCCCTCTGACAGGGTAATTGGCCACTAGTGACACAGTTTGTACTGTATTTAAGATGAAAACTTCCTTAACCCAGTGCACACACACACACACACGTGTGCACACACACACAGGCACACAACTTACACAGTTACAGACATTTTAGGGTTGAAAACAAGTGTTTCAGTGTGTCTCTGCCTCAATCTCACAGTTTTGAAATTTTCTTGAGAGCCATCACCAATCTTTGAGCAAAGCAAAGCTATTTTTCATACTAAAGTAAAAAAATAAAAATCAAAATCAACATTATTTTTTGTTATTACTTTTTTCAGTGCGTTTCAAGAGTTAATTTTTACTAAACTGTTATAATTTGCCTTTGTCTCCACAATCTGCTCTGATACTATTTTCCTCAGTTAAATTTTCTCTACTTTGGCAAAAATGCCTCTCAACAACTACATGCTGCGAATGATTTCAATCAAAAGTGGGTATGGTTACGTCAAAGTTACTAGCATGCAATGTAGTCAGGATCACTGGTCCATGTTAATGACGACCACACCCTTGTTTACATCAAAAAAAGGATTTAATTTTATTAAAGCCAGGGTCTGTGGAAAACCTGGTGTTTCTGACAGATTTCTTCCTGAGCCTTCAGCCACTGTTCGCTTATTGTTCTGCTTCAAAGTCACCCCTCTGTCACCCTATTTGCATCACACAACAATTGTGTTTTAATCGAAATATTGTCAAAATCACAATATAGCCGAGTACAATATCCAAAACCCAAGAAGAGTTGTTTTTTTGATAAAGGTGGACTGTGTAACATAGATATAGAGATGTCCTGAACTCTGAATCCTGTTTTCCCGGTTTGTTTGGTACAGACCCAACAAATGTCAATTAATATTGTTTTCTGCAAAAATATAATTTCCACTAATTGTGAATTGTAATATATGTTGGATTAAATGGTTCTGTTTAGTTTTTTGTGTCTTTTTTTTTTTTTTTTTAACCCAAAGACAGAATACTGTGAATATCCATTTCATATCAAGTAACACTATTGTTAAACTAAGACCTAGACCTTATTTGGTTCTTAAAACATGTATCAGTATTGATCAAATATATATCAAGAGCGGAATTGCCGAATTCAAGAGACTCATACATACATTTTTACTGTTGCTACACATACTGTTATACACTGACGCTCACATACATACTGTATTCATCCTCTCAAGTCTTTAAAATTAGATTGTTTTCACTGTCTAAAATATATGTACAGAAGGTAACTCTCTGAGAGATTTTGTCAGCAACAAACACCAACAAACTACAGCACTTATGAGGAGAACTATTGAGCACAATGTGAGAGCACTTGTAAATTGGACGTGATGGGTCTAATTGATGTGAGAATATAGAGCCTTTCACTCTCTCCTTTCTCCCTCCTATCCACTAACTCTCTGTTTATGTAGCCTACTTCTCAAATTGCGAGAGGTGCTCAGCTGTGAGCTCTGCCATTTTCTCCTCTGAAATCCTCGACGTACTCGTCTAAGTTCCACACTTCTTTCAGAGCCTTCCTCTCCAGCTTGTCAATCTCAACCTTCTGAAGTCCTGGTCCACATTTAATATATTAAATGAACGAGGGGGTGGGGGGGTTGAGGTTATGTAAGTAATACGATGTGAGGAGCAATGTTCGCAAGCAGTCGTGGCATGTACAGCACTGTTTGAATAATGTAATACTTCATGTTTGATAATGCATGGCTATAGATAGGTCTCCACTGCAGCCAAGTATTGATTGCGTTAAGCACATCTACAGTACAGCAAATGGTGCGGGTTCATATCAATCTTTACACAGCGTACTGTACCTCAGTAACCAGATACCTTGTCTGATTACAGAGACCTCAGGGCCACTGCTGCTGTTAATGACATTTATTGATAAATCCAATTCCTGGGCCAATTTAGGGAGGTGTGGTTTAATACTACAGACGTGTGAATATGTGTGTGTGGATCTGTATATGTGTGTATCTGTTATGTGTCAGAGTGCAAGTAGATTCATGCGCATTGTAACCCTTTTCCCCTCCTCTGGGCATACTAATGAAGAGACGGCCACTCCAGACGTACAGCGCGTGCCCTACAACAGCTCCCACAGATTCAGGGGAGAATTTCGATATTAATGATTTATGCTGTATTTGCATACAAACCTAATGCAAACCCACTCCAGATAATCACATTTTGCCAGGTCTGAATTGAGTTTTGCGGACGTCTTTGCTACCCCCACCTTCTCCACCCACCAAATAACGGTGGAATGTGTTGCTGTTGCTCTTCAGGCTGCGGGTGACCCCCAACACAAGGAGTTTACAAGTGGACACATAAAGAGGGACTGTAAAAGTGCATTTTACCATGAAACAAGTGCGCCTATTTTCCCATCCAAGCTTTATCATACAAGTGTAGTATGTGTGGCAGAGCTGGTAGCAGCCACAGTATGAGTGGTGCCAGTAGTCACAATGGTGATATTATCAACAGTGGTAGAAGTGCCCGAGTAATGAATTTTGGTAGAGATTCTACATACAATTTCCATTTAATGCTGTGTTATGCTTCTATTCAATTACATTACAGGGGCAAATACACTCTTTAACATTGTGCATTTATTTAGCCCGTCACAAGGCTATTTTTGTAGATTAAGAGCATAAAATATGAGGCCTTGTTATAGAATAAACTACTCAAGAGAATTAAGTAGGCTTACTTAAACATATTTGCTAACACTTTACAATAACCATCATCAATAAATGTTATATTCATAGTTAGTTCAAAGTTATTTGACAGTTAACATATAAATGAAATATTTTAAAAACAATTTGTAAAGGTTTATTAACAGTTATTAGTTGTAACTTTAAAATGTTTATGAATGAACTACACAGTATTTATGAACCATTTATAATACCAACCAAGTATTAAAAAACATCAGTTTTAACTCTAAAATAAACATTTGCTTAATATGGTTTATAAAGCATTTCAGTATTTGATGACAGTGAAATTACTATTAAAGTTACTGAAGTTTAATCAACTACACATTTACATTTTATTAATGATGGTTATCATAAAGTCTTGCCATTTATTTCCACTTTGGCCAGCAACAGCATTATAATACTGCTTACACATTAATGCATTAGTACCAATAATATCATAACAAATTATATCATACAGAAAGGGAAAAACATTGCTACATAATACTTGTACATCAGTGCTTTAATACTTGAGATACATCTTGCTGCCAGTCATCAGTTAGCGGAGTGGCAGTGGAGTCTGTAATAGCGGCAAACATAAAGTGATCATAAAATTACTAATAATGATTATCGCTATGGCTTTTTGTGCGGGATAAAGACATCCAGTCCATCTCAGGGTTAACACTAATAGACAAACACACTCACACTCATACCTATCGGCAACCAAGTGTCTCCAGTTCATTTACTACTTGAATAGACTGTAAAGAAACCTGAGCTTCTATAGGAAGTGTGTGGTGAGAATGAGCCTTCATACTACTCTGGCATCTTCATTCCAAAGTATCATTCTGGTTCATGGAGAATTCACCTTGTCCTTTACTACAACGATGTGAAAACATGAAGCTTTTGAAAATATTAACAGTAGCTGTAGTCCATTCGACTTGCTTATTTAGAGAATGCCCAAATTAAAAATCCTATACCACGTTTTCACTGCAACGTTGCAAAAAACGCAGATTGTCACATAGCACACACACACACACACATCCGTGCCGCTTACATTCTAGTCATTGATGCCCGGATGGACGGGTCACACACTGTCACGAGAACATTTTCAGGAAATTGTTAACATACTAAAAATCAAAGCTTGGCATTGCACTAAAGGTCTGCCTCTTTGCCACAAAGCTATTGTGATTTTATACAGCTAACATGCTGGATTTGCTCACACACAGAGTAGTGATTCGTCATAGTGGTAGAAATGATTAGTAGATGTATGAAGTGTATTGGAGAATGCATATGGGGCACTTGACTACAGCTGTCCTCTCCACTTTACTCATTGATTTTATAACAGCAAAGAAGTTCAATTGCATGCAAGCATAAAGAGATAGATCCTTGTTTAAATAAACAAAGAGTGGTTATTATCAAAGAAGAAGACATTTTTCTCATGCTTGTACATCCAGATAAAGGTATCAATCTACCTGTGATATGCCGACGGCAAACAAGACATTATAATTCAAGGCAGACATAATATAGATTGTATTTAGAATTTCCCAGCCATAATTGCAATGCTTTCTTCATCCATATATACATGATCGTTTTATATGGTATCACTGTAGCAGTACACACAGATAGCTAGTGACTGGGATGAGGTGGAGTTTGGCAGGGTGAGTTGTCGTAAGGTACCGTGACCCTGAGTAGAACTCATTTTAGAGGTCATCACAGCATGTCTTGATTTGACCTATTATTATCTCTATCAATCTCTATTTTAATGGCAGTGCCATCCTAGATATCTGAATGGCGAATATCTATGTCTTATCAGTTGGAGACATGATAACTCATATGGTTTTCTAATTGCAATGAATGCCTGACTCAGACTAGAACAAACTACCGACATGTAAGAAAGGCTTTTGTTCCACAGAGAAAGCCTTATCTATAAAGGTCAAGCATTCCTAGTAGCAGAGGGAACTGCCCACATTACATAGTTTGCTTCCACAGGCATTCTGATTAGACAATAAGTAGGACATTCTCACACAAAAGCATTTCTATATTAAATGAAACATATATCAATCTCATCTGCTTAAAATGCCTTCACCATGTTAAGATATGCAGAGAGCATGGTTCCATGACAACGGACAATATTTTGTCAGATGGAAAGGTCAGATAAACATATGTAGCTGCGCTGCTTCATTAACAAAGAGGTCACTGTTATTGGGGGGGTCAATTTTTATGTTTATGAATCTCCCTGTAAACATGAGCTCTACATTCCATAGGCAAAATGTCCAATTATTTTGTAATCCACAGATAGATATATATGTATGAATGTTGATTATCTATGAGGCCATAGTATAGCAAAAAATCGGGATGTCTAGATTAAATCTGACAAAATCTCAACAATATAACGGAAGAGACAGCATCCAATTAGCACCAACATACTTTATCAGGCACTTAAAATCAACCTGTTTTGCAAATTTTATTTTGTTGTTATTATTTCAGCGAGTATGTATAAGGTAGAGGGTGACTGCATACTCATTCAATTGCCTCAGTGTGTAATAGCAATAAGTTGCCAGTAATGGGATACCTGCGTATCAGATTTAGGAAAGTATCTGTGTATAAGTCAGCGTTTCAAAGCTCAACACCAACTTTGGCCTTTTACTTTCTTCTTATAGAGATACTCTAGCAACTACCCCTAAACAGTGAAAGAGCCTTGTAAAAAATGAGAAAAAAAGAGCTTCCTTCTTCAGTCTCAAGGAGCAGCTGTAACCTTAGCAGAATCATGAAAGTTGACAGTTCATTTTTCACAGGGTCATAGATCGACGAGTCTTATAAAGTAATGGGCTTTTGGGAGCCAGCTTTATGAGAGCTAAGATAGTTAAGAGACATGTGCAGGAGGTGGCACAGGGAACTGAGGTCCTGCTCTGACTCATCCAGGGTTATTCCCTCCATGCTGTGGAGCGGGAGGGAGGCGCTGCACTCCCAGTAATATAAACGTGTAATAAAGATTAATCTGTTGCTAGTCGCCAGGCTGATAGCTTCTAAACTTGCTTGAAATAAGGCTGAAATCACTTCAGAGCCAATCTCAAGACCTTTAGTGAGTGTCTGAGATTCCTTTGTGGGTGTCAGGAAAAAAAAAATTATTTGTGTTTGTCTGGTGTGTCTAGTGTTTATGTCTATGCAGCCCTGAGAAAATTAAATTTGTGTTTCAAACATGTGTGCATTCATGGCTTTTTATGTGTGTGGTTTTCTGCTGGTGTAAATATATCTTTGTGTGCTTTAAAGCAGTTACAGTGTCAGTGGGGGTTAAATACACTCACCAGGTGCATCTGGCCTTTTCATGCCCCCTGTGGATGCTCCACCCCCCAGGCCGTTGAATGCGGGGAGGTTGTCGTTGCTGTAGGCTCTGAGGACAGACAGCATGTTCATCTGCTGCTCGAGGTGGGTCTGCTGCTCAGCCTTCAACAGTCCTGGAGGTCCACCAGGGGACAGGAGACCCAGGCCCTGCTGCCATTGCTTCTCCAGTGCCAGAGCTTGGTTCTTGGGTTGGGGAACCAGAGAATGTGGTGTCATGGCAGACGAAGATGTTGCCAAACCAGCTCCACTCCTGGGGGGCAGACAGGAGTCATCTTGGAGCTGTTTGGGGTGGTTCTGCAGGTGTTCTGAAGCTGGACTTTCTTCTTCCTCTCTGTCCATGTCTATTGGCCCATGTTCATCTCGTTCTTCCTCCTCTTCAGCCACTCCTCCCTCCTCTTCCTCTTCATCAGAGTGATTATGTTGCTGCTGTCTTTTGGGTGTGGTTGAGGGGGTGTCACTGGCACTGTGTGCCCCAGCCTTTACAACCTCCTCATCTGATCCAACCTGGTCTTCTTCAGCATCTCCACAAGACCCCCTCTCACCAACATGGTCATCCCCAGTTGAAGTTGCTCCTCCAAAAGCCTGGTTAGGTAGGTCAAGACTCTGCTCTGGTGGGGCTATGAACCCTTGGTTTGTCCTCGGGGATCCATCATACATACCACCAAACCGCCGGTAGAAGTCACTCTGGAATGGGTTGTAGGGCTGGTCCATGTGGTTGTTCCAGCCTCCTTGGCTTTTCTCACCATTCCTGTCTTCATCTTTGTCAGGGGCCACACCAGTGGCCTTGGTGTTGGAGGAGTGAATGGTGGAAGTGATGGGAGAAGCTTCGCCATGAAGTTCCTTGCCTGTATCAGACCGCTGTGTTTGGGCCTTGCCCATGTGGTTGGCCTGGAGGTGCAGTGCCATGAGCTCCAATGAGGAGGTGGAGAAGGAGCAGAAGAGACAGCCATGCCATGCAACATTATCATGGATGGTGACTGAGGAGCCAGGGAGAGATCCAGATGCAGACTCAGGTCGGACTGACACAGACAGATCAAGTGGTTCATACTGGGACCCAGGTTTGCCAGGCACTGAGTTCTGTTTGGCTTCAGCCTTATCCTCTCTTTCCTGGTCAGAAGAGACAGCCCGCTTTGCTTTGGGCTCACCGTTATCATGGTAGAGACGGGCCTGGAGCTGAACTGGACTCTGGCTGTCCTTCAAATCCTTCTTCATTGAGCTGAGGACGAAGTTGTCCATGAAGGCCTGGAGCGAACCTTGAAAGTGGACCCCGTTTCCCATCATGCTTTGGTAAGCCCTGCTTAGGTCAGAGAAGCTATCTGTTGCTGTTGAGACCAGGGACGATGGGCCATCAGCAGTCTTCATGTTCTCTGCTGAGGAGGCTGAGTCAAAACGGCGGTCTCCACGCTCCCGCTCACGATCACGGTCATGCGGAGACATCATGCCAGCCGATGCCCACTGGTGTGGCAGCAACGGACCTGCCCTGAAGTCCAGGTTGGAAGGCATGCCCTTGAAAACATTACGTAAGACATCTGGTCGGGCAAAGATGCCACCACTGGTTGCCTTCCCATGATCCTCCTTGTGGTCAGAAGAAGGGGTGTGGCCGGCGGATGGGCCTGAAGAGGTGGAGCCATTTTGACGCTCGCGGTGGTGGCGCTCCAGGTGGTACTTCAGACTGGCAGACTGGGTGCCAGCATAGTCACAATGAGGGCACCGGTAGGGTTTCTCTCCTGAGAGGCCAAGAAAGAGACAGAGAAACAGAAAGGGAAAGACAGGGAAAACAGTGAATAATTAACCTGATTATTAGATTGACTGGATATCAAAATCTATTTATTGGAGCAGGGAATGTGGACCCTAGGGTCATGTAACCTCCCCGAACAAAGGAAATTAGGTCAAATGGGTAGAGCTCACAAAAAGATATGCATTTCATTAACTAATGTAAAAAAAAGGATATTTTGCAATTGCCTCGCTTATTAGTTGGGATCAACTCCTAAAAAAAGGATGAGGAGTTAAAAAATAAAAAAAAGAATAAATAGAATTTTAGAAAAAATAAAACTGAATGTAATACACTATATATATATATATATATATATATATATATATATATATATATATATACACACACACACACACACACACACATACACACACACATTAAGTGATAATGAACACAATCCAGCATTTAATCAACAATCCCTTGCTCTTCGACAGATACCAGCTCTGTTCCACGTGATGTGTGCGTGTATTATTGCGCGCGAATGTGTGTGTGTGTGTGTGTGTGTGTGTGCAACAAGGGTGGGGGTGTGGAATAGGCATCTGAATATGGGTCGATCCAGCTCGATCCAGCCCCGCCAAGTGAGCCATCACTCACATCAACACCATAAAAAACATTTCACCATATGGTGCCTTCAGTCCACTACAAGAGATAATATTTTCAACTGACAACAAAACTGTCTCGATGCTATCTGTGTTTGCACGGGGAAGGGCTGGGGATGAGGGTGCGGCTGAGTTTCCGTTTATGTGTGTGTTTCTGTGCATCTGTGTAACTGTGTGTATGTGTGTGTGTGTGTGTGTGTGTGTGTGTGTGTGTGTGTGCGCGCGCGCACGTGTTTACATGTGTGCCTGCAGTGGGGTCATCACGCTTCTTTCCTGGCCTTGTTTGCTGTGAGTCCTGTGCCTTGGCGATGAGAGCGCAATTTCTCGGACATTCCCTATTTGCAGTTTATCTTGAGAAGCATAAATCAGCCCCGGCATAATATCTGCCAGACGACTGCCACACTGTGGTGCACCCAGAGCAAAATATGCCTGATACGCTACGATGCAAAAATAAGTCAATGAGTATAAAAAAATAAATAAATGTGTAGGCAACATATGTGAACCACATGCTTGCTGCAGTGAAGCCCTATGATAAAGAACAATATGATTTACTACAGGACACACAGATCAAAGATATTTATATAATGGTAAAAGAGGGGTGAATCTGTCATGTAACATTTACATATATTTATTTATGCTGCACATCCATATTCATGAATATTCTTGATAATGGTATAACACCAGCATTATTCTGAATTATTCCAGAAGTGAATCTTCCCTTGGAATGATACTTATGTTGAAATAGAACACATCCTGCTAGCAATTATAATAGGCTTGGAGTCTGAGCCAGATTTGGATTCATTAAACAATGAACACAGAGGGAAAAAATGCTAAGCTCGATTTTCATATATGTATATATATATATATATATATATATATATATGAATATATATGAATGCACATATACAAAGTTCCAAGAGTGGAATTTCTGTTAAAAGTATAACAGTGACTGTGTGAAAAGAGAGAGGGGCCGGTGGAAAAAGAAATAAAAAGGGATTCTTTAAGTGTTTTGTGTGTATGCACATGTCTATATATACAGTGGATGGCGAGAAAATGTTTAGATTATACACATGGAAACCATTTTATAAAAAGGAAAAAAAGGCATTGTTACGCAAGGCTGGTTTGAATGATTTAAGTCGGGCTGTGTAGTAAATCATGGATATAATTAGCAAATGGCATACTGCTCAAGTAATTTATCATTATTTAGAGGGCACCATTCCAGAAAAAGACTCTGCGATCTGCAGACCTACTGCAGAGTTCTCAAATACAGGGCCACAAACACCAACTCAATACAATATTGATACAGGAGAGAAAAGGATAGGAGGGTATACAAAAGAAAATTGAAGGTGGAAATGTTGAAGTGAGGAGCAACAAAGAATAAGAGAGGGGATGGAGGGGTGGGGTGGGGTGGTGTGGGGTGGGGGAGACAGATAGCCCTGACTATAGATAGAAAGACAGTGATTTGATATCTTTTCTCTTACGCTAGAGTGGCTATGAGGCATAGAGTATATTTAAAATAAACCATACGAGATGAGCTTTTAACCCAATAAGTGCTTCTCCTGTGAGCTGCTGAACAGAGGCTCAGTGCTGATTTAATAAGGAAACGTCCCTGATGCAAATGATCATTCTCAATTCCTCTAACTGGACAAAATGATATTCTAGGAGCCAAATTAGACAGAAATTAGACTGATCTGATCTTTTTTCCCCCTCCTCTGTCTTTTCTTCCATTAGAAGAGGTTGTTAATGTTCATGAGGGGAAAATAAAGAGTAATGTACCATCTACATATCTAAAATGAGAATGAAAAGCGCAGAATATTATATGTTTGACGCTCTCCTTTGATGTTGACTGAGTAAGGCAAACTGAAAATAAATACAAATGCTCTCAGAAAGTTGGTGCTTTATTCCAGTTTTGCATTAAAATCAAGCGTTTAAATATATCTAGAGTGAGTGCGACAGGCGACGAGAAGTACATTTCTGCATCTACGTGTGTGTGTGTGTGTGTGTGTGTGTGTGTGTGTGTGTGTGTGTGTGTGTGCGTGTGTGCGAGCACCATTTGGAATGTGTGTGAACACATGTTTATGCATGCTCGTAGGCCTGAGCCTGTGTGTATGTATGTGTGTGTTTGTGTCTTAGAGGGCCATTTGGACTGGCTAAGACATCTGCTCCATCATACGTCAGGGGCCTGGTGTGACATCTGGGGAATATACTGTATCCTGCCTTGCAACATTACACACAATTTACTGCTAAAGGTCATTATGTACCCGTTAATCCACTTTTAATTGATATCAGCGCAAACAGCACAACCTCCCAGCCACATGACAGATCACTGCCGCCACAAAACCAGAAAATTGCTATTTGGGAGTTAAAAATAGAACGGTAAACTTTTTGCTGTTGTCCGTCTTGGCTTTGCCGAGCTACTTTGGACATTTTGTTCCAGACACAGTGAACGACAGAGGGGTAAGAAATGCACAACAGCAGCTTTCTTAGCTGTGACTTGAAAAACTACAGCTCATAAACATCTAAGTGACACCTTTGTGGCTGTAAATCTTCCGTCGTCTGATTGCTGTACTGGGATCAGCTCCTCCGCAGTATGTTTGCACTTCATGTGCTGATTTCATCTGGCTTTGTGTGAATTGTGACAGTACCATAGAAACAAGTAAAGATAAATACCCCAAACCTGTTCAGAGGGGCAATTAAAATGGCTTAATAGATATGACATACTGGAAGATGGATTTGGCCGGAAGGATGGAAAAAAAATAACACCAGTTTGACGTTTGAGAGATGAATAATGGATTGAAGCTGTTTTACATCTGTTTTAAGTATATCTGCTTTAGTCAGTCAAAGTGATTAGATGCACAGTATAAGGAATTTTTAATAAATCCACTCAGTGACAAATATAACACATTAAAGGATAAAGCTGGTATTTTCAATATTCTTATTGTTATCAATAAATCCCATAAATAGGACAAAACCAAAAATATCCATCTCTTATTGGGCCATTTTTTGTGAAGAAAGCATGTTTGTTTTTTGTTACAAAATCTCTCCTATGTACTGATGTGCACAGTGTAACAATAAGCTTATATTTATGTATATATATATATATATATATATATATATATATATATATATATATATATATATACATATATGTATGTATGTATGTATGTATAATCTTAACATAACATAAATATATGCATTGAAAATACGTATATACATAAAATTATGACTTTTTACATTTTCAAAGATTGGCTCCACCCTTTCTATTCCTCACACTGGTTTAGTCCACTATACCAACCAAAACACCAGAATCCCCAGAATAAATGTTGGTATTCCTGCAAAACACCAGAAAAGTTAAAACTTCACATCGTTCTGTGTTGCAACTTCATGTTTCTTTAGGTTTTAATAGTTCTTTTTTTCTGTGCTTATGATCTGGTTAGGTTTTTGCACAAAAACCACTTGGTTAGGCTTAGGAAATGATCATGTGTTGCCTTAAAATACCTGTTTTGGTTGTCACAAACAAAGCTGCAAATAGCCCAACTTCCCGTCAAAAATATCTGCTTTGTGTCCTGAGGTCTCCTTAAAAATATCCAGGGGTGTCCTGTTTATAAATGTTTGAACATCATGGTCCTCGTCCAAAATATAGCCTGGTTTAACATTTACAAATGCTGAAACGCAGACTCAAACCGTGGTTAGTTGGTCTAGTTTGTATTTACATCATCAGGATGGTGTACGTAGGATTGGCTCAAAATATATTACAGAGGCTGTGCTCATTGTAATGAACATGTCATCCAGTGCAACAGTGTGTCTCACTGATGTGTTTTAATAGTGTTTGGACAACAATAGAGCTCTGTGCTCAGAGGGAATAAGACAGATCAGGCTTTGGTAGTAGGATCAATTCATTCTTGGCTTTGGTCTTTTCATGGGATTTGTTGACAATGAAAATCATATATACATAATATTGCCAACCGTATCCTTTAAGGAAGAGGTTAGTGATAAGTGACAGCTAATACCGTCAGGATTAACAGTTCAATTGCCATTGAGGGGGAAATCACATGAGCGTAATACAGGCATGAACTTGTGAATCAGTGTGCACCAGTTGGTAAATGTATTAAATATAGCAGTGTCTGCATTAAATGTACTGCAGAAAAGATTAAAACAATTGTGTGGAAAAAAATGAATAAAGGAAACACTGAGAAAAACACACTAGATGAAATAGGAGAAAAGGGAAGAAGGAGGCGGTAAAGTGTGGAGAGGAATGGAGAGGGAGATCACAGGTCCCTCTTGATTCATCCTGATTACAAGGTTAGGTTAAGGTTAAGTGACATGGGCAAGTCCTGCCTCTCCCCTCTCTTTTCCTCTCTCTCTTTGTCTCCCCCTCTCCTCGTTTAAAGGTGAGCGGGGACTCTTATTGGTTATGCGGCCCTGCCTGAAGTTATGTGTGGCTATTGTCAAGAGCGAGGACCTTTTTATTTTTTACACACAGCTGCTTACTGCTAAATAGTGCCTTGTCCAGAAGGGGACAATCTGGGCCTCTAATTGCTGTCACTGAAGCCTAGATTCATTATGTGACTTTCCCATTAAAATGTGAGCATTAATTTGTATAATGAAATATCACCCTCTGCAGTGTGTTCATTAGCTGTGGCCCCACACTGTAGCGCCACAGCCGCACAATGTTAGCTACCTAGAAAACTGTGGTTAATTTTGCTAATGGATATTTTCCCACTCACTGTTCAAGAGGAAATTAATACTGTAACATTAGCTCTTTAACTTTTGGAGAAATTTAAATTCACTTCATTCCTTTCAAGCTGGTGTTAGCCGCTCATTAATCTCTGTGTTGCGTTGCACAATGCCGCCTCCACCGAAACTCCATTGTGTCACTCACATTGCATTAGGATGAAGGGGAGCTCGGCTGTCATCTGTGAATTTCTGCGCATTGTCACCAGAGCACAGAGAGGATCTTTAGCCACTGTAAAAGTCATCTAGTGGATGTAATCAGGATGTCACAGTGGAGCTGGTATGATTAGGTTATAGGAATGATTTAAAGGCCACATGTTGGGGATGCATCAAGCTGTTTTTCTCTCCACGTAAGGAAGACTATGTTGTGCTTAGATAGGCCCGCATCCAGAGATACATTCCAGTCCAAAAGACAACATTCCCGTTTACCTTTCCCACTTTTCCTCCACTGTGTAGCGAGATCAAGATTGACCTTGTGTTTTATTGTGTTTATAAGATACGAACGGTTAAATGTAAAATAAACTGCGTGGAGCAAATCTGATGGACTGACTTGTCTGTGTGTTTTGCCAAATGATTTCACACCAGGCCTGTGTCGAGGTCTCTGCTTCCTCCATGATGAAATATGGCCCTCATGGGTCCTTACTGTACTACTCAAAAGCAGACATAACTCACCTCTCTCACCACCAGATTACGGTCCCCCCCCCCGAAAATCTCGACAATCCCTAGCTGTGACCTGGATGCACTGTTCAACAAAGGGATGCTAATTATATAATCAGATGTATTAGCACGCTGTAGTAGAAAGCTTTTTCCTCTAATTCCTTTCAAGAGTCTAAGTACAGTACGTGAGTCTTATTAAGGACAACTAATGGGTTACAGTACTTATTGCCTGGGTAGAATTAAAGGGCCGGGATGGTCAAAACAAGAATCTGAGAAACGTTAATACATTTAAAAATATATAATATGTCCTTTTGGTTTTAATAACTTTTCTCCAGCACTTAGACAGGCACATTTCCAAATGTCACAGTTAAGTCATTTTCTAGTTTCCCTGTGAGACGAACTGAGCAGCAGAAAACCACCTAAGAAACTTTCTCGTCACACACAAGGCCCACCAGCTAAAAGCAGGTGTCCTTGTTGTAAGGTGACCTCTGCGTGGTCTAATTGTGACTTTAACCTGGATGGGCAGTGGGGCGTTCGTACCTTGCAGAGGGTTAGAACCCTGGCTACTGTCCACAGTCCACATCATTACTCTGACTGCAGCCTTAACCTCGCAGTAACAACCAGCGGACAGATTGTCACAGGGCTGCCTGAGCCCTGGTTGGTGAGATGTATGGGCTGAGCTACGAGGGCTGGGATGCCCGGCTGAAATTATAAAGCTAAATCTATTAGACACTTCCTCTCACGCATACCCCCAAACTGTGGACAGGCCGGCTTTGTTTTGGCTTGAAAGTTATTGAGAGTTAGCGAGTGTGAAATTGCCCTCTGAGTGATGTCATCGGAGGACACTGAACCCTTGTTGTGTTAATTAGAGCTCAATGAAATGATGAGTATGAAAAAACAGAATAATAACAGCCTTAACCCCCAATGAGGGACACTGTTAAGAATTGTTTATTCCTACTTGTACTTTGCAATTGTATTTATTTGTATTTATCTCAATTATAAGAAAATGCATCTGATAAGACTGCACAGAAACTATTTGAAGACTAAACGGGATAGTGGTTTAGGTGAGAATCACAGTTTGTGTTGGTGATGAACTGGGATCACTGGGTTCTTATGGTAGTGCTTATTTTCAGGACATGGTGATAGTGTGATTTGAGAACTGTGACCATCTGTGCACTTAATTTTGATGGAGGTAGTGTGTACTGTAAGGAAGTCGTTCTTTCTTCCTTCCTTTCTTTCTTTCTTTTTTTAACCCTCCTAGCTTGATTTATTCATCTTTTTTGACACATTATTATTTAGTTTATTCAAAAATCAGAGTTTCATAGTCCACAAATAATTTCTGGAACTGAAGATTTTCCCAAACAACTGAAGTTACTGGGGACAGAAAAAAAACAACTGGAAAAAAAACAGAAAAAAAACAGGAAATTACACCATACAACTGGCATGGTTCAAATCCGATTCTCCAGAAGCCCCGATTTCCCAAACATTGTCTGAAAATATGTTATTTATACCCTTGATGTACGGTCAAGCTTGTGCCCCTGATTCAGATGGGGTGCACGCTGACAACTCTTGTTTAGCAGCCAGTAGTGAAATTCAGCTTTACAAAGAGTGTAAATAACATTTTTATTCTCTTCAAATCAGTGTGAGATCTAGAGACTTGGATTATAGCAGACAAGCTGTAAAGAGTAATGTAAGGTTCTTGTTTTTTTTCAGTTGTTATTTTATATTTCTTTGTAAAAAAGAAAAAAAAAAAGAAAAAAAGTTGTTTAGGAGATTGTTGCAGTGGTGTTTTGACGTGAAGCTCCAGAAATGTTTTGTGGACTGCCAAACTTCCCCCAACTTTCCATCAGTATGGGGGTGAGAGAATAATGACGGAATCTTCATTTTTTTGGGGGGGGAACTGTTCCTTTAAGGGCTTCCCAGAGACAACAAGTGCCGTATCAATTACAAAACTAATATGCAATCAATTTATTTGCATCATATCCTTCATTTCAGATGCAGACAGTCTCATTCATAAACCAATATGTCAGGCTAACCCCAGAAGCAATGTCAGTACAAGCAGTAGAGTGAATTTTACATGAAGTACAATAAATGTTTAATTGCCGGAGAAATGCAATCTATGCAACGCAGAAGTGATATCTTTGGATGTACTGACCTGTGTGTATCCGCAGATGGACTTTGAGATGATGGGAGGTGCGGAAGGACTTGCCACAGTAGGGGCAATCCTTGGAGGAGGAGCCCATGCTCCGCTCGCGATGCTGGGACAGAGACGGCTGAATGCTCCCCGCTGCCTTCCCCAAGTCCTCCCCAACATCTGGAGCGCAGAGACAGCACAAGGAGGGAGAGACAAATGGAAGGTGTGTTGAGTGCCACTTCAAACCAGCCCCTCCACACATCACAACACATTCTTTTTTTTTCTGTTTTTTCTTTCTCGTCTGACTGTCTCTCATTGTCCCTCATTTCCCCTGCTCAAATGTGCAAACGCCACACAAAGTCAAACGCATCAAACGGGTTCACGGGCCACGCTATTTTCCTCCCTGACAGAACGCTGACAGTTCATAAGCTTTTCAGTTTCTTTAGAAACACCATAGTCCTGAGATACACCCCCCCCCACACACACACACACACACTGACTCAGACACACGCACACACCCTCAACACCACCACCACCTGCACCACCACCCCCTCTCCTTTTCTCCTCCTGTTTTTCTTTTTTTATCCTCTCTATCATCGTCATTCCTATTAAGCATATGCTGGATTGCAGTGAAAATTAACAATGCAAAATAAGACGGAGAGAGAAAGCAGAAAGGAAAAAAAAGGAGAGAGAGAGATAGATTTGGCTATGTCAGCATCGCAGGATCTCCTCACATCTCTTCCTGCGACCTGATTTTGACAGGTAGCTGTCAGAGATATGATAGGGTGATAACGGTTTTGACCCCGCCCTCTGCCGCTTCCTCCGCACGCCAAAAAACGATGATGCACAGTTTAGTGCAACAGCAGTCTGTTATCAACACAATCACCCCCTGAATATGAATCTGAAATGACTGACGACAACCTGGGAATGTGTTGACAGCAGCACAATCCGAGGTGAGGGTGTCATCATCAGATTGTACACAGTGGCCTTGTTGTACGGATGGTTAAGAGCCTGTGATGTGCTGACAGTCATGAGTGCAGAATTTAAAGGGCCGAGCAACACAGTTAAGTTCAAAACACGGAACTTGAAAGGAGCAGAAAGGAAACACAACAGATGCTTGATATGTCTTGCATTGTGTAGCTGTTAAATTAAAAATATCTGTACCAGTTCCAATGGCTTTTGATGGACGTCACTGTGCAGGAGGTTCAACATCAACCCACACAACGCAGAACTGTCACCAAAGATTTTTACGGATTTCATAAAAGTTCACATGAAAAAATATTGTTTCTTTTGTTTCATTTCTTCTTTTGTTGTGCGGGTTGCCATATCTATATCAGCAAATCCATCCGAGCGCGCTGGTAGGCAGAGGAACTAACACAAGCAGTTATGAACCTGTGGTCGCGAGCACCGGTGACAATGATCTCTTCTTGGCTGACGTGAAAAGAAGAGAAAGAAGACTAACAGATGTACAGATAAAATATGTTTTATTGCAAACAGAGTATGTGGCCTCCATGGTGACACAATCAATATTTAGCATGTCAGTACGAGCATGACCCAAAGAAGCGCGAAATACAGTTAAAAATGTGATTTACTTCCCTAATCTGGCACACGATTTGGTATGTACGAAGGGAGGAGGGGAGGAAGCCAGAGAAGAAAGAAAAAAGAATCAAAATCGAGCAACCCACTTAGGCTACCGCGGCGCACAATAAGCAACATCTTTTAACAGTAGCCTAATCTTTTCTTTTCTGTCGCTCCCCCACCATCCCCCCCACCCGCCCCCCTCGGCACCCCATTCCACCCCTCCTCTGTCGGGGAGTCAAATAAGGTTTACAGAATGGAAAGACCCAAGTCAGCAAGTCCTCTTCCACGCTGACACTAAACACACAACTCCATTCAGCAAACGCTGCTATCAGGCTGAAGGCTATTTATCACAACTGAAACTGAAAGGCAACCTAAATGTAAGTCTGTGACAATACGCAGATACTACATACCAGCTGCCTCTATTTGGGCTTGGCAACTATGTGGTTTAATTCTACGTAGTGGCGAGGAGAAAGGAGCCGGGAGGCAGTAAAAGCAGATGTTAGGCTGTGGATCTTGGTTTAAAACTATCTTGATTTTCACATGATTTTTAACAATGTCTGATGTTGCACAGAGAGTAAGAGATGAAGAAGAGGGGGGGGGAGGAAATGAACAAGGTTGTCCATTGTTTCCACCTGTGTAGTGATAGGGACCAAAACATTTTATTAAATTAAAACTATTAAAATTTTGGCCTGAATGATACAAAACATTCCATAGCTTGATGCAAAAAAAACACTATCGCAGGTGAAAATGTAATTTCCTGCATAATATCAACCCCCCCCCCCCCTTCTTTTGCATTTTCATTTGAATGCGTTTAAAAGACGGCGTGCAGACAGGAAATAAATAAATAAAAGCTGGTACAATTCCCCCAGTGCCTAGTCCAGGACTACACCATACTGTAGCCATAGTCGCCTCCTCATAAACATATTTCAAGCGGTCTACTGTACAGATCCCTTTTTGGCAAAGATTCCCCAGATCGTGTAACAGACAGTGGCCCACCTGCCCACCCCAGATGGGGCTAAAATTAAAAAATCCAAAACACAGATTAGAAGCAGGACAAACACCAGACCACACTTCCAAACAGGCACACGCACGTACACACACTCTGCATGTCTGTCTCTCTCTGTCACGCACACGACCACACACACACACACACACACACACACACACACGCGCGCGCACGCACACACACACACACACACACACACAGATACAGACGCACGTCCTTGTGTGTCAGGGTTAATAGTGCTCCTGTAAGAGGAAGACACACTACTGAGAGGATGAGAGTGTGCTCTCCTGGCATATAACAGCCCTTCAATAATAAATGACTTCACACATTCCCCCACACACACACATACACACACACACACACACACACACACTACAAAGAAAGGTAAAACAGAACTTTGGGCATTCTCTCTTCTCCTCATGTGAGCGTATACACATGCACCTATATACACGCCCACGTCTGGGTATGCGCGTCAGTAGCTGGGTTGTCCAGCGTGCCTGTCTTTAATCAGTTGACTGATCCGCAGCTTTTAATGCGGCTGTTCCAATTACTGTAAAAGTCATCCTGCTCCATATAACCACAAATATTGACACTTTATTGCACAACACATTTATGACATTTTGAAGGTCACCCCGTATATTAGGCATCATCGTTCACAGCTGGGTGTGTGATGTGGGGAGAGACTCTCGATCGCTTGTTGACACCCAGCCGTAACTATCCTCCGAGTATTGATTTTCCTTCCCCTGCTTTCATCTTTTTTTTTTCTCTATGCAAAGAAGATTCACTGTAGGACACGCAACATTAAAGTGATTGTCACAGGTGAGCCTTTGGCTTTTTATATGAAAGCCTGTAAAGGACAGCCACTATTATGCTTTCACTTTGCTCACACTATTATACAATTAGGAGGACTTTGTATTTTTGTACGCACACTCAGAATCTCTCCATTTACTAGAATTCTGCATACAGAAAGAGAAAAGCCCATATCGCGCCATCATGTGCTCCATACCTATTCAGTGACCAATAATGTTGTGGGTGTAACACAAGACTGAAAGAAAAAAAGAAAACTGAACAAACGTTTTGCTTAAACATATAATGAATTAAATGACTGAATTGCTATATTTCTTTAAATCTTCATAATATCGCGAAACACTCTGGAAACATTTGATATTTAAATAGAGATGCATATTTACACAACCATGCATCTCTATCATCAGAATTTGTTGAAAGCATTGAAGGCTGCTGCTGAGTTGACATGTTTATTTTAGCCAGCCTCGTTTCCTGGCATTAATCCCCACAAACGATCACAATTAAAGAATAAAATCACATAAGATTACCTTATAATTAAACATTTAAGCCACTATTACTCTTATCATTATTATCACGATTATCATTACCATTCTCTACCCAGATTCTCCCCGCTCAAACTCAAAACACCCAAACAGTTTGTATCTGTCGTCTCAGAACCCCCTCACTCACCTCCACCCTGGGAAAAAAAACATGACATACGCAGAACTGTGACTGTGCCGGTACAAGAATATCACAGAGGGGGGAAAAAAGAGAAATACATGTATAATTCAGCTATATCTGATCTGAGACCAGCTCCTCTCCCCTCTGCCTTTACTGGTGTCACGGCAGCGTAATGGAACATGCCAGAACAAAGGCTCTGAGATCAGATTGGAGCAGAGTTGAGCAGGCCATCTGGGAGGCAGGCTGAGTATCAGTCACTCTGCCTGCTGTCTGCTGCACTCACACTCCCCCCTGAGAAACTGTGTGCGAAAGTGCAACTGTGTGTGTAAGTGTGCGAGTGTGTGAGTGTGAGACACCTCTCCCTTTCCGACCGCACGTCACCAGTATCTTGCAACGGATCGACCGATGCCTTGCCACCGTGGGGATACACCACCGGGGCAGCCTTCACAACTGACTGACAAATATATAAATTGATAAGGATCTCTTTTTGTGTGTGTGTGTGTGCGCGTCGGTGTTCATGTTGGTACCCCTGGGGCAGGGCACGCTGCCGACTCCTTTACAGCAACCACACCCAATTTGGAGGACAAAAAAAAAAAAAAAAAAAAAAAAAAAATGATCAACAACAGCAAAAAATAGAGCCAATGATCGTGTGCATATATGGTGCAGCTTGGCGGGGGGAGGGGGAGTTTGCCAGGTCCTTAATGGTGCTCTTTCAATCACACTTTGCACTCTAAACGTTCTGTGGTTTTGATTAGTATGATATCACTTTCAGGAAATAAAACTAGGGGGGAAAAAGCACATCAGTCATAAAAACACAAGATGTTTTGCTTCTTGCTCGGCCATTATTCTAATGCGTCACGTGACTCCCGTCGAAGCCCGCCGGCCCTCTCCCCGTAGCCAAATAACTGGGGGGTGGGAGGAGGGAGGGGGGTGATTGACGGAAACAGTTTGAAAAGGGGAAAGATATTAAGAGAGATTGGGTGAGAGGGGAGGGAGGGAGAGAGAGAAAGAGTAAAATGTGATGACATCATTTGAAAGGCATTAGGCTTTTAAAAATGCGCCCGGGGGGACTTGATTTCCTTACACCAGAGCAACACAACACCATCCGGCCTGATGCTCGCTTGCTCTCCCTCTCTCTCTCTCTCTCTCTCTCTCTCTCTCTCTCTCTCTCACACACACACATACACACACACACACACACACACACACACCTCCCAACACCCCCTTCCCCTCTCGTTCTTTTTTTGATTTGGACCACTGCCATCTTTGTGAGCGTCTGGTTCATGCGAGTTAATCAATTTGAGGTTTAGTTACACTGCTGATGCTAGCATTCCAGCCACTGCTAAAACGTAATCTGAACTCGCAGAATTTATTAACCAAACACCAATTATCATTAAACACCACTGCATTATCCCCCTCCTTTTACTACCTGACAAGGACTACTTAATGAAATTTTAGATTAAAGTTATTTGGTCCATGATTTATGGGCATTGAGAAAGTCCTAATGCAGGGCTCTTTTTAGTGTACAGATGCTTTTGGTGTTTTTTTTTTTTTTTTTTTTTTTTTTCTGTATTTTTTTTCAGATGGGATACACGGGGGATCTGAGAAGTCTCGAAGGTATTACAACAACCAGGTCTAGACCAAGAAGAAGAAGAAGCAGGAAAAAAGGAGGGGGGGAACCAGAAAAGAGCAACAACGCTCCAAATCGTACACAGCATCCTCACCTCGTACTTGTTGTTTCACTGCTGACCCCGTCAAGCGACAGAAATAAGACCAAAGACCAAATAAATTGCGAGAACAACAAAAAAAAAAGGAATCAACCGAAAATAAAAATAAAAGAAACGCAAGTTGTTGTTTACCCGCGCAATGCTTGTGAGATGAAAACAGCAGCAGAATGTGTTACATATAAGGCGGTGGGGTAAACAGGGGCACCAGATGTTCTTTGATGTTAATAATGGCATTTATTATTAATATTAATTAGATCGCATTCAGCAATACATTTGGGCCATTTCCAAGTCAATTAAGCAAAATGGCATTCGGGAGATGTTGAAACGACATTTTAAGGCAGGTGCTCAGCAGTCCCCTATTAAAACATTTTCGCAGCTCCTGAAAAACAAGCCATTTTCAGGCAGATTTTATTTATTTTCTCTTTGTTTACTCTTCCTCAGTATTTCTCTCTCCTGTTGTGAATGGGCGCAGTTAACGGCCGTATCTCAAAAAACACATATTGAGGATCGGTTTCTACATTTAGCGTGCATTATCTAATTAAAATATACAGTATGTGCTGATTCCGATAATGCACACGTGTCGTGTCCACGCCCAAGCAAATATGTCAGCCCAGACTGAGGGGTGGCGGAGGGCGATTAATCCAGATATGAAATCATGATTATGACCATCATGATGACAATAAAAAAAAAATACAGAGGATTACCAACCACAGTTTTCCAAATTAGAGTGCAAGCAAAGTCACTTGTAGCGGCAAACATTTTATCTGAACGGCCCAATCCACGCAGCTGAGGGCTCCAACACACCCTTATAACAGGACACAGGGTTCCTAGTGCTGCGGTTACCAGCAGACACCGGTTCCACCAAATCTAATTAGACAACACAAGCCAGGGGCCTCACACCAGGGGGTGTCTTGTCTATATAATCTAAATAATCCTTGGCTATATGTGTATAAGGATAAAAAAACACACCCATTCTAAAGCTCTATTCAGTTTAATCTAGACCTCTGAATAGCATCCTGCCACACCTCTCGGACCCACTGTGTGTTTATGAGTGTGTGTGTGTGTGTGTGTGTGTGTGTGTGCGTGCGTGTGTGCGTGCGTGTGTGCGTGCGTGTGCGCTCATAGCCCTGCTTTTGGCAGCAGGCCCTTTTATTCAAAGCTGGTGGAGGCAGCAGCCTTACAATGGTACATTAACAATCTGTGCGTTCATTTATCAGTGTGTGTGATTTGGACTCTCCGTTCATGGCGCGCTGCACTTTTCATGGCTGAAAATTAATGAACAAGCCTCCCCTCGCAACAAACATGCACCTGTGCTGCAGAGATGCTAATCACAAACATTTATATTTATTAGTGAACGCCCGCACTAAAACTAGAGTTGTGGAGGGGGGAGAAAAAAAAAAAAAAAAAGAAGAGAGAATGAGGGGAAAACAGGAGGAGGAGGAGGAGGAGAAAAGAGGAATTCTCTTTATCAACCTGGGTAATGAAAGGGTAGTGGTTTTCGTTGTGCTGAATTGTGTTAAAGCTATTTGTTCAAAACACTTTCTTGAATAAAGAGGGTGTGGAGTGCAGGGTATCTGTTCAGGTGGTGTGATCTTCAGGCTGTGGAGATAATTTCTCCAAAACTATCGAATGAAGGGCATTGCCACAAAAAACACTTGTCTTAGAACGCAGCCTAAAACAAGACAAGGTGTGTGCAAATAACTCCAAACCTGAGTCCTTATCGCCGTACAGGTGGAAATGACGGACAGTATTAACCAGTGCCTCTTCAGTTTGGGATGCTTTCTGAAGCCGACTTTTTTTCTCTATTCCTTTCTTTACACTTCTCTCCCTCTCACCCCCCACCCACCCCCCCTCTCTCCCAGACTGACAGAAGGTGGCTCTCTCCCTCAGTAAAGGCTATGCCTCTGCCCAGCTAGGGGAAGAGGAATGGTGCCATAAGTTTCTCCCTGGCACCGGCCCACCTTTGTTCCCCCCCTCCTCAAGTCTGTTTCAGGCTTCAAAGAGCATTGGAAAAAGACATACACACACTCACACATACACACACACACACACATGCGCACACAATCTCTCTCTCTCTCTCTCTCAAACACACACACAGACACACATGCACATACAAATGTCTGAGGGAGCACTGATGTCTCACTAACTTTATCATTCTAGCAGGGTGATCATAGCCCCGTTGAGAGGCTGTGGATGATGCTTGAGGGTGTATGAGTGTGTGTGGCGTGTGTGTGTGTGTGTGTGTATGAGTGTGTGTGGCGTGTGTGTGTGTGTGTGTGTGTGTGTGTGTGTGTGTGTGTGTGTGTGTGTGTGTGCGCGTGTGTATGTGTGTGTGTGTGTGTGTGTGTGTGCGTGTGTGTGTGCGTGTGTGTGTGTGTGTGTGTGAGACTGTGTGTTTTGTCCACTACTGTTTGCATGCATGCATGAGAGTACAAAAGGCAGATGGGGACAGAGGTGGGTGTCTTTTAGGACATGAAGACAAGAGCAATTACTAATGTGTTTGTGCGTTTGTGTATACACACACACACACACACACTTGCCAATGTGTGTGTGTGCTTGTGTGTGTAGTGCTATAATAATCAGGGTGTATATTCATCATGCCCCCTCTCAGTCTGTGTTGGCAGGAAGTGGTGTGGTTACCATTAGTGAAGGATGACTAGGTCTCTGTCTCTTTGACTGGAATACTGCTGGCTTTCTATGGATGGAAAAATGCAAGAATATGGAAGGAAAGGATTTAAGACAAGTGGAAAGGTGTAATGAGGAAACAAAGAAAGAAAAGGAAGGGAGAAGATGGAAAAGGACACTACAGGATATTGGGAAGGGAAAGGAATGGAATAGAGAAACTAAAGTAAATAAATAAATGGAAAAGAATAGCACAGGCTGGAACGAAAGGAAATATAAGGAAGGAGATGAGAAAATTAGAAGAAAAAAAGAGTTCGAAGTGAAGGGAACAGATGATAGGACATCTGACAGGATGCTAAAACACTATGACAGAAGACAAGATAGGAGAGAAAGGAAAATGTATAAGAGAAAGGTAAGGAGTTTAAAACAGAGAAATTAAAAGGTGAGAGGACGGGATAAGAAGACAGCGAAAATAAGAAAAGGGACAGGATATTGGGAAAGGAAAGGAAGGGAGATGAAGCGTAAAGACACGTTTAAATGAATGATTAAAGTAGAGTCAAAAAAACAATACACCATACAACCAAGGGATGACAGAAAAGGAAAGAGTGTGTGAGAAAAGAGGAGTTTGAAAGGAAAGAGAAAGATGATGGGACATGTGGGACAGTAGGCAAACACTTGGAAAAAAGAACAGAGAGAAATGTAGACGAATGTACGCAGTTTGGACAATATTATGAGGAATATTATTATCCGTGAAGAAAAACAGTAAACCAATGGAATCGAAATGAGAATAACAAATTAGGAAATCGAGGAATCAGGAAGCAAAACCTACAACAAAACAAGACTTAATTTAAAAGAAATATGAAAGGATGAGAAAAAGAAGAAGAGAAAAGGGGAGATGGGTACATGACAGGACATTCTACCAAATCTTCAAATACTGTACGTATAGATTGTCATCTAAAGATGACAACCGCCCTGTCGCACTGCCCCTTTAACACTAAATAAAGTAGAACTCCTCCCTGAGCCGCCATTGATTTCCTATTCATTCCTGTGCATGCTAAATCAACAGCAAGCACAATAGGCCAATCATCAAACTGAGCTACAGTACCAGCACTTCTATCCCACCCTCAATCCACCTGGCACTGGTCGCAGTCTATACTGTACGTGGCATCAATGCTCTGCACACCGCAGCCATTAGTGGCGTTATTCTTCATCAATGAAAATGAATCAATTAAGCCTCATTAAGGGTGCATATTAAGCTGGAGTAATTATCGGGTGGGGAATGTACAGTGATCAATAGCTCGGGTGCATAAATGTGCACTTAAAGACATATATTACCACAAGGGGCGATGAGCACTTTTAACAAGGAGGGGGGGGGGAGCTAAAGTGGGTAAATCTGCTGCACGTCATGCATACATACATGTGTGTGTGTTTGTGTGTGTGTGTGGGTAGGAGGGAAAGACTATCGCTCCTACCATAGCCTGGTCAGGCCGTAAATCCAGAGACCAAGGACGTGTCCCGTTTTCCTCTTCTATGAACTTGTCCAGTGTCTCGGAAAATGAAATAACAAGATTTATACTGTAGCTGCAAACATCCCGCCGGTGCGCGCATATGTGCAAGGGCGTGTTTTCTGTGTGGGCATGAGACAATGTCCGCAAGAGATAGAGCCACACTTAAAGAATAAATGAGGGAAAGGCCCCGATTTTAGCGAGGGGAGGGGGAGTCTTTAAATGCTAGAGGCCTTCACCCTCTGGCCAGCCACATGCAAACACACACGCATTTACATGCAGAAAGTAATGCACGCACACACACACACACACACACACACACACACACACACACACACACACATACACACACACAATCCCATGCATAACGCCTATTAAAGAGCACGCTCTGTCCCAGTCGCATAATTTTAATTTGTTATGAAGGTCATTGACAGCAAGTAATAATCACCATTGGGGATCTAACAATTTGCCATTTCAGAACATTGAGGCACTGATGACTCAACTATTAATAGACTGAAGCCTCCCCCACCCCACCCCACCCTCACCCCCCTGCCTCTACACCCCCTGTCCTCTTAAATGACTAAAACTATTCCAGTATTTTTAACCCCCCTCCCAACACACACACACATACACAGCCCCCAAAAAGCCCATATGTCTGTATCCCATTTATCTTTTTTTTTTTTTCATCTGTTGAGGGATATGTGAAATTTGGGAGACAAATTAATGGGAAGCCTGCTGAAAGACACCCATCGCGGGGGTATCTCCTGGAAGGACAATTACATTGTAAAAAAGTAAAGCAGACAGCTTTTCAATTCTTCTTTTTGTTTCTCCCTCTGTGCTTTTGCAGCGATGTCTTGAGCTGAGAAAACGCCAGGGCTGCCTGTGCTGAGCTGATGAATTGTTAAGCATTTTTCCCCCGTTTTTTGCACACACACGAAAAAAAAAAAAAACTGAGACGTCAGAGAGACACAATAACAAGTTTCATTATCGAGCAACTCATTTATTTTCTGCTTTAGCATCACCCAAGCCATTCAGACATATGTGTCTGGCATTTGTCGCCAAACAAATAAGTCCGAGCTTAAGCTATTTTTATCAAGCACGAGAGCGTTTGTTCTTTTTAAGTGATCGTCAGTGTTTGGGGCGAATAGAATGGGAGTTGGAATCCTTTATCTTTCAGAGGCTCAACAACTCAAGACTAATTACAAATTAATCTGGATCTGGATATCTGCAATGAGAGGGCCCTAATAAGAACTTGTGGTGTGCTAAGAGGAACTATCTGTTATATATTTATAGGAGAGCTCAACGCATGGTGAGGGAGAGGCAGGCCGGAGATGGAGGCAGCCAAAACCCAAATAAGAGAGTAGAACATAATTGCCTGCTTTCTATATCCAAGCAGCCACATCAAGGCTGAGGATTGTGGATATTAATAATTGATCATTAGCCTGATAGGGTAGAGCGTGCTTAAGTTTTTAGTGGTGGAAATTTGATGGCCATTTTAGGTCTCTCCTTGGGGTCTCGAGCACTGTTGCTGTACTTGTGGAGAAGGTCAAGTGGGCTCATTGTTATAAATGAGCACTATTACCCTAAACAAAAGGAGGTCATACCAATATAACGTGCCGTCTGTTTGGCTGTATTGTGTCGTTCAGTTGTCTCTTGCAAGCTTTTAAGAGCATGCAAGAAGACTTTGGCCATCAAAATCCACATGATGAATCCAGAGTCTGAGTGAATTTAGGAGGGAGCTACGGCGTGCCAAACACACTGAACATGCAACAGCTACCAACATTGGCCTTTTAGATAGCTGTACTTGTTACATGGAGTTTTTTTTCAGTTAAGCATCATGATACATATATAGACCTCAGGTGTTAAAGAAGAACTCAAATCAAATACTATCAATTGGTCTTAGTGATCACCGCAAAAATCAGATTATCATAATAACGTGATCTAGCAAATCCATCTTGTCAAGCATCAAGCCATGTGATTGTGGCCAAAGTAACACCGGTTCAACCAATTAGTGGCCCTTAGAGTGAAGGTTAACGTAGATTCTACAGAAGCTAGTGCTAGCTCTCCTACTGTTCATGTGAATGGTTGTTAGACAATTATAGATAGTGATATCCAGACGGTTCTTCTTATCACCTGACAGATATCTTTTCAAAGTACCTGCCCTTTTTGAGTTTTTAGTGGTGCCTTTCCAGATGGTTTGTAAAACAAACCCTTTTTTTAAAATAACCATCTGGCAGGTGAGGTTATCCAGTGATGTCACACCAGATTACACAGGGTGGGGCTGAAGACTACAACTTCTTAATTCAAAAACAGTTCAGCGGTGTGGAGTAAAAAAGGAATGAAGCTAACCGACCTCTGAATCCCACTCTACATCTCGGCTGGAAGCTGCATTAGTGGCTGCCAGCATAACACAAGCAAATCTCCACTTGAACTGTCAGCAGTCCAGTTGCACCATGGGTAGTGTAGATGGCATGTTTTTGAAGCACGAAAGAGATGATATCGCTGGTTCGTATTTCTTTTTTAATTGTCCATTGTAAATCAAACAATGTTACGGGAGTGCAATGCTAAATTGGCGGGGTCTCTTATGATCAGTGGAGAGTAAGGCTCACATCATTTGCACACTGTGTCTGTGTGTGGTTTCAGTGCTGTTTAGTGCTGGCCAAATTCCCACATTAAGCTTTTTCTGCCTCATTTAACGTAGAAAAAAATCAATGATAAATGTCAGGTTTCCAAGAATAAGTGCCTCTGTACAGAGTGACCATTTTGCAGATGTCCATACAAGGTGAACCACCAAACTACCAGAGATTTCCGTTAAAAGTGTTTCAGAGGGCAGATGCAGAAAATCAGCGTCTTCACATTTATAAGTGCTAAACCACTTCACTGATGACTGAACAACACATGTGAAAATGTTCCATGTTTTCCATAATGTTGTTAAGATGCAGGGTGTGAACTGGGATGAGACAAGACATGAGACAAGACATGATCTTTTCCTTATCTTAACCATGTGACCAATTATATTTTGCAAATGAAACAATAATAATTGATACATGTATTCACTTGCAGCTCTTTTGGGAAACATCTCAAAATCTCAAAGATCTTAGCCTTAAGTTGCTTTTGGGAAACTAGAGCCTTTTCATATTCTATTTGCTGCTGATCAGAACAAGGAGAAATATGTCATACTGAAAGTATGTCCCCATTGGGAATAGCAATAAAAAATTTCATTTTGAGTTTCTTGACTGAAGGAAACTTGCTGTTGGTCAAGGTCCTGTAAATGCAATGGATGCAAACGGTATCTGTTTTTTCTGTGTGGCTCTCAAAAGAATGGCTGCACCAAAAGGAGTTAAATCCAGCACTTGATCACCAAATAACTCCTGGAATGCACTAAACATCTGACTTGGGACTGTGGTGGGTGCTAGTTAACTTCCTGCTGGGGAAATAGGCTTTGATTTGCTGCCTGGTAGCCAGGGTACGTCTCTCTCTATTACTCACTCTGTCTCTACAGCTAGTGTACTCGGTACTCCCCCCCTCCTCCCCAGTCCCATGGTAGGGAACCTCTGGGCACCTTGACTGTCGTTTAACTGCTTGTGGCACGAGGCTGCTGAGGAAATGGGTCATTAAATCCAACGAGCTGGGGCAAGCCCCCCCAGTGCCCCAGATCTGTTTCCAATCAGATAGCCTTCTTTTACAGGAGAGACAGAAAGAAGCCGAGCAGAGCAGCCCAAAGCAGACATTAGTGTCATTGCAGAACCACGCTACTAATAGCAGCAGCTAACAAGGACTGGGGCATTTATTTATTTATGTATTGTCATCCCGAAAGTATCTTAGCAGTGAGATCATCCCTGTCTCTCTGAGGATTTCATGGAAAATTCGCTCCACACCTGCTTTCATGCACAGTGCCTAAAAATATGCTCTTGACCATGAGTCACACACAAATTAATCGCTGCTGAGAATTATATAGGCTATCCAGGGTTCCTTTCAGATTATGACATTTTCCATGAAATCTGCAGAATGCGACATTATACAATTTCAGAGAATCTTTTGTGGAAATTCACAAACAGGTTATTGTTCTCTTGATACTGTGCATGAGGAGAATTGAAGAATTTTCAGCCACGGTCATAAGTCATGTTTAATACTTTCCCCCTTCTTTTAAAAGCTTCTCAGGCCACGCAGTGAAGTGGCATAGCGCTCTAAAGTTCCATAACAGTTTTCAGTTGAAGGGAAAAAAAAAACTACCCTGTACGACCATTTCGGCTACAGATTCTTTGTGAGCCACAGAAAAACTCATGAAAGAGATCGTGATCACTTCCATTTTGTCATGAAGTCTTCAGGATCTCCGTGCCTTTCCCAGACTGTGACTGATCCCATCTATAAAGGAAAAGGGCAGACGTTTTGCAGGAAGGTAAATACTGCAAATGTTAGCATGGGGAGTGTCTTCGATTTGTCCTTTAGGAAGATGCTAACGTGTGATACACCGTGCCCTCCCTCTTCCCCTCCCCTCCTCCTCTCTCATTCATCGGCCTCACAAACTCATCTCCCTTTCTCCCTTTTCTCCCTCTGTCATTGCAAAATGCAGGGCCAGCGATATGAAAAAAAAAAAAAAAAAAAAGAAAAAAAATACTACACACACTTGTTGCCCGGACTTTATCTCTACATTATTCTTGCCGCTCCTTCCGTTCATTTCAGAGAATAAGATAAATGAACGACGTACATTTCGTGCACCTGTCCTCCCCTCCCCACCTTCCTCTTCCCCTTACGATAAGGGATTTCATTAACGTGAGAATGCTTGGGCTGAAAGAAACATAATTGCTTCAGTGTTGTTGTCCTCTCTGCTGCCGACGCCCTAATTTCCTCCTCGCCTTACTCTTGACTGTTAAGTGATCATTATATCAACACAGGGGATGGGCCAAGGGTAAAATATTGACAAACTGCGGTCATGTTCATGCAAAACACTGAGGAGAGGAGTGCGTTTGCGTGTGGTAGAATGTGATGAAATATTAAAAATCACGAGTGGGAAGTGTGGGTGAGGGAAGCGAAGGAAGAAAGGGGCTAATAGAGTGACAGCAAGGACGTAAAGTGATATGATCAATCGGGAAAGATCACAGAGTCCGGTAATAATTTAAACAGCGGGCCCTATCTGTCACCCGCCGCCGACCCCCCCTCCCTTCCCTGATGGATAACTGTATGTAAAAGATACATAATTTTTTGACTTGCCATTTACACAGCATTGCACCTGAAAGCCAGGCGGCATAATAGACAGTTTAAAATGTCAGGGAACTAAGTAAGTAAGAGAGACGGGTCGACCGGCAGAATCTTAATTAGAGGGGCTGTGTCTAATGGCAACGGCTTTCCAGACCGGCTGATGATGGGAGGAGTGTCTAGAAGGAATACACACACATACACACAAACTCACGCACACATACAAGCTGACATAATACATATATATATAGAGAGAGAGATTTATCTACATATGTATATGTATATATATATATATATATATATATATATATATATATATATATAGGCTTATTGTTACACTGTGTACATCAGTACATAGGAGAGATTTTGTAACAAAAAACACACTTCTGCCACTCACAGGTGCCACACACCACAGAGAAAAGAAATGCATCAAATTCACACGCATACTACCAACAGCAATTTCAACATCAGTGCAATTAGCGAAAGATCCCCCTGTTCAACCTTAATTTTTTTATCCCTACAGCTGACCAGTCAGCGACCAAATCTATCTAGTTATGGCGCAGCATCACAAGAATGTTCAGTGGTAGTCTGGAAATGCATGTATAGGATTTACCTATCTATCCCTGAGCAGACCTGGCTGTTGAGCCCGAGCCAGCGCCACATGATTGTGTTAATTAATCTGCCATTGTGAGCATGGGGAACAGCTGCACGGGCTCTCGTGGCTGCGTTGTCAAAGCAAAACAATGCAATGTTAAGCTTCCCCCACTGAATCTTCCATTACAAAGGAGCCCCAACAACAGGGCTAAATTCATAAATCCACAGATCAATTTTTACCAGCACTAATGTCTGACCTTTAAAGCGAAAAAGGGATTTCTTTCTTTTTTTTTTTTTTTTTTTCTAAACATGCTTCATTTGGGCTTGAAATATGGTCAGATATGTGATACCTAGGATTCGGGCCAAATTTAACCCAACCCTCCCTCCAGCCTGTAACAGCAAACACACTGAGGAGAGATAGAGATGCAGAGAGAGAAAAGAAAGGAGGGAGGGAGGGAGGGATGGATGGATGGATGGACTGGGGTAGAAAATGAGCAGCAGAGAGAAGGAGGGAAGGGAGAAAGAGAGACAGAGACAAACAGATGAGTGCGAGTAGTCACCAGCTGGGCGCTGGTATTTTAAAACAAAATGTCTAACGCGATTACCAGGGATCCATTGATCGGTGTTATGTGGCGTTAATTCAGACTGGGGAGAGGGGGAAGGAGGAGGAGAGAAGAAGTGGGAAAAATTGGTGAAATGAGCTTTGCTTTACAGGTCAAATCATAGGAGAACAGAGCCGCTCATGTAAGACATTTACACTAAGATTCAGATTTTTGGGACAATTCATCACTATGAAAAATCTGAGCCGACAGCTTAATTTGCACTCATTTAAATCTATGCATGTTTTTATTTGACTCGTATTCATGGAAACAGTAAACTGAATGGATTAGTTAATACGCAGCAGACAGTTGCATGTGACTCTTTTTGGTTACAGACTAAATCCGAGCATTAGTGCTCGGCAATAAGACGAAAATCTCACATTCATTTAGAAACAACATTGACCAGGGGAATACATAAATAAAATTAGGTAAACTGCGCTGCCACCACAAATTATGTCTGCAATAACAGACTTCACAAATAAATGGTTTAGCACCTCTAATCGAGTTCACAAAATGTTTCACTAGACAACCATTTCACTGCATTCATTACAGCTTCACTGAATTACAATTCTATTGCTCGCAGAAATCAGAGCGTTTGTCTTTAATGTGGCAACCAGATTCATCTTTGTTTCCGAGACGAAAAGATGCCTGGAAAAGATGGGCGATGGCGTGCCCCTATCACACACTCTCTACAGTGAATGGCATGGCCTTGGTGCACACTTGGCACTTCCAGAGAGATGGTGATGCACCCCGAAAAAAAAATCATCAAGATGGCTGGCTCTCGCCCCGCTCTGCAGCCAAGCCCTTCTGTCTTGCAGAAAGCCCTCCAACAGCCCACTGAGCACACAAGACATTGGGAGAGGAGTCATATACATGCATTGAGACGTACTGACACATCTGACATGTCCTGTCACTTGTCATCGACTTCATGTAAAGTAGGAGGTGAATGTGACTGATCATTTCTTTCGGGTTTGAATAACAGGGAAAGGCTTAGGAAAGCAATAAATGGAAGCAATCTAAACGGCAGATGAAGGAGGCAAGACATTTCCTTCTCCCTGTGACACTGTCTCTCAATCTGCACCCTGTTCGAGTCTGCCAAACACCAAGTCAAATAGTGACGCTGAATATGGCAGTGAATTCCGAATCAGTTGTTTCGTTGCCATATTCTATGATAGAAAGTACAAATGTTCTTTTTTTTTAACGAGAGTTTCCATTACAATTCTTGGACACACAGTGTACAAAACCAGTTTGAATAACTTCAGACTTCCTCAAATGTGCACACGCACGCACATACAGGCACACATCTAACACACAGCCTTGAAAGCTTACAGATGGGGATGGGTGACATGGTGCTAACTCGCATCTCAAAAGTGCTGCTAGCTGCAGCATCTCACCTGTCCAACACGCTGGATTTCAGAAAGCCATCAGATGTTGCATTTACCGCAACACTGAGCAGTGGAGAGCATCCGATCAGGAGACGTACGCAGCCTGAGGTTCGGTGCACTTACACTTGACAACTCAACAGGACACTTAGTTAAACCAGAATGCGAATTTGTGACGCCAGAAAAAGGTTGATATCTTGTCATTATCTTCTCCCTCATGGCTTTGTTAGTATTTACAGCTAAAATGTTACAGAGTGTGTATCGAATTGGAAGAAAGACTTTTTTTTTTTTTTTCCTCCTGTGGTACTGTGCTGTCGGCTCCCTGATTGTTGGAGTATAAAAATAATCGTCATGGAAATAGATCTCATTGACAACGTGCCATGTTCACACTGTGAGCAGCTTGTGCCTTGTGAACATAATCCAGAAACGTCCTCCAAAAACTTTCCTCCACAAACTTTCAATCCCTCATCCTCTTTTTGCCCTTCTCTCCAAAAGATGAAAAGAGGGGATGCCAGGGAAGACAAAATCCTGTCTTGTCAAGTACCAGCAAAACAGGTAGAAATGTGGAGTAAGGGGGATGGGCACAAGGATCAGGAGGCTAGTAAGGAGGGACAAAAGAGGCAGAGAGCAGGAGCGAGGACTGATGCATTGAGAGGGAGGGAGGATTGACCAAAACAGCTTTCCTATCCTCCTCCGGAAAATCCACTCCTCAGCTCTGTGTCTAATAGGAAATACCTGATTCTGGTCCTGAGAGGACTGCGCCGGCACGATTACACCCTACCTACAAGCCCTGCCAGGAGAGGTGGCATTTGGCCGATCCGGCCCCCCCTGAGGGTGACTCGTGGCTTAGCCTCGACTTAGCTCCATGTCTTAAGACGGAGGATAGGAGGAATGAAGGAAGACCACTGGGGAGGAATGTGAGTCTCTCTCTATGAAAGCCCAGGATAAACCTGTGTCCTCAAGAGGGAAGAGCTAACTTCTCGCAGCTGGATGGCGGCCCAGGGGTTAAAAGACGGTACCTCAAAAAGTGGCCAAACTGAAAGTCTTAACGAGGGAACCTTTGTGTCCTTGGTTAGTAGATTTGATGAGGCAAAATACAGTTTGACATCATTTGCAACGGTCTGCTTGAATGTCCTTGAATGAAGTGCGTGCCCTTGTAAAACCCATACTTTAAGTGGCTTCTGATTTAGGAAGATCTACAATCTCCACATGTATTAAGCGCAGGGATCCAAGGCCTAATCTAGGTCTGTCAACGACTCAGTCTGAGATCCTCACATTGAGGTTTTTACGCTTTACAAGTCCACAGCAAGAGGATAAGAGAGACACCCACTTGCTATAACCACCTTATCGTCACCATAAACATATGCTCACTGTGTGGGCCGTCGTGCAATGTTAACTCGAGGGCAGATCAAAAAAAAATATATATAAGAGAGTCGGCAAACATGACGGGATGGTGGTTCATTAGACGAGCTGTAAATGAAAGTGAGGAAGGCATCTCATCAAGCACATGTTCAACACTTGGTCCATAAGGGAGCTATACCTGGGGCTGTCGCATTGAGAAGGTGTTACTCTAATAAGACAACAGTCGCTTTTATTTACAGCGAGCACGAGATGACATGAAACATGCATTAACACATCTTCTGTTGTGCCTTTGGTGAAAAAAACACCTTTGTTATTTTGTAAACAAAACATCTAACTAACAGCCCTGTTTGCGAGCTAAAGATACATTCAAACAACATATGCTCTTGACGGAAAAAAAAAAAAAAAGCACAATAGGTGTAAACCGTCTAAATTGCAATTGCACCGCATCTTGGAAAACAAACACTTTGCTTTGTTACCAAGACAACTGAGATAATGTGATTCCTGCGGCATTGTCAGGACTGCTACTTGCTACATTATGTGTGACAAGCTTAAGAGTAGATCTAGAGGCGTGAATGCACAGATTCAGGCTCCAGCCTATTGCGGATTGAAGATAGTCCGGCAAACCATATTTGCATGTGTAACCTTGCCAAAGAGTTAAGCTCAGCGGGCTAACATTGTCTCCTCGCTTGCGAAATCCTGGTTTGAAGTCAGCACTGATGTATAAGACTCTATAATGCTTGCTGTGATTTGACAGTTTGTGTTACTGTTACTTCCCATAATGCTTAGCCCAGTGAACAAATGCGGTTCCATTCTGTTGGAGGATTTAAATGTGATCAGCTCCAACATTTGTTTTTAATATATCTATCTGGGCAAACAGCAAAATCATAATGGAGCCTACAGCCCATATCCTCCTCTTTCCTTTTCCTCTCTTTGCCTTCCATGGCGACACAAAATGAATTCAGCTCTGAACCTAATTAATCCACAAAGGTTTCATGTCTTAATCCCCAAAGTCAAGGGGGTTATTGTCCTCACAAATGAGGTCAGTGTTCCTCCCAGTGGAAATAAGGGGAAGAAGGAGCAAAACACTGAGAGTAAAGGGAGGGACCGCGGATGCTACAGACTGGCGTTCTTTCTCTCCGACTCTCCTGATGAATGGAGGTGTGATACGGTGGCAAGAGGCCCCACAAACAGGGACCGGAGTCGCCTGCTATTTGCACAGGGACGCCACATGCATCTGAGTATCACGATGTGTAAAGGACCGAACGGTTAACACGCCATAATGAAAGAAGAGCAGGGAAAAAACATAAACGGAGCAGTGAAATAAATGGCATAGCATGACAGCAGTGGAAGAGGCAAAATTAGCTGCCTGCCAATCTCCAGCACACGGACCTTTTGAACCAGGTGGATAAGAAAGCTGGTTCTGATGGTAATTGTCACTAAGGCAAGTCACTGTCAAACTCTGAGGCGAAGAAGCATCATCCAAGTGTGACAGGACGATAGCCATGATACAGCCCTCCGTCTGGTGGGATGACAAGGGGGGATGTGACACACATGGCCACACCATGCTGCCTGAAGCACAGTCACCACCAGCGGCCCACACAGGGTCTCTGTGGGGGACAAACCCTGGGAATAGCGACGAGCCGGCCAAATGCTTGTCCAGCACTGACACACCCTGGGTGTTCTGCGGGCCCCGTCTCCGAGGACCAAATAGCAGCCAGGGAAAGCGCGGACAATTTACCACGATGGTCCACATCCATACTCATGAAGACCATCCTGAAGAGAGCTGTCCAGAGATCGTTTAAGTCATCCAATCGGGGCCTGGCTCAATGCAGGGGGGGCGTAGTTGCTGGCCAATGAGAACTTGGTGAAGCAGGGGGTCAGCCAATAGCAGGCGTGTTGAGGGGAGGGTCAGCCAAGATGGAAGGCTCGCTAGCAGATTAAAGTCCAAGATGACGCAATCAACAGCTTGCTGAAATCTGTTGCAGTCAAAAGTGCGGCCACTGTATACAGCAAGCCTGGTGGATGAGTGTAGGCCCGACGCCTGCAGAACGACAAGCTGAGCGAGTGTTTAAATAGGCCGTGCTATCGTATACTAATAAAGCGCCGCAGTGACTGTATCTCGTCATCTGCAGCTGTTGTAAAGACGATCATTACTTTTAGTTACAATCTGTGGAATATACGGTATCCTCTCCACAAAGGATCTACTAAAGCCCGTCTGGCAAAAGCTTATTTCCCACAAATTGCTTGCTTTCTGTGTTACTGATGATGTGGTGACACACAATGTCATGCATACATCAAAAGCATCAGCAGAAAAAACCTGCGCTGTTTTTGATCACTGGTAATTACTGTATCTGCACTCCAAGAAGACTCGAGGAGTAAACAAAGTGAGAAGTTGGGAAACGGGGGAGAAAAAAAAAAAAAAAAAAAAAGAAGGGGGAGGGGGGCACAGCTTTGTAGCAGACATTCTAATTTCCAACTTCACTGTGACTGGTGGAATAAAGAGAAGTTTATATTGTCATCTCCCTACCGCTGAGTTTGAAATATGAGTTTAAACTGACAGAGGGAATTAAAATCTGTAAACGCAACATTTTTTGATGCCTAATTTGAAAATCAGCTGTCAGAGTTGGTGTTTGTTGATTTTTATCAACTCAAGGGTTATTACATTTCGAAAATGTGACAATTAAAAATCCCTCAATCATTCTCATGAGCTTTTCTATAACCAACACCAACTCGATAACTCACATAAAGCGACGTGACAAAAGTAGATGAAAATCCAGCAGAACATTCTGAACCTCATCCGGCAGCGTGGGGTCAAAATATAAATGGGCAATTTGGTTTCTGTTTCTGAGTTGCAACACACTGTGTGCGCACATCGCACACGTATCAGCTCATGCAGGGAAATTGTTTTCCCGTCTGTACACAAGGCTTCTTTCAATACCAAATCGCGCACTCTCATGTGTGCATCGGAAGTGCCCTTTCCCATGACTGAGGGTCAGAGCCAGGTCAAAGAAGACGCAATTGGATAATAACTCTGACATGAACGCCAGCTGGTTAAAAAGTCACCCGACTTCAACAATTTGAAAGCAAGGGGTTACTGAGCTGTTTTGTTTCTCCTTTTTTTTCCTTCCCTCACTCTTTTCTTTTTTCCCCTAGCGCTCTCCGCACTGCCGCTGACTGCATGCTTCCCCTTCATCTCAGAGGATATATAGAGGAGAAAAAGATTTAAAAGGACTGGAAAAAAGCTCAATTGTTTATTGATTTTATAATAGGCTTAGTGCAAGAGAAATAAAGTGTGGGGCTGGTGGGGCAGTGTGGTCAACCAGAGGCGATGGCGTGACAAACACGCGGCTTATGCGCAGGTAACAGCGGCTTGAGTCCAAATGCCGGGATATTGGCTTGAGCCCTTTTCTGTTTTTCTAAATGCCCGTTCGTGGCATTGTTATCCTGCTTTTAAACCAGTGTAGACATAATCGCTCCTCTCACAAACAGGGCACGGCCTTACGTGCTTGAAAGTGTGTGATTGTGTGTAGGAGGAAGGGGGAGGTGGGGTGCGGGGCACACTTCAGGATGAAATAGGATGAAATAGAAAGTGAATCGAGAGTGCGGCCGCATAGGTTGAGACAATCAAGTCAAAAAAAAAGGAATGAACTGACTGACTGATGGTTAAATTTAGACTTTTGATAAAAAGAGGAAGCTCAATTACGTGAAAGTAAAGTAACATGTAAACCATGTGAGGAGAAAACACGGCATAGAGAATAAAAAGGCTCGGAGTTGTCTGAGCAGGTTTTTGCAAGTGTGTACAACAGAGTGTGAATGCGTCTGCCCGAGAAACGAATGGATGTGTATAGGGTCTGATATATGGATGATAACACTAATTAGCTCGTTTTGTTTGGGGCAAAACACTCATTAAAAACCCAGTGGGGCCATTAAAGTTACTGTCCCTCCAAACCATCGCTGCCACCGTATCCATCTAGGCTGCTATCTCGCCCAGCTCGTCCTGCTTTTAATGGCCTCTGCTTCAGGTTGTTGGGTTGAGCAAAGATTTGTGGGACTTGGATAACTCCCTTTCTTCCCCTCTTACCCCAGCTGCCCCCGTCCATACCTCTCGATCGTATTTAAATCTCTCTCCACTCCTCCTTCTCACGCTGTCTCTCTTCCTCCACAACACTCACTTTCTCTGTCTTTGCCTCTGTCTATCTTGCTCTCCCACACATACCAATTACTACATCCACAACCTCCACTGCAGGCTACATGCTCCATCCATACACTAATAGCTGTTTGCTGAACCGGGGAGGGATTTGTGCTCTTCAGTCCCGACGAGGAGGGGGCGACGGTTGTTTCCAAGCTTTACACAGCGATGTCGCTGTAATGCCGACAAACCTCCCCGCGATTCAGTGCGGCTTGCCGTGCAATAAGGCGCCCGTTACTCCGCAGCCGGAGAGAATGGAGGCAGAGGCCTGCCAGGATTAGATGAGCAGGTGTAGCATCCCGCTAACAGATACAGCACAAAGCCATATTCAAGCCCATGCTCTCTGGGGCTAGCTGTGCTACAGCTAACAGCTTCTGCTCAACTAAAAGAAGGGCTCAAGTCAATCCACTGCACTTAATACTGTCATGATAATGTTTCACATGGAAGAAGACATGTCTAGGGACTCGGCTTCATTTGGGAAGTCTACATGCTATTAACATGAGTTCCAAAGTTATCAGGATAATCTTTATTTTGCGTCTTGTGAATAAATGCCTTGAAAAAAACACAATATTTTTTTTTTCCTTACAACTCAGTGTATAGAAAGGCTAACATATGCTTTTATTAGTACATATATGTATCTTTTTAAGCTTTTCTGTTTAAATTGTGGTATTCATTTACGTTTACAGATGCTTTCTCCAGACTTTCAATGAGGTAAAACCACTGAAATATTTTATCCTGTGCATTGACACTTACAATCTGTATGTTTAAAGATTAACTTAAATAATACATAGAAATAGACATATTGGGATACTGTTAAAAGGTACCAGCTTTTTTGTAGATTTTAAAAATATTGCTATATTATCTAATGTAGGCAGTTCCTTACCCCTCTGTCTGGGCCCTTTAATGGCAAGGAGGCCTGAAGCCTTTGCCTGTGCCTAGATCTAGCCAATACAAAGATTCATTTTAGTTATCATACTTACTAGTACTTGGGAAAAATAATGGGCAATTCTCAAGGAGCTGGAGATGGGGGTTAAAAAAAAAACTGGTGGTCAGGAAGAATCTTTTTTATATTCTGCCAAAATGTACAACATATATACAACAATGCAGGAAAAAACAGCAGATAAAGTACTATTAAAGAATATCTTAATACTTATTGTCTCACCAAAACGTGGCTCAATCCACAGCAGAAACTACAGCAGGACACAAAAATTCACTGATCACTTCTGTTTGAATGGTAATTTTCAACAACTACATATAGATTCTTCATCGTTTTTGTGTGTGTTTTTTTACTATAGAGCCAAACTTTTTTAGGAAATGATATAGCTTTATTTTAAACACACGACATATGTCATTTCTGCCCCTTGAGGTCAATTAAAACAATAAAAACACAGATGTAGTTTGATGACACCCTGAAGTAGCATTGGATCATGGGAGTTTTTTTCTTTTTAAGTGACCACCGTTGTGTGACTCAGACAAGGTAATGCTTTAAAGTTTTATTTATGTTACGTTAAGTCGCATTCGCCGACTTTCTTTCTCACTCTCTGAGACACTCCTGGTAGTGATAGTGGCAAGAAACCAAATTTAAACACCATTTATTTGATTCAACTTTCGGATTTCTCTGGATTTGAGCATTGTTGGAAAGATTTAGCATAAGTACACAACCCAACAATATAAAAAGTTTTTGGTAGTTTCATGTACAAATGTTAAATGAAACCAGCTCTATCCTTTAAGATCCACATTACCAGGCCTTTCCACACATAGTACTCCCCTGTAACCCCTGTAACCTGTGTGCAGTGCTTATTAAAGCTCACATCGGACCACAAACACATGCTCTGAGTGCCAGGTCATATTCCATATACGCCCTTTTACCATGTTGTTGAAAGGCAAGACTCTGAAAATATACTTGGTCTCAGGTCTGGATATTAAGAGTGTTGATTAGATATATGAGTTTGCCATTTGCCCACGGAGCGTGGAGTGTCTCCGACAGAACTGGGGACCATATGGCTGGTGAGAGATTTCCCCCCTCTCTTCCTCTTCGCGCAGCCTGACAGCTGGATGGCTGCTAACTGGGGACGAGGAAGCTTGGCAGCTGCAGCTGAGAGCAACGCTTTGATGCCGCTCACCCTTTTTCACTTCTCTCTTGCTGTCTTCCTTCTCTCTCTCTCTCTCTCTCTGTCTCCCTCTCTGTCTCTCTCTCTCTCTCACACACACACACACACACACACTCCGAAGAACTCAGACACCAGCAACCAACCACTGTTAACTTATGCAAACTTTCTACAGGTTGGACAAGGGAGACAAAAGAAACAGGAGGCAGAGCTGAGTGTGTAGTAAAGAGTCATGGCTGAATGCTGCTGGCCTGTTCACAGATTTTTGGGGGGAGTTCTTGATTTTCACCGCTTATACTTAGTTTTAAGGGTTTGGAGCGGCGAGATGTTTAAATGCTTTGTTTGTGGACTGTAACAAACAAAAATGGACAATGGTTTAAAAATACATGTTTTTTTTTCTGTTTTCCAAGGTGTGTAAATCAGCTGGGTGCTGTTGTTAGGGGTGCAATAAGGTGGAGGACAGAAGAGGAAGAAGAAGAGGAGGAAGGTGAAAAGGCAGCCGGAAACACATTAAGCTGTACAACTGGCAAGTACAAAAAAAAGTAGAGATTTTTGATTTTCCACGCTCATGTACTCATGTACATGTTTGTACTTTGACTGTTATTTCCGAAACCAGTAAAAGAAAGAATGCGTTGGGTGACTTGATGCAGACACCTTGATGCTTTGGGCGTTTAGCATAACATTTCTCTTTACTGAAAAGAGCTTTAAATACGGACTGTATGATGTTGTTAATAGAGGTCACTGTAGACAATGTCTCTCTTTGAAAGAAAGAAAGAGCATGGCAATAACGTTGGTAAGACCAACTTTTCTCTCCAGTCGTGCCAAAGTGTTTCATATCACTTACACTAAGTGCTGCACACAAGGGTAAAATGCAGTGTAATGTACTGTACACATCAAGTAGGTCTTGATGACTGCAAAGTGTCAGGCTCAGTAAGCCTCTCCTTAAAAAAGTGCTGCTTTTGTTCCTTTCTCCCCTCCATGATGCTCACCATGTTCTCCACTTCCTCTAAAGCACCATCTCTTTAACTACACGTCTAAAGTACTACATCAGATCATCTCTTTTTGTCTCCATCCTCCCTTCCTCTTTCCCCCCCTTCTATGCTCCCTCTTGTGTTCAATCGCCGCCTGATCTGATGCCTGCAAAATCCCTTGTACTGCTTGCCCCCCTGCCCTTCTCTGTTTTCTTCTTCTTTTTTCTTCCTCCTCCCCCCACTCATTTTTTCTTTACTGTATCCCCCCCACCCCTCTCTTGCACTATATACATCTCACTCTCTCCTCCCTTCTTCTTCCCCCAGCCAGCTCCTCCCATCCCTCCTCTTGTTGAAGGCCCCCTGTTGCTGCCTGCTATCAACCAGCTCTGAACTGGTGAAAGCAGCGCAGGAAGGGGGAGAGGAGAGGAGAGTAGAGGAGAGGAGAGGAGAGAGGAAAGAGGAGAGAGGAGAGAGGAAAGAGGAAAGAGGAGAGAGGAGAGAGGAAAGAGGAGAGCGGAGTTTGGCTAGAGCCAAGAGGAGAGCAGCTGGGCACGGCTAACAGGGAATGATAATGACCTCAGAAATCTGCTGTTCGCTCCACAACAATAGGGTGCTCAGTCGCCTGGAAAATTGTGTTCATCAGCTAGCTCTGCTCACTTACTAATTGACATTGCCAAATATTTTAAGAACAATTGGAATGTGGCAGGGGGAGAGAGTGAAAAAAAACGAAAGCTCAGAGATCTTAATCCCTGGATTTAATCCCTCCCTCACTTTTCCACCCTTTTCAATTCTCCCTCTCTTTCTCCCTTCCCTCTCTCTCTCTCTCCCTCTCCCCTCGTTCTCCCCCTACTGTCTCTTTTGTGATGAGGAGATAGCTACAACTAAGAAAAAAAAGCACATTTTTCATGTCGCTTTCTGCTCTCATGTCAGCACCCTGATGTTTGTACAAAAGGTTTTTTATGTGACCTGTCAATGGGGTTAAGAGGAGGAGATTGAAACGGGGGGGGCAAAATTAAAGAATGACAGCGCGAGGGAAGAAGAGAAAGAGGGGAGAATCTCAAAATGGGGAGTACGAGGGGGTGAAAAAAAAAAAAAAAAAGAACAAGCAAGAGATTCCTCAGTCATGGTATCACATGCCTGGCCGTCCATTTTTAATGAGGCAAAGGTCAATGTATTCTCTTGCTCTTTCACACACAGGACAAACCCCAATCATGCCCAAGTTAACTTGTTCAAACAAAACTCCCCCACCACCATCACCACCACCCACTCCACAGCCCCATCCCCGCTGCCCGGCCCGGCTCTGCTCAGCCGCCTACCATCCAGCGCTGTCCATTTGCATTCCCTGTCTGAGAGCCCTGCCTCATTTCACAGGAATCCCACATTGACGGAGTCAGACAGCTGTCACCAGACAGAGAAAAGGAACTTGGCGTTCACCCTCATTCAGCTTTGCCCTCCCCTCCGTCCCTCGGACCCTCTGTTAAGCACACACATAATCAAAAGAAGAGAAACATTTTAGCCAATGGAGAGTTTCCTCGCTGCTTCTGACTGAAGGGGGAACAAACGCTTGTTTAGTTTGGATTTGCGAATTTATATGTGCATCCTGAAGGCACCGGCACAACTTTGTGACTGTGATGTTAATTTATGTCTTTCACTCTCTGTCGCGTTTTTTTTTTTTTTGAGGCTTCCCCTGTTACTTTTGAGTCTCTTCTCCCGCATGTTCAATCAAGTTTCTCCAGCGTTTCAGAAAACTGTAGTAAAGAGCTGTATTTGAGTCACCTTCTCTTTCTCTATTCTTGCTCAGTTTTAGCAGTGACACTGGAGAAGATAGCTTGTTGATGTATTAAGAATATTAATATGCAAACAGTCTACCTGACAGAGTAAGGCAGCCTTCTGTTATGGAAAGATAAATATTATGTTTTAATTATAAAAACATAAAAAGGAATGGGGAAGACAGAAGAAGAAGAAGGAGGGGCGTGTGTGCCTATGTGTGTGTGTGTGTGTGTGTGTGTGTGTGTGTGTGTGTGTGTGCGTGTGTGAGAGAGTGTGTGCATGTGCGTGTGTGTGTGTGTGTGTGTGTGTGTGTGTGTGTGTGTGTGTGTGTGCGCACGTGCATGTGAGCCAAGGAAGCTTCTTCCAGGAGAAAGGTAAGCTATGTTTTGGCAAAGATTTGGAGTTGAAAAGAGTGGATGGCATAATGTGATGCTGTTTACTGAGGAATGTGATGCCCTGTCATCTCTCCCTCCACTCAGTCTCTCCCTTCTGGATTGCCCATGTCATTTTTTTCATCGCCTCTCCTTCACTCTCTCAACAGTCCATTTTTTTTTTTTTTTTTTTTTTTTCTGTCCCGGCTTCATAACCGAGCGGGGAATCCTAACGTGATCATTAAGACATAAAACAGGCTGATAAATGTTTCATAAGGACAAGGCTAGCCACTGATAGCCACCCAGGAATACTGACGAGCAAACCGAGGCTCACAGTCCTTCCCTCGATCAAACACACTCGTCGGAATAAAATTGGAATTTTAAAATATCTAAAAAGCCTTGGCTAATTCCCACCATGGGTAATATTTACAAATTGAGTCTGAGAGACTGGGTAGGAGAGAGAGGGAGAGAGCAAGAAAGGAAGAGAGAAATCAAATGAACTGTGCAAGAAATAAGAGAAAGAAGAACAGAGAAATAAATTGGCCTTTTATATTGTGCAAGCGTGTACAAAAATACTAAGTCTGCATTTATCCGAGACATGTCAATCAGCGCAGCACACTGACAATTAGTGCGTTTGAATAGAACTTTTATCATTTACCAGACACCAGAGTCCTGACCTACTGTACAAAAATACAGCTCTGGGAATGAATGTGCCTCTAACACAATGACTGTCTATTTAAGTTTGGTGACACATAAAAAATACAGATATGACAGGCCAGACTTCTGCAAATGAGTGGGGGGTAGAAAGCTCAGGTTTTGTAACCACTGAGTTCTCTGATTATAGAGAAAAGAAGAATAGTGCGAGGGGGGAAGTAGTAGAAGAACGGATGTCAATTACAAAGAAAAAAGTAATTTATGCGGAGGGGAGAAAAAAATGAGGGACATAATTCATTATTTTTTAATGCACATAGTTTCACACTCATATATTATGGCGCGTGCACTCACAGAAGACTGGCCTCATTTCAAAGTGTTAGCTGCAGTGTGAGGTGGTGTGGGAGCAATGTAGCATACAGTAAGGAGGTATATTATTCTGGAGATGATTATTTACATAGAGAGAAATCATATGCTAAAAGTGGCTGACTTTGGCAACAGCGTGTACATTCGTTTGTTTGAGCCTGTGTAGCACCTGATTTACATTTTACTCATAATCATAACCCACGCTGGAGTAATCTCGGCTGCCCCAGGACAGATATTAGGTCTGTGTCCCACCCTCCAGCCCCATGTCATGACGAAGCCAGTCCACCCGGATAGAGTGTGAGTGTCACATATTGCCTCGCCCTGGCAAAGTCGTGCCATTGTATTACTAAAGTACAATATCTAAAATGAGTCCTGCAGTATATTTTGGTGGCTGTGTCTCGCAGAAGGCTTCTTTGAAAAAATCTAGTTTTCGCATAAACAAAGAAAAAACTGTTGAATTGTTGAATCTCAACTACCAAGCAGTTGAAATGTCACAAGCACTCTGTAAATGCTCTGTAGGTGGACTATTTAATTAAAGTATTACCTCTTCTCTTACTGTATGTTACATTGGGGCCTGATTGCATTACTCAAGCATATTCTCCTGGTCATGTCTTGTCGAGTGTGCACACTGAATTTGATGGGAATGTATGCACATGCACAGAAGTCGGGAGGGCTCAACCTATCAGCTTAATCCTGTCAGAGTGTATGCTTGCAGTCGTATGTTTGAGATATGTAAGTCCTACCTCAGTTGAGAGTACAGTGTGTATCGTTCAACACATAATCCATCTGAAATATTTTTAAAATTTTCTCTCTTTTTTCTGCCATGTTTCTGTTTATTACAGTATTCTGGCTTTGGTTGATTTACACATCGTGTTAAGCTGGACTGCCGTAGGTAGTAAAAGAATAGCAGTACTAATCCATGATTGGCATTGCCAGTATTGACAACACGTTGACTAAAATTAGCTGAGAATAGAAAAACTATATAGGGTTTGTCAGCATACATATTCATAGTCATCCGGATCTTGTTCAACTCTACTTTATGCCCGTTAATGACACAGTAATTACACTGCAACAGTTTGTCCGCATGTGTAATTACGCCCCCATTGTATCATTGCAATTAGATGAATATCCACGCTTTATAACCTAAGGCGTCAAGTTGGCAAATCCAATTTCAATTTGTATGGAGCAAGCATTTTGCCTGCTTGTTTGAGCCGTGGTAAAGACCAGGGATATGCGGGCTAATCCTTGCCATGTTAAAATGCTGTTCCTCTTAAAAAATGTAGACATGGGGGGATTCTCTGGAGAGAGAGAGAGAAAGAGAAAGAGCGAGCCAGAGGGAGTGTATAGAGTCTTTAAGAAGCCGGGAGCCAAGAGGTGGGAGTGGGGTTTATGCGTAATGGGAAGGTTGCAGAGGTACATGTAAGGAGGACTTCTGCTGCTTTAGGCCTTACATGCGTGCAGCAAAGCCTATTTTTTCACATTCAACTACATTTGCCTGCAAAATAGGGATTTTCAATGGTGGGTTATTTGCATGTAAGAGCTGGCAAAAAAAGGCAACGCTTTCTAAAGCCCCCTATCAAATGTGATAAGTTGCGTTTAAGTCGAGTCTACCTGTTGCTGAACCTTCCTACTACACTGTGAAACACAGTGTGTTTTCTCCCAACATAGCTTCTTTCAGGCCTAATCATGTTAAGAAACAGTAACAGTGAAGTGAAGTCAGTCCAAGGATAACCAAACAAAAAAAGATGGTGATGGGCATAAATGTAATTACCTCTTTGTTGAAAAAGAATAAAGAATTTTATGCCCAAGGTTAGCTGCTGTGCTATATTGTAATAAGGAAGGTCTTTAAAGGACATCTGTGACAGAGGCCTTTGTTTTTCTGTTCTTTTTTCTTCCTCACTTCTCCTTTTTTTCCACTCATTGCTTTTAAACAAGTGCTGTCTCGAAAGACAAAAGCCCAAAAGCTGACCTTCTTTCACAGTTGAGATGTTATTTTTGATTACTATAATTCAAGTTTAACTCAAAATTGCTGTAGGTAGGTGGCAGGGCAGAGGCTCACACGTACACAGGTACACACTTGCAAGTGCACACACACAGAGAGTAACAAGCCCTTTTTCTTAAAGCTGAGCTATTAAGATAAAGAGAACGTTACAGTAGCCACATCCTGTTCACTACAGAACAGAGTGATGTACACACATACTGTAAAGCATAACCACCCCCCCCCCCCCCACACACACACACACACACACACACGCGCATGTAAAACAAACATGCATGCAGAGAAGAAGCATGACACCTTTCTCCACATGAGACTCAGACACGTTTTTTTCTCACACATCAAAGTTTCTAATTTGAGAGTCCCCGAGCTCCAAATGTGAATCACATTGTGTAAGTCGTGAAGAAAGACAAGTTTCGCTACTTCTGATTAAATAACAGGAAGTAACAAAGACATATATCTAACATTTTCAGTGTTTATTTCTCTCATTGCTTTGCCTGTTAAAAATGCATACCAGTCTGTTCCATTGCTCTTATACTTTTAGTCTGTGTGATCAAAAAAAGCAAAGCTCTACAATAAAAATGCTAGGCGAGCCTTTCAGTTATGAGAGTGGCAGACTGACAAAGAGCTTGAATTGTGCCAACGTATCAAGCCTCTGACTGAGCACTCGGCTAAGGGTGAGACAGGCTACCTGCGCACAAACCACACATACACAAAAACAGTTAGACAAAGACAGCAGGAAGGGCAAACACCGAGGCCTTTTGAAAAGCAGCAGGCTTTGGTTCTACTGCAAAGTTGCTGCTACTCTATCTTAATTTATTTTTGTATTTATATTTTTGTCTTTAATCATACCCTCCTTCTCCACAGATGGTGCCTGGAGGGTGAGATTTAACCACTCAACTAAATCTAATGCATTTCTTTGTGCTTTGTTAGCATTTGGTGGTAAATACTATTGGTTTTATTTGTCAATTATTATTTTAATTTGCTTTGCTTTTTGTATACCAAGCACTGGATGTTAATACAGTACTTCTGACATTGTTGAAACACCACAAGCTGAACCCATCAGATTCAAAGTGCTTGAGTCAAAAGAGACAGACAGAGAGAGAGAGAAAGAGAGAGAGAGAGAGAGAGAGAGAGAGAGAGGGAGAGAGAGAGAGAAAGAGATGGAGGGAGAAACTTCCAGCATTAAAATTCAGAAGATAATTACATCGGCTACACCCCCACCCTGTTGAGAAAGTGTTATGTTTAATAGTCTCTATAAAGAAAATAGGTTTTTATCTCACTCTCATTTTCATTAATTCCTAATTGGGGTGGGGGGTTGTCTGTTATTATTTCTTAGATTAAAATAAACATAGCCTGTCCCATGTTCAAACCCATCACACTACACGGGCATGATAAGGACTTCATGCCTCTGTGAATAAATAAACAATTTCGTCTCCACTGGTGGAATTAAGTTGCTTACAGCCTTAAGCTAAGCCACTCTGATTTATATTTCTATTTATTTATATATTTTCTCAAAAGACTTAAAAGCACATCCTCTCTTTCGCAAATGAAGTTCACATTTTTTTTTTGACCTGCTTTATATGTATATCTTTAATTAGTGTCTTGTTTAGCTTAAACCAACTGATTATCGCATAGTCGTGACCTAATTACAGTGCGCGCTTCTTAACGGTAGCATAGTGCCCTGAGGAGCAAGCGAAAGTTACCTTTAAAAACTTGTGTAATCATTAGCAACAAGCCTCCCTTAATCCCACTAAACATACACTTATCTAGCCCCGGTCGGCCTGTGTTTGCTGGGTAAGAGGAAGGGAGGGGTATGGTTGTCTCTAACGTGTTTATTAAAGACATTTATTAATCGCTGTGGTTAAAACAACTACGTCCCTATGCTCCCTGTCTTTACTCATGTTCCACAGGGATCTTGACTGCTAACCTGCAAACATGCATGCAATGCTGAAGGTCTCTTCCTGGATTGTGTTCTCTGGAGTCTTCTGTTTTGCTTAATGTGAATGAACACAGCAGTGTCAGTAGACAATTTCCAGCACAAAAAATTGCAAGTGAGATCATATTTATCTGTTAATACCTGAGTATTTATGATATTTATAGTGCAGTGTGTACACTTCAGTCCAATACAACGCTGTATTTGTATGCAGTCTGTCATTATATGTACGGGCGTTTCTGTGTTAAAGTATCCTGTAAAAGCAAACCACTCTGAGGGTGTGTGAGTATTTGAAGAAAGATGTTAAGTATTTCAGTTATGGGAGGAATGTGTGGCTCTGATTCTTCATTGGGTATTTGGGTTATTTTTCATTTCCTTTTGAAGAGATGGATTTGACACATTGATTATACACACATCCGTGGAACAAAAGTGATTCTTAGTGGAAATGATGTAGGTAAAATTGTAGGATGGTATGGTAAGTAGCACTGAATTAAAAAAGGAAACATTATTCCCCAGTATATGTCAGTGGGATAACATTTGATCCCTTTATCCACATACTGACCAAAGAATACAAGTGGTTGTAATTCATTCTAAGATTTTTTTTCTCACCTGAGGATGGGGAGGAGGGATGTGGGCTGTCATCCTGGACGCTTCCTGTCTGGGAGTGTCCTCCTCCAGCACCGCTCTCTTCTGTCACATTGGATGAACCAGGAGTGGTGGAGCGGCTGATGGACTGGGACTCGGGGTCACTGGCTGATCCACGGCGTTCGTCCAAACCTTGTTGCTGGAACGCTTCCTCAATGCCTCTCCTGTCTTTGCCATGGATGCGGGAGTGGACAACCATCTGATGGTAGGTCCTGAAGACCCGGCCACAGTCAGGGCACTCAGAAGGTTTCTCCTTCATGCTGGAGAGGCTGGAGAGGCTGTAGTCGATGTTTGGGCTTCCCAAGCCAGCCAGGACTCCGGGAGCCTCAGCACTACCATGGTGGGACATTAAGTCACGGTGACTGTCAAAGCCTCGTCCATCCTCCTTCATGGGCATCATGGCTCCTCCTGCCTTGGATCCCTGCAAGGCCTCCGAGAGCTGCTTCTGCTTGGAGCTATCGTTGGAAGCAATCAAGGAGTAGTCTTGTTTATCCTTTGAGAAGGAAGCCAAGGCCCCAGCACCACCCATCTCATCTTCCTGCCCTGGGGTTATATGGTGTTGGTGTTGCTGCTGTTCCTTGGGCATGAAAGCCCTGTCCATAGCCATGCCACGTGCCATTATCTGCCAAGCTTGGTAGCTATTGAGGGAGTCCATCTCAGCGACTTTTGCGGCTGCCTGGAGGCGTTCCATGCAGCTTGACTTGAGTGGTGGCACAAGGTTGAGACAACCCAAGAGTGAGCGCTTCTCATTTTCGCCCAGCCCATGGCCCATACCTCCTGCCATTGGCCCCAGCAATTTCCCCAACATCTCCTTTTCCTTCATGGCTATGCCAGCTTTAGCCAACATTTGGTGCTGCTCACTCAGGCCCTGTTTGTCTGGTGAAAGGAAGCCTCCCTGAAGACAGGAGATGTAGCGGGAATAAAGGTTGGCATGAGCTTCCTGAGCCAGACTATTCATGCTATTGACGGCAGCCATTTCCTGCTCACTGGGCTGTGGGGGCTTGCTCTTGATGGCCAGCTTGTTGAGATGCACCTTCATATGGTTTTTGAGAAACCAGGGTTCCTTGAAGCGACGGCCACAGATTTGGCAGCAGTGTTCAAAAGAGTCCTTGTGCTTGCGCATGTGGCCCTTGAGGAACCAAGCTTGGCTAAAAACCTGGCCACACACGTCACAGCGGAATTCAGTGGCCGTAGGTGCACCTCCGGCACCACCAGCACCTTGGCCCTGTGTGGTCTCGGCTGTGATATGGGCCTTCTCCACATGACTTATCAGCTCCTCTTCATGAGAAGCAGCGAACTCACACAGGGTACATTTGTAGGGCTTGTGGAGTATGCGGATGTGGCGGTCCAGCTCCTCACGCTTCTTGAACTTCCCTTTGCAGAAGGTGCAGCGGAAGCCTGTAGTTGGGTTCAAGGATAGTTCATCCTGGGCGCCAGCCGGCTTGGGTGAAGTGGAAGGTTGAGAAACTGGGTCTGGAGTTGCTAGACCAGAGGGGGGGAGGAGGCCACAAGCTGAGCCTAGTTGCTGCTGATGAGTGTTAGAGCTGCTATTGATGCCCAGATGGGGTGTTGGAGCTGTCTGGAGACTGCTGCTCCCTCTCATCTGCTTGTCCCTCAGAATGGCCCTCTCCTCCAGCTCATGCAGTAACCTGTTCTCCTCTCTGACACGGCCACGTCCCTTACCAAGATTCCCCAGCTTGTGGGTGCGGAGGTGGATCTTCAAGTTGCCTTTTTGAGCTGCTCGGTGGTCACAGTAGGGGCACTTGAAGGGCTTCTCACCTGTGTGTGTGCGCATGTGCAGTGACAAGATGCTGTTAAAACGGAAGCGCTTGCCACACAATGGACAGGGATACTTCCTATTCTTGCGGGCATCATCTTCAATATCATTCATCTGGGACATGATGCCCAAGTTCTGGCCATTGAGAAACTGCTGCAGGTCAACACGCCCATTCAATCCACTTAGTGCCCCTGCATCAATGTCTCTGTTCAGCTGATTGGCCAGCAGGGCCATCTGACTGCTGATAGGTTGACTGGCCAGGGCTGCGTGGTGGGTCTTCTCGTCCAAAGGCGTGGCTGCTTTCTCTTCAGGGATCTGTTGCGGGCGGTGTAGATCAGGAAAGGCGTGTCCTAGCTGGGCAGTAAGCTGATGAAGCTTTTGACTGATGGGGTAGCGGCCATTTAACACTGCACTGCTCAGATGGGCATCAGCGTCAGGCACCGCTGATGACACACCAAGACACAAACTAGAGTCCTCCATCCTGTAAAAACAGATGGAAAGAAGGAAACAATAATCAAAATAACAGAATAAATATTTTATTTTATTCCAAGATTACAACTGGAAGATTGTATAGAGCCTAATGTGTTACTTCATTTAGGAAAACAACACATGTGCCGCTGCACCCAGTACAGGGAAATAAGATGTATTGTCTTTGATGCACAGAGCACTGCATGAATTGTCAGCACCAAGGGCCTGGAGAAATGGTGTGACTCCTTAGAACTTTTTCAAAATGTAACACCATTTTGGATGGAATAATTACTCTGTAAACACAGTGAGCAGTGTATAATTAAGCTACTTGTGCCCATCCTATCAGAATTCCACCAATTACACGCCTTAATGAAACGGAGCAACGGCATTGTCGGGGAGCCACCGCAATACTACAATTATGATATTAACAATAGCACTTAAAACCAAGGGGTTATTCCAGTAAACACAACACTCTTATCTTGTTGCCACGACACTTGTCTTGGCGCAAAATTCCATTAAAGAGCTGCACTACATTTGATGTGAATCACTTTGCTCTCCCTCCGCTGCTTTCTATTCCCCCAGTTCTCTCTGTCTGTCTTCCTCTCTCTACCTAACTCTTTTTTCAGTTTCTGGGACAGAGAAAATAACAGTTGCCCGTGTTGAAAGGGTTCCCAGTGCAGGCAAAGATGCACTGGTTGATGAAAAAAATAGATAACAGATAAGCACACCCTCAAGTCTGAGAGGAATAAGCAGGAAGCAGTTACTTTGTTTTATTTGTTCTACCTATGGTATGACACAGAATAATGTTGTATTCCTGGATTGCTGGAATGCTCTTGAAATATATCAGAATTTTCTGAACATGTTGTACTGCCAGTGAAAGCATTCATATGTGTAACATCAGTGAATAAATATAAAAAAAAAAAGAATAACATTGGTTTTAATGCAGATCCATCTGCTCTCCAGATGGAGAGGCATGAACATCTATCTGCACACTTCCTCTTGCTGCTGGCAGGGGTCAAACCCTCACAAAACAATAACCACAATTCTGCTTTGGTCAACAAAATATTGTATAATATCTCATTAAGCTGATTAGTATGCTGCCTGGTAACAGCAGCAGCCACTGTGTTATAACGCATGATTTCAATCATCAAAAAATCCTTTCATGGAGAGGCTGTGTAAAGCACTGACATTAGGTGAGTTTACTTTTAAGAGAAAGTGGGATCATTTTTGACAGCTAATGGACCCAATCTGGCAGCAAGAGGGAACACCCAAATTACACATTTGCACACATGTTCAGTATATATTTTACAAGCATGAAGGGCAGCTAAGGCTCTGCAAGACTCAAGACTCTGTCTTTCTCTTTCGATCTCTCCACCTCCAGTATGTTTCTGAAGCATGGAGCAGTCGACATTGTGTTTGGCTTATTTGTTTTCACATTCATTTGAATTTTTTCACTCTTTTCCCCCCTCTCTCTCCCATCAGTAGGAGGTTAGTAGACATAAGGGGTGCCTGTTCTTTTAGCCACTGGCCCCTCCAACACACTGTCAATGGTGGATTCTTATCTCGGGGATATGAATTAGACACTGTGACCAGTTTTCCACTTGTGTTCAAAGGAATGTGACACTTGTGGGCTGCCCTTTGAATTCTCCTTATTTCTCTCCACAAGTATCTTAAGCAATTCCACTGAATTCATCAAGAATATAAAGAGCATTCTATGTTCTGCACGCTTATATGTAGCAGCAAAACAAGCCCCTGTCAAAGCCTACTTCAATTTACAACTGATTTTATGATCATGTTGTCATGTGACTTGATTATCTTCATAATACAGGATCTCAGAAGCCTACAAGTAAAGGTTTATACTTGAAATAAAAATATATATGTATACATACCGTATATTTATACGTTTATCATGAGAATTAACTTGGGAAAGAATTGCTGGGAAAGATAAAACTTTGTTGGACTGCTTTAAATGGCTTAGGTTTTAAATTGTATTTATGTGACACCCCAGCTTCCATCACCAGGCGTGCTTATATCAGAGAAGACCTTATTTGAATGGGCCCTTTTTACAGAGGCGGCTGCCTTTTGGAATAGAAATCTGTGATTTAAACTAGGCTGATGAGCTGTTGCTCATTTGGGGAGATAGCAGCTTGCCCTTTTCTTCAATTTGATTTCTGCCTTTATCTTTAACATATAACAAAGGCAGATAGACAATGGAATAATGTGAAATGAACTGACGAATCCAGTTTGTGTTTTTTATAAACGTATCCTGGCTGACGAGCGTATGCAAATGAGGCACATTAATATGCTCGCCTTGCTCCCGAGTCATTTTATATTTTTTCCCCTGATTAAAAAGGACATTTCTTATGTGACATCCCCCCTCTGCTCATATCAACACACACATGCGAGGGAATTTGAGGGTGGTGTACAAGTAGGAACACATACACACACAGGCAAAGACATGGACTCAAACACAACCCTTTGACTACAGACAGCAATTCAGTATGCGCATGCCCTCTAAAAGACACCGTGAGTATGTTGCAACTCAGCCGGCACTATCAAATGGTTGCCCACAGAAATCACATCAACACGTCTTTCTATCGTGACATCACCTTAACTGCTAGTGCAACTAGTCTCAAAACATTTATCAAATGTGCAGAAGAAAACAAGTTTTCGCAATAATGCAACAGTACCATGCTTTTTAGAAGATCAAGGCTCAGGTTTGTCGTTCTTACCAGAAATACTTGGTGCCACTTTGTCCCTATGTCTGACTGTGTCTGCCATGGCTGTGTAGCCCGTGTAGACTCCGAAAACGAACAACACATCCACTCTGTAGCTTCACTGGTACAGTATCTATCTGCCGTTATTCTAACCTGTACAACCTTATCATTTCCTGGCATATGCAGCAATGCTGCCTCATTAAAACTATTGGCTCCTCTGATACCTCTAAAACCACAAAGACTTCCTTTAGCATTTTCTCACGACGGTTCAGTTGTCTTTATAGTTTGTGGTTTAATATTCAGCAAAGCACCACGTGCACCCGTAAACACAGCAAATCCTCTGCACACTCACACACACAAACACGCACACATGCGCCACACACACACACACACACACACACACACAAACTGATTTCACTCGGTTTCACTAAATACATTTTTCTTCTCTGCTCTTTTTCTCTTCAAGCCTCAGCTTAATTATAAGTGGTATCTGTAACACAATGGAAGTATATTTCAGTCAGCATTTGAATGTGCTCGGTTCATTTTGGTCTTATCAATAGTACTATGCATCATAAATGCTAAAGGGATTTATATGTGTTTCCCTCTAATTGTAATCATATAAATTACTGAAGTATATGAAAGGTGGTGTCAGTACTAGGGATGGCTACCAATTCTAAATGTATATTAACATAAACAATTTCAAACAAACCTCTGAATATACATGTACAAAGTACTGTCAGGGCTGAGTTTTGTCATAAAACTTTCCTCTGACATTTAAGACAAGATGTGGAGAAACTAAAGGATCGAAAAGCCATTAGTTGAACTTTGTTATTTTGACATGTATTGACACAAAAGCCATCGACTAATCACAAAGCAATACCTCATTAAGTCCTAATGAACAAATTCATTGCATTAAACAAATCAATCATTATTCACAATGTGCTGAATTCCATCATATTTGCACCAAATCGTTAATGAGATGGGGGGGGTGTTGCAGCTACAGCAATCTGATGTTTAGGGGACAATGTGGGTAGTCACCATATGTTACACGTATTGAGAGTTAAATGTTGAATATTTTGTGGCATGCAAGCAGCAAGGATACTCAAAGTACAAATAGAGCCTCCCCATGATTCCAAACATCAATTACCTCCGGGTAAAGTTGGTTTAGTTTGAGTTAGTGCTTAGTAGGTAGAACAGACCAGATATGAATTTCTTCCTGGCTTGTGTTTTGCCTCTATTGCAGGTGGTCTTTGCGAGGCGTCTAATTAATCCAATAAAAAATCTGCCTTGTTTTCCTTTCTCTCTCTCTCGCTCTTTGACTTCGCGGCATTATTACTTTCTGTAATGAGGCAAAAACACTCTGAACTGCACATGGAAGACAGTCACACAACCCCCGCCAGATTCAATCCTAACTCCATCCCATGCCTACAGCCTCTTGATCAAAACTCATAACCGCAGTATCAAAAAGATGGGATGTTTCAGAGATTGATTGTTCTGTCTTGAATCGGGGAAAAAGTTGACTTCCAGTCAAGATCAAAATCGAATCTCATCTAGTTGTGTTTTCAAATGGGGCTGATGTTTCTTCTTACAAATATGTGCAAAAGACAGATTCAAATAAAAAATAGGCTTAATTTACAATCATTTTCAAATATTACACTTCTCCCAAAAGACTACTGGATCATTGGGGAGGTGTTTCCAGTGGCATGAAAGAGACCAAGAGAGACCAGTCACAAACCAAACACATTCGTATGGACCAATCCGAAGTGGACACCTTCTAACACCTCAAAGCGGAAAGACAAAAACACAGACAGAGCATCCAAAAGTACAAAGTTATAAATAACACTAGATTAACAGTTTGCCCTGCTCCGCTTTAATGCAGAGAAAGTAACAGCAACAGTGCAAGGGTTTGACAAGATCACGGGCTGAATAGATCAGTGAGAAATATGAATGAACAGGAGCCTCTGCCTCTCCTTCCTTCTCTTGCACAATATGTCATTGAGGGCTGTTTAAGAGGTCCTGTCAACAGGTAGTTCAACTTTCAGCTCATCCCCGCTGATCAGTGGGAGCCCTCCTGACAGAGAGAAAAGAAAGACACCGGGAGGGAGCGAGAGAGAGAGAAAGAAAAATGTTGTGGGTCTTTTTATCTGTCCGTCGCTCTGACAGCCTTGCAGGGGATGCCATGGGAGGAAGATCAATGCAGGACAAGCGGATTCCCACAGTTCATTGTTCCGGGCCAGCCAAATCATCTTCCCAAGACGGCCGGGAGCTCAAAGCTTCCCTTTATGATAACCATCCCTGGTATTATTCCCACTATGATGATGGTGACCTGCAGATGTCTGTGTGTGTGTGTGTGTGTGTGTGTGTGTGTGTGTGTGTGTGTGTGTGTGTGTGTGTGTGTGTGTGCGTGTGTGCGCACACGCTTGTGTGTGTGTGTGTGTGTGTGTGTGTGTGTGCATGTACATCTGCGAGCACCTCTCCCCTCCTGAGAACACTACAATAGTGGTCACAGTGGCGCGGACAGACCCCCGCAGCACTGAATAAAGCATGACGATGAGCACTGGATTAATAGCGGCAAACATTTGTTAAGCACTGTCTGTTTAGCGTAGCACAGTGACAGTAGCAAAAGGCAAAAATAAATAAAAATTACAGTAATTGACGTGATAATGATAGTGAACGTGCCTCGTCTTATGCTTATAACATGGCATCAATCCTCCTTTAACACTGCAACAACAACTGAGGCTCATTCTGCTACTGCTGTTGTGTGCCACTGAACTGGCAGTGACACCAGGTATTCAATAGATACTTATCACTTTGCTGATAATGTTTTTTTTGCAAACATTGATTATCAAACCTACACACGCGCACACACACACATAAAAAAGGGAGAACAAAATAAATAAACAAAAAATAGATCCAAAAAGGTACCAATACCACTATAATTGTATTTTGCCTTTGTTTTAAAAGCAATGCTATTTTTTGTTATTATTAATGATAATATCAGGCAGCTTACCATTTTGAGTGAAAAGCTGAATCTTTGAAATTGTTTTATGAGTGTCAGAATATGTTAGTATTTGGTATGTCTCCCTTTTTGCATTAAAACGCTGCACGTTAGCATTTATCCAACGTAAGAAAATAATGTGAGCTGTATTTCAGTCCCGTGTTTTTCAGGCACAGAGTTACAGAACGGTGCTGGAAGTGGCTGGTAAATAAAACACAAACAGAGGTATAGGCTTTGCACTGCCTGGCAAGGTTAGCAAGACAGACAGACAGACTGACTGACTACAACCTAGCACACCAACTTAAAGTTACCGTTAGAGACGGTAGCTAGTCCCACCTCCCTGAAGTTGTTGACACAGCGTTGACACGAGGTGGAGGCCAGCATAATTTTACGGGCCTCGGGAGTATGTGTGTGTGTGCGCTTGTGTCTGAAGCGAGGACACAAAACATTAAGAGATCTTCAGCGCTATAATGAGAGGTGAAAAACATGTATGGATCAATTGGGCGACCATGGTGCAGCAAAATAAGACTATGGCGGGCTGCCAGAGATCGTTAACTTATGGGAAGCAATGACACATAATACATCAACATCGATATATCTGTGCTACACCAATATTGGCAACCTAGAATAAGAAAAAAATGTTTTCATACGCAGGAATCTGAATTACTGCTTTAGGCCTTAGAATAAATTAGTATAACCAATTTAATGTAAATCATACGAAAACCACCACTGTGGTCCCTACTTATTATCCTGATATGGGCATTCAACAGAAAAATCATGAATTTAGTTCTTAGTTAATTAATAATCTTCCTAGGCCCAGATTTTAAGTTTTATTGCTTGGCTTAGAAATGTTATGTTACTGTATTTCTTCATGCTTATGTACTGTTCCATACAAATCTGTTGTGCTTTTATTTTTACAGAGTATGGCTCTCAGTTTGCACGATCAAAAACCTAAGGACAGTGGCCTCTCACATCAAGTTCCTCCACAACTCCTTTTGAAAATGTTCTGTGTGTGCGCGCCTGTGTGTGTATGCGTGTGTGTGTGTGTGTGTGTGTGTGTGTGTATGTGTGTGTGTGTGTGTTAGACAACAAATATGGCAGTGTAGAGAGCTCACGCATGGTTAGACTGCGGGAAGAAAGAGGCCAGAGAGACAATGACCACTGTGTATCTGTCATAGCTTACATCACTGGTCACCCTCTGCGCTGCATGTCAATGCAACAGACACACACACACAAACACTGACACACACACACACAGAAATGCGTAGGTCCCCTTATGGGCCAGCGCTGCCTTCATGCCTCTCGCAGAGTGACTGCAGCGATGACATGTGAGATTCACGACTGCGACTAAAACAAAGTCAAGTTCAGCCTCACTCTGTTTCTCAGGTGGTGGCAGTGAGAAAGAGACAAACAGAGAGAAAGGGAAAGTAGTTGAATGTCAATACGGCCTAAATAACAGAATATCAGAAATAATTGCTGTTTTCTTCCGCTCATGCTGGGCGCATTCTGGTAGAGTTTTGCATAATGACTACAGTCGCGGGGGGGTGGCGGCGGAGGTAATGGTGGTGGGTGTGTGGCGGCGGTGGAGGTGGTGGTAAAGGGAGGGGTTGTTGTGACAGGTGCTGAAATCAAACTAGGGAGGCAAGGGAGACAAAGGTTCAATTTACTAAGAGGAGACTTTAATTGTTACACAGCTAATTAAGAGAAGAAGGATCTTTTTTGAATCGACTATTTACTGGGAGCCGTGTGTGCATACATTGGGAGGTAAATTGTGCGCTCAGGCCAAGTGGGACCATGGTAAAGAGTCACGGTGCGTGTGTGTGTGTGTGTGTGTGTGTGTGCGTGTGTGCGTGTGTGCATGTGTTTGTAGTGTGTGTGTGTGTGTGCGTGTGTGTGTCTGTGTTTAGCGAGAAAAAAGATGGGGTGCTACCTCAACATACGACATATCTTTTCACAGCTTCTGTGCTGTTGGGAGTTTGGGACTCTCTCTTTCTTTTTTCAACTAAAACAAAAGTCTATGGCTAATTAGCAGCACTCATTACAGGAAGCGAGTCAGGTAATTATTTTACATCATGCTGCCGATAATTGAATGATTCTTCAATGTCTGAAATGTCTGTTTGAAAGTATCTCTTTTTCCTCAGCTCCCCCTCCGCCCCCTCCACCCCTTTACTCCTTCTTTCTCTTTGTCTTTGAGGGAGATAAGAGAGAGAGGCTGGATACAGGTACCGCTGCCATATGCTCTTGAATGAAAAAGCTCTTCTGTCGAAGCAAATGGGATTTTTAAATATTGAAACTGCCGCATGTCTTTTTAATATGACCGTGTTAAATCTCTCTTTATTCCATCACTTTGATAAACTCCCCCTTTCTATCTTTCTCCTCTCCCACTTTTTCTGTGTCTCCTCTCTCCGTGTTAATCTGAAGAGTTTGAAGGGGAACTTTGGCTCTCTGAGAAGTAGTTAAACTTATTATGCAACCATGCTGTTTTTTTCAGTTTTTTTTTCTTCTTCTTCTTCTTTAAGCAGCACACTTCCTGTTTAAGAAAGCAAACTAATCTTATCAAAGCCATCAGCTCAGACTTGAGTGGAAATGCTTGTGATTCTCTGCATATGCTACAATATCGCACAGCGGTGTTTTAACTGCTATTGTTCTCACGCGCTTTCGGTGTGCCTGGGGAAGAAGAGATGGAGGAAAAGATCACCGCACTGCCTCTCCTTTAACCTCAACGTCAGATATGTATGGCGAGCTAATGTGGCACTTAATATAAAACGAAAGAAAAAGACAGAGAGAGAGCACTATCTACTTTAAGGCCAGGGTGTATTTATTACAGACTAATTGTAGCAGAGGAAGTGCTTTGGAGGGGTGTGCTCTCGGGAGAGAGGGCGGAGGGCCTCAGGGACATAAGAGAGCATGTTTATCTATCAGGCTTTATCAGAAAAACACTGTGGTGACTGCTCTTAAGATCAGAGATGGGGTTGGGAGGAGTGGAGGAGGATGAAAAGGTTTACGGGAGGAAATAAAAGAAATGAAAGATGGATAAGGAGAAAAAGAGCGAGAGGAAGAAACATGCCAGTGAGGCAGCCTTGGCATCGATGCCAACGCCTCAGTGAAAAGCAGCGGTGATTAAAGCAGGAAGGAGAAGTTGGGTGAAACCTCAGAGGAGCATTTTTTTTCCTGCAGGGTTCTCTGTGAACCGGACTACAAAACACACACACACATGTTCAGAGTAGTGCTGGTGCAAAACTCAGGCTGCCACAGCTGGGCTCTCGCTAAAATTACAGCTCAATCTAAATCTGTGTGTAAGAACATTTTGTCCTCAGAAAACTTTAAAGATTAGTCCTTTAAAGCAGTCATTCTTGTACCCCCAGGGGGTATGTGGGTTATTTTAGAATAGCTCAACCAATTTGAAAACAAAACAAAAAACAATCAAAACAAGAAATCCCTTTATAATACCTATATTAAAAATGGATGAACTGATAGTAAATTAAACTTTAGTTAATAGTTATTTATAGTATTATGAACATGAGCCGCAACTTCACAGTTTGATAAATGGCTTATGAAGTGGTTCATTGTTTGTTAATGGGAAAAAAATGGTTAAATCATGAGTAATTAACGATACATTTGCAATCTATTAATGATAGATTGTTGAAGAAATTAACACCTGAACAAGCAGGTGTAGTCGAGACACAGAAGTCTGAACAGTTAAAGATACAAGGAACTAAAAGTGTGTGATGAACAGTTCAGATAGTTAGCTTAAAGTTAAATTAAAAGAAAGAAAGAAAGAAAGAAAGAAAGAAAGAAAGAAAGAAAGAAAGAAATGGCTGAAGTAGCTAACAGTAAGTTATAAATGAATTGTCATAGCTGAAATGCCCAACAATGTGCTTTACATAATTTGCATTTCAAAAAACATCCACTTGAAAACTAATTCAAATGAACGGTACAGGTGGTGTCAATGAATTGGTGTTTAGGTTCATCTGTCAGAGCAAAAAAGTTTGGGATTCACCGCTCCAGCCCTCATTTTTACATTTAGTTTTATTTCAAATAAATCTTGTCAATAAAAGTATTGTAACACCGATATGTGGTGTGCGCGTGTGTGTGTGTGTGCGTGTGTTTGTGCGTGTGTATCAGTGTCTGTAGGTATGCACTGGACGTGTCCCAAGATCCCTTGCGTCTGTCTGCACCAGAGCTTCGGCTCAGAGCTGTCTGTCCCGGCCAACACTGCATTTCTCTCATTCTTCTCTGCCCTGCCTGACCTTCAGCTTCGTCACCGACGTATCTTCTACTACAAAGGCTACAGTACACACACTCATTAAAAAGATACAGCACACACAAGAATACACACACACACACAAACACACATATTCTTTGTAAGTGTGTGCTCTGGCGGGGGGGCTAAGTTCATCAAGGCATTGGATATTTATTATAAAAAATGACCTCGCTGTAGTACACTGTATGAACTTCCCCCTTGAGACACACACACACACACACACACACACACACACACACACACACACACACACACACACACACACATGCACGCACTCGCACAAGCCTTCTGTATTCAAGCTGACACCGACGAGACTCTCCTGTCTGACTCTCCCTTTACATCATCCACGCAAACATATGCACAAATACTTACGGACACTGTATGTGGAGGCACCGTGTGTGTGTGGGTTATGTTATGATGTAATTATACTGTAAATCATATACATATTAAAATAGGTGAAACAAGCACATTGACATGCTGAGCAGGGAAGATGTTTTTTTTTTTCTCCAGCTGATAAGCTGCTAACCTAAAACAATACATGACTACAATCCAAAAGTGTTCATCTGTGGCCTTTAGGGAGGAGTGGTGTGTATTTAAGAGAGGCACAGCTCCTGTCATTAGTGTCTTCGAGGTTGCTAAGGTTCGCTTGGACCTTTCGGCTTTTATTGTTTATGACAGAAATATCTTGACATTTACAGTAGCATTATGAAAACGTCTGTGGTCAGCGGTCTGGCCAAGACGAGCTAGCTTACTAGCTGCCAGCTAACTGCTTATGCTGGGCACTTGAAGGAGCAGTGAGGGGGCCGCATCAGTTTCCCTCAAATTCCCTCTCTCTCCACACACACACACACACATATACACATCTGCACACAGTTCAGGAGCAGCCCCAGGGTGTTGGATGTGGACAGTGGTGGGAGGTGGAGCTGGGGTGTGGGTGGTTATAATCTGCGCGCCCTCTGCCGTCTCCCATCACCGCAAAAACCCCTCTTCCTTTCTGCCTCACCTCCTTGGCAATCCCCATCCTCCCCTCACCCCCACCACACTCCTCCCATCCCTCTCCATATTTTCTCCCCCTGTATCTGATTAAGTTAACAATGTGGTGTTATTTGCATGCTGATTTCGCAGACCTCGACCCCCCCCCAGCCCCCCAACGCCGCCACCCGCTCTCTCCCTCTCTTCCCCTCTGTCTCTCTCTCCCTCTCTCTCCTCAATTCTCTGACAAACAAGAGAGGCAGGATCAGAGTAATGTGATAGCACAGCAGCCAGCCAACGCAATCTGCCTCAAAGACCAGGTGTTCGCAATCCACCTCCCTCTTAATTCCTGCCCCCATCATTTCTCTTGTTTTTATTCCTGTAATTCTTCTCCTTTCTTCCCTCCCCTAGCTCTTCTTCTTCTTCTTCGTCTCCTCTCATCTATCCCTGGTGTGTTTATAAGGTTGTATTATAATCAAATCTGGAGCGAGGGAGGCCTGTCTTTTTTTATTAATTATAGGCCGCAGATGATGTGAATGTATTCCGAAAGCATCTTCAAAATAGGTCGGCAGTACAGTTTGCTATTCTTATCACATTTAAATGTCAACACGGTGCAAAGCCCTACAAATTAGTTCAGGCAGGCTTCAACCCCCATTTAACATTTAAAGCGCCATTCTGTAGGGCTCAAAGAGCGATTTAAATCAGTTTACACACACACACAGACACACACACACACACACATATATATACAGAGATAGCACTTCGTCTTTCAAACTTCTCATTTCAACACAGACATTTAACTGCCAACCTTTGCCTGAGAGAATTCAACGCATCCATCGAGAGGAAGGGGGGAAGGAAAGAAAAAAAAAACAGGATGAGAGAACAAAAAAGAGATATAAAGCAACAGAAACAATGCATTAGCTTCATGAATAATAAATCTGCCCGTCTATCCATGCAGAAAAGATCCAGGTTTTTCAGCATCTCTGCATAAATCCACTGTCCGAATGAATAAATCAGAACAGGGGGACATTTTCTTGAGCTCTAGCCTATCACTGGTAAATAACAACAATGATTTGAAACACATCTGTTCATAAGCGCTGCCAGCTAACCCCTATAGAGCAGCTCAAGACAATAGAAGCCTAGCATTGTTGTTCCTCATGTTGGTGGCTGGGCATACCAAATAGAGTTTACCCATCTTTACACACACACACACACACACACACACACACACAGACATTGATGTATTGATAGAAACAAACACAATTAACAAATAGGAATCACGTACAATCCACCATAAAACAGACGACATTAGTATCCTCGACAAAATTACAACTGTATTATCCCTGTTTCAATAGGAAATCGGAGACGTCTCGCTCTGAATTAAAAGCCTGATCTGTCAGACGTGACAGCTGGACATAATTGAAGGAATATAATAATACTGAAGTTAAGAACCATGGCTTGAATCCTAGTATTAAAAAAAAGTCAAACTTTTCTAAAAGTCATGACACCTCTAGAGTTGTGTCTATAAACCATTCAACAGAAATCCTCACACCTTCTGAGCGGATCTGAAGCAGTTTGCCTAAATTGGATCAAAACTGCTTTAGTTTGATGAAATCTGCCACTTCATAATATCTAATAAAGAAATCTGGTGACACCACATGATCACGTTCCAGGCCTCTGTAATGTAGCTAACAAAGAATGAGAACATAACACCCAAACCTGCTGCCAACCAAAACATTGTTAATTGATCGTTTTGCAAAACTCCAGATTGCATTCAATTAAAAAATTATTATGTTTTACATTAATTGCTTAAAACTGCTTTTTTTCGACATATTTTTAATCTCTACTTATCTATAAATGGCAGTGATGGAATGTAATTAAGTACATTTACTTAAGTACAATTTTGAGGCACTTGAATACTTGAATACTGTTTGCTCTACCACATTTACTTGATAACTTTAGTTAATAGTAACTTTGCATATTACAAGCTGCACTAGAGCTCAAGTAGTGCAAACATAACATTTTGTACTTAATTTGCAATCAGATTAAAAAAGAGATTCTGACAATCATATAAATGCTGTATAGTATATACCACACACACATATATATATATATATATATATAGATATATATATAGATATATATATATATATATATATATATATATATATATATATACATATATATATATATATACATACACATATATATATACATATATACTTTAACTTAAACTTTTGACACTGTTTTGAATTTATTGTCATGTACTACTCATTTGGGTGACTTCCACTTTTATCAAAGCAATATTTTAACACAATACACTTTCAGTATTAGTAGACAGCGAATTCTAAATATGTCTGGGAGTATCTTTTTGCTGGGCCGTGCAGTCGCTGTAATTGCAGTGTCTGTTGTTGGACTACTGATTTTTAACAGAGTGAAACGACGATGTGGGCAGTGGGCAAATAGTGTTATTGGTGTAAGCCTGACCACTGTGTAACACCGGGAACAACAACTATGGGGTCAAGCCTAGTGCAAGGATAAAAGGTGAACTACATAGTTTGGGGGAAGAAATTCAAACTCAGAAAGGTCATAGTTACAATAAGGTCACAAGACAAACTAAGACGTATTTATTTGATAAATATCTTCTGATAACTAAATAAACAAGCTGCTCTCAGAGGGACACAAGTTGTTTGCATTTTTTTGATATGATATGAGCAGTGCTGTCAGGTGTCTGGCAAGAAATAAGGTAAAAATGTATTTAGTTCAGTGCAAGGTTTCAGTAAGTTATTTAGGGATAAAGAAAATATATTACCCCAACTATTAAAAACCAATCATCTTAAAATGTATATAAACTGCAGTTTGTATTTTTGGATTATTATGTTGATAATCAAAATAAAAGATTTGTAGTACTTGAACCTTGTAGTGGCCCTCCTACAAGAAGACAACACCAACAGTGGTCCCAAGCTAACTTGAGTTTGAGACCCCTGGTTTAAGGGTTGAGTTATGCTTATGGTAAGGTAACCCTGTGTCCTATAAATCACATTCAAGTTACAAAATATAGATGCTAAACACATCGGTAAAATTTTCACTGGCATAACATCTTATTTGTTTTCCTACAATACCCCCTGTTGCAACACAATATCCGCTCCTAGCAACTAAAGCATTAACAATTTTCTGTTGTTGTATTTAGGCACTTACATCACTTTGTTAAGATTAACCTCACTGGGTACGGAATTGCCTTCCAAGAAGCATGTGAAGTGTGCTCCCTACATACACACTCACACTCTCTCTCGCGCGCACACACACACACACATCCAAGTATAGCCCCCAGGTCAGAGGGGATATGACAGGGGAAAGGGGTGATGCTCAGCCTTAAGGAGAAGTTGGCTCTGTCAAGCTGTTTCATGCCATCAAGATGCAGGATCAACTCCGAGCCTGGGAGACAGACACACAGACACACTGAGCCCTGGAGCAGCGGGCTTGTTATGAGACTTGCTTTGCATCGTTACACTGCTGACCCCAGTTGTACAGATGACTGTGTGAATGTCTAAGAGCTACCAACTCAAGCAAACAAAGCAGACAATCACAGATTTACAGAAGACAGAATATAAAAAAAAAGTCCATAGAAGGACCATATGAAAATGTAAGAAGTCTTCACGGTGATCCACAACACTAATACACTCCTTGAGTTCAGTTATTTATTAGTTAGTCTACCGTTACAGTATATAAGCATAGGTATATATTAGGTAGCCTAATATGAGAACAAGAGCCAGTGTAGGGGTCACAGAGAGACTTCAGTATCAGCTTACAATTGCCCTATTACATCAGCATAAGTAACTGAATCCAAAGAGCTAACTAGCTTATAAGAGACCCAATCCCTCTGACTGGCTTTCCCCTACCTCTAGGCTTGGCTATGACTCTTTCTCATCCAGCTCAAAGCAGAATGCTCTATGGGTGGGCCTAATGTGGACTCGCTGAAATGTCAAAGCATTATATATCCTTTTCCGCACAGAGTGGCCCCTAAGGGTTTAATTGACTATGCTGTAAAGTGAGTTTGAGAGCCGCGAGAGAGCGCGATGAAGATGAATATGTTTCATTAGAGGGCAAACAGAGCCTGATGGCTGGAATTGGCATTGAAAGAGGAGGAAGGGTCTAATATGGATAAAAACACACATTTATCCATTCAGAATCCACAATAAAATGTACAGGTGTAGCTGTCCACTCCTTGGCTTACCACGTTACGTGAACCTCCACGTATGTGATTCAGATTTCACACGTGTTCCCCTCACCTCTTCCCTTTTTCTTCTCTCTTGGTTGGCCGCTGTATTTCTCTGAACCAAACAAGGAAGGAACAAGCTTCCAACGACTGCCTGGCGACTTCAAATACTTGTCAAACAAAGAACAGAGCAGAAGACAGAGAGAAGAGATGGGGCCCCGCTACTATCCCGCGGCCTTCGTTTACCAATTATACTGAGTACCTGCTGACAGGTGGGTTGTCACAGTGTCTGCTTAGCCACCCAACTCCCCTCATCTTCCCCCCTTCAAGATCCCATCACAGTTTACCACGTGTTGTGGAGAGGAAGCTACTCGCACCTCCAGGCAAATGGAGAAGACAAAAGAAAAGGAAGATAAAGAGGATACGGAGGAAGAGCGAGGAGAGTTTGGCTTCGAGACTCAAGCTTTGATTTTGGAAACATTTAAGAGCGACATGACAGATGATGAAAAGGTTATCGCGTATAGGTGAGGAGTTGCTACAGTTGTCTTGCGGGACTAGTTCAGTAGGACTTTATTGAGGGCCAGTGGTGATGTTGTTGTCAATGCTTTGTGGAAGTGGAAAAGACCGAGCAAAGTTTTTTGGATCATAAAGGGACGGTAATCTCTGACCAGGCCTATAAGCCTAACCACTTCCAAACTTTAGTTTCCGTGTAATATTACTATATGAGCTCACAGCATTCATCATTGCCATCACACTGTCAGAGCACCAATGCCGTACTTTGAAGCTAAGACCAACTGAAATAGTGTCACGTTTGTTATCAAGGATTTCGATGTTAATATTGTCCTACAATATCAAAAATGAAGAACGTTAACGTGTTCCAGTTTTTGATAAAATTCCAATAGATTGGTCCAAACATTTTAAAATTTCACTGACAGTGTCTTTTTTCAATAACTTCTCTTTCCCGAAACACTGCGCGGAGATTTGAAGACAGGGGCCCTCCCCCCACCAACACCGCCCCCCTACCCATTTATCCTCTGTCTTGCCGTCTCAGAAACGCAGCCAGCCAACGAACACGACTGAGACAAAACATAACCATAATGGCTCATTAAAAGGAATGGAGACGAGTTAGGCAAACAAAGCAGCCTTCACTGGGCTGTCACCGAAACTCCTGTGACGGTACGTCCAAACTCACGCTGGTGACAAGGAGGCGAAAATGTCTTCCTCCCACCGAAAACTTGCGGTGGTTTGGAGTGTTGTGACTGCGCCTGACGTGTCTCTGTATTTGTTCAGTGACAAATCTAATGTGTGCACAGCGGAGTGACAGACCACTGTGCTCCACAGAGATGAGGAAAGTGTCTTCACCCTCTTTTTCTCTACTTCATCAGAGAGGAGGTGTAATTCAAGAGCTATGATGTCCCCCGAACATTTTTGAAGGGAATTACACTTACTGATGTTAGAATCGGGGTAAGTTAAGGTTTATTTTATTGTTCGGCTGAAAGGTGCTATTTTACAAGAAAAGTTGATTGTTAAGTCTTACTCCCAACTCAACAAAAACTGACGCTTTGAAATTGTAGGACAGGTCAGCCACCATCTCAAAGCGGCAGTATTTGACAAGTTAGCAGTGAGACTCAAAAATAAATTTTTCCTACAAAAAGCCCCTTTAAACATAGTTGGGGTAACAGCTTGTGAAAAGTTTGTCTAAGAGTTAGGGTGAAGGGGATAAACGTTTGTCTTAGGGTAAGTGTTAAGGACTCAAGTGGTGTTCTTTACATAGATGTGTGAGATCTCCACCACGAGGTTTAAGAACATCTTTAGAACCACTTGTAATATATTCTCAAAGGATCTGAGCACCGCTGGAATGAAACCATTCTTCCAAATGACATTCCCTCATCTGGTGTTTGATGATGGTGGTCGAGAGTGCTGTCTAAAGGGTCTGTCATAGTCAACCTGGAAATGGTAAGAGCTGAATGTAATGTTTCTTTGTTACAACCTGGACACACCGACCTGACATCGATGAACTTGCTACTACAAAAGCTAACTTGCTTACCTTGCCTTTGAACACATGACAAAGACTTTAGCCAGCTAGCCCATACATTCTGTGCCTGTATGAGAAGAAATAACCTTCCATACCAAAAGGTGGTGATGTCATATTTGTTCTTGAAAAACAGAAAATGGGTGAAATCATGGACACTGCGTCAACAGATTAGAGGGGCTTATGGTTCCTTTTTCACATTTGGCTGTACAACCAAGTGTTTTTTTTCTCACCAACGTGATTCACCATGTTAAATTGGTGCAAAGGTCACTGATAAGATCAACTAGCGCCAACAGTAGGGCAGCAGCTACTCACTGATGGCCACAACACTGGTGTGTCAGGGCCCTTATACAGCAAAGGTGTTGTTTTCTATTCGCTTCTTTTAAAAATAAGTTGGCTACCCTCATCAACAAGTCAAAGGTAGTCAGCACAGTCCCTGACCGCTACCTTTCAAATTTCAAGAAGCAAGTGTGTGTTTTGCATCTAAAAACCTCTGCAACAATAAGAGGATGCCACTAAATATTGAAGGCAACTTGGGTTAAGTCCTTTCAACATACACTTCTCGTACTAAACTTGTGACACTGGATTAATACTGTAAATGCAATCAAAACTCGATATGGTGTACCTTTTAAACTCCCCTCCTTTTGCCTTACACTTAAGCTGAAGCTCTTTAACTTCTTTTGGAACGTGTGTCTCCGTTTTTTTTCTGATTGAAGCTGGTTTGTACAATTAATCCCATAGGCCGCCACTGACCCAGCACCTACTGCAGTGAAAGCACAGTCGTATCTGCTTAGCAATCCTCCAGTAATTAAGGAAGGCCCGCACCATGCCTAAACCTCTCCCTGACACACTGTTGTGTCTGCACTGCATGGAGACAAGGAGTCATAAGAGGCTTAAGGCTCATGTACCTGCTGCTTTGTCTGTGTGCGTGTGTGTGTATGTGCGAGCGTGTGTGCATGCATGTGTGCGTGTGCGTGCGTGTGTGAATGTATTTCAAGAACAGAGGGACAGAAGATTAAAAAAGTGATCGGAAAAGTAGAATTAACCACCTTTACTGCTTTATTAATTACTGTGAAGTCCACCTCTGTGTGAGCAGCACTTTAAATACCCTCTAGTTTCCCAAGAGGCCCTGAAAATCCAACTTGCAAATGAATGAACACTAACACGCACACACACACATACACACACACAAATGCAAACACACATTCCTAACACAGAATGGCCAAAGACTGACCCAGCACTTCTCAGAAACTGGGCCAAACCATATGTCCTTCTGCATTTTTTGGGGGGGATCAGAGTAATTCATTATGATGATAGCATAGAAAAGATATCTTCAACAACAACAAAAGAATTAATGCAAAAGAGAAAATTTGGAGATAGCAAGAACAGATAAAGAGAGAAAAAAGAAAGCGATCACAGGAGGAGAGCCTGTGGGGAATGCATGAGATGAATCCAGGTCTACAGGGGTGTTCCAGGAGAGTAAAATAAGGTTGGACCTCAGTAGGATCAGCATCCAGGGCATCATTACAATAAAGTAGATTTTCTTTTTTAAGGGATAAAACGATCTGTAATCAGGACAAACAGCACTCAAAGTTCAAAGAATTGAGTTTATTTAGTCTGTGTGTGTAACTGGCTTGTGAGGATTCCCAGGAAGACATGACAAAAAGAATATGAGATGTTCTTCAAGAGAAAATTGAGAAAATCTAATGTTGGGATAATGGACATGAGAAAAAGAGAGAAAAAGTAAGAAAGTGACGTATGGTTTAGAGAAAGGTGAAGGATGTTGTTGAGGGTTGGAACAGCAGGGGGGGAGACAAAAAGAAAGAGGGAGAAAATGAGAAAAAGGAGGGAGAGTAACAAAGCAATGAAAAGCCCAGTTTAGCTTTGAAATATGGCAAGCAAAGGGTGCATGGGCAGAAAGGCATGAAAACAAAGTAAAAATAAATGGCTGAGGGGGCAAGCTTAAACAAAGATTTGACTTGAATTAAAGGGGTTAGTTGATGTGAGGAGCTCAGTTTTATAAGGTCGCAGGAAAAAATGTTGCAGGAAATGTAGCTGTGTGTTGACACTTCATGCTTCCCTTTACAGACAGAAAATCCAAACAGCATGCCTTTCACATCTATTCTCTCAATGTGCGTCAAGACAGCTCCCTCAGAAAGTGATTTTCACCATCAGAGCAAAATAGACTAATTAATGTATTTGGTTGTAATAACACTTATTAATACAACTATGACTAAGAATCAAAAATAAATCTGTTACCTTCACTGTGCTGCCAAATGAGGACACAAATATCTTGTAGATAAAACACTCTATACACCGTGTGTGTAGGTGCACAGCTCTGCAGCGAGCTAAACACAATTCCAACAAAGATTTTAACATTGTTTTTTTCCCTACCCTCCTGGGGCCCACTGATTCTATATGTCTGAACGATACAGGCAACAAGGCTACTTGCCAGAGTCTGTGTTTCAACATTTGTACATATGAAACCACTAGATATTGGGACAAGTTCCAGTTGAGTTTGTGGCAACAAAAACAGGTATATTACAGGCAAAATACGATGTTTTCGTATTTCGTAAGGTCCATAGGATTTAGTGGCATCAAGTGGTGAGGTTGCCATTTGAAGCCAATGCAACACCTGTAGTCTCACCTGATTCCAGGGTGGTGCCCTGTTTAAATGATTTGATTATTATTATCTTTTTTTTATATATAAATTTGTATTGATTTAATTGAAGTAATTACTATTAATAATTAATAATAATTTTGTAATAACCACACCTGCCCTACCACCAAGACCAACTCTAAACTCTAAATCCTACACGTTGAACCTTTAAGAACAAAGATTGTTGAATACTTCCTAGTGGTGCACTGATAAGCCGAAGTAGATGTCTGCCATCAGAACTTTGCTATTCAGCTGCTACTTATCTTATTTATTTATAAGCAATGGTGTTTGGAAAGTGGCCAAACACTGAACCATTTTAAAATCCACTAAAATATAAAATAAATGATACAAAAAAAAAAAAAAAAAAAAAAACAGGAGGTGGATTTAAACTACAGATTCAAGCTGTGTCTAATTCAGTCTTCTCCAATCTGAAAGTCAGTGTCATTATGTCAGAAAACACAACATAATTGTCTTTCAGTTGACAAGAACTAAAAATACACAGACAATAGCTTTGAGATGAGCAGAGGCATAAAAAAATGAGAGAAAATGTTTTGTCCTTCAGCCATGTTTTCACTCCACTTTCCCACCCCATGCCAGTGACTGCAGAATAAACGGATATGTGAATTAAACCCCATTGTTTTAAAAAGATCTGCGGCTAAATTTAGGCCCTGTTCTTGTTCTCCCTCACTGTGAAAGAATGTGCCAGTTATGTTTGTATGTTTTATTTTCTTCCTCTCCTTTATCCCTTATCGTAATCTGGGGCTACATACATCTCGTGTTGTTTGAACAAGTGTGAGTGGTGTATCTGTGCATGTGTCAAGGCAAAGGAAAAAAAAAACAAAAAAACACACACACACACATATAGTTCAGCCAAGCGGTTTTTGCAATTAGAAAAGACACAAAAATAATTATTCTGCAGCGCAGTCAGACGACATATCCTGAGTCGATGATGCACGGATCACGTGTTTAATAAAAAAGGTTAATCAGTTGTTAATCAGAGGATTAATAACTTGTTATTTTCTTTACAAAACCATTAATATTATGCCATAAATATTTAATGTTGATAGGTCTTTTTTTTTTTCTTTTTTGGTGGGAGAGACAGTGTGGGCGTGGGGGTGGGAGTGATATGTGCTTGGTGATGCAGGGCAGAGTGAGCAATATCCAGACATTAATGTGCATTAATCATGCTTTGGTGAAGACAAATAAATTCATTCATGTTTATTAATACAACCTTGGAGAAAACAATACTCTTTACATTATTCACTGAGTTATTAATAAAGGATTTATGAACTGGAGGACCACAGGACAGAGGCTGGGGATCAGGGAGAATGGAAGGAAGACAAGAAAAGGGAAGAAATAAGGAAAAGAGGGCAGAAAAAGGGAGGTCAAAGCCAGGAGCAGAAGTTCATTAATGTTTGGGACTGAAAGGGCACAATCGTTTAGGGAGGCGATGAAATGGGTGTATGCGTGCGTGAGAGCAGTCCACCACTGGAAAGCTTGAGGTTAAACATTTCCTGCCCTCACTCTTTCTCCTTAACAAATTACCCTGCCCGTTTGCTAATCAAAGCAAAACAAATATTGCTTTTCATTCGCTCGATTTGTTTGAATGAACATACAGACGTTCCCAAAATACTCATTCCCAGCTCAAATGTAATTAAATTGTGCCTTTAGTGAAAACATGCAATGGTACTCCAATTAGTTGTGTTTTTGTCGTCGGGTAAAGACGGAGAATGGCAGTGGGTGCGCCCCGGGCACCTCGGGGTCCCGAAATAGTATGTCTTGGTGGGTGGGTGTGGGTGAGTGAGGGGGTGGGGGTTTGTTAGACAATGTTTGGGTACACAAAGCTGACTGCAACGGCAGAAAAAAAGTCTTTGCAGAGTTAGGAGATGATTTTCGCGATCTGATGATCTTATATCTGCTGCAGTGTTACTGTCCCGATGACTGGTGATATGTAGGGTGCTTGAGGTGAGAAACAACCTTTTAACCATGAGTATCTTTGAAGTTATTCCCTCACAAGACAGTGGGCAGTACAGACATGACAGGGAATGAGGGGAGAAGCAGCCCCCTTAACTCTTATGTATATTTGTTACAGGTGAATCAACAATGTTGATTTTGCATGTTCGCATGTTGCATGTTTTTTTTTTTTTAAACATCCAATTCCATGTTTTTATGTTTTATGGTAATTATATGATTAAGGTTAGAGAAGGATTGTGGTCATGGTAAATGAACTTAGGCGGCGGCTTGTTATCATTGTTCTCATCTAGCGTGGTGCACAAAGCTTTGGCTCTTTAGAGCTTTTGAATAATAGTTGAATATAATCAGCAATTACAGATGAAAAGCAACCACGCTCCATCCAACAGCACAACATAGCTACTAAATCTGACTTTCTCTTTTCTCGCGAAGCAGCGATCCATTATTGACAACACAAGAAACAGGGACAGCCTCCTAAGGTTTTGATTGGCTACAGAGCCAATGAGCTCATGAATCCCATTGCTCTTACAGTGCTGCCTTCTGTGTACTTATTTCACCCGTTTGCGTATTCAGCTAGTGTGTATTCCATAAATAATCACTAGTCATGAGGATATAAAGTGGGTAAAGACAAGTTTTGGAACAATAAGATCTGTCTGGTCAGTTTAGAAAATGACACCACTTCACTATATCACAGCATTTTAAACCAGGAAAAAAGAAACACTGCCGATCAGGATATAATCCATATCCACAATCAAACACAATACATAGTCTATACAGAGATAATACAAAATAGACTCATCTCATACTGTAGTCGACAACTTCATTTAAAATAATGTTGCTATGCTTAAAAGGTATATATACTGCATACCAATTTGATCATTTAAAATATTACAATACAATATGTTTTTCTGTTAAGCTTCAGAAATGGAAAAAGACTCCTTGCATCAGCACTGAATGCTAGTTTGATTCCCAGCCAGGTTCAAACAACGTGTCCTGTCTAGTTTCAATACCGACAATCAAATAAAAGCAAATGTCAAAAGCTATGTAGGAAGACAACGTAGGAATAGTAGCCACAAATACCATTGTGTATTTTCTGAAACTCACTGCAGCATTTTTTTTGTCAAAGCTCTCACTGATGGCACCGGGATATCATAGTAATATCGGTCAAAGTGATGGAGAAAAAAAGGCGGTGGTCAGGACGGTGTTTTGATTGAGATTGTGTCAATGTGTTAAAGCACAACAGTAGTGAAGACAGGTTTTGTGTAGTGGTGAATCCATCTTCTAATCATTGTCTTTCTCTCCTTCTTCATCTTAAATGCCCCCTTTTCTTTTTTTCCTTTGTCTTAAGCTCCAAATTGTGTTTTTATTGAAGGCCCATATGGATCGCTCTGCAAAATGTCATCCGTCATGCTGTCGATGAATCCATCCTCCCATTTAATGATTGGTCTACCTGATATGCATTTTACATGGCTCTATATACCTTTAATGGGAATCAATGGAAAGCAAATAACACTGGAAGCCAGTGGGCTGAATGTCTGACGGACGGCTGCGGACGCCGGTTATTTGTCAATACACACAGCTCTGTTCTTAGCCGCGCGGCTTTGTACTGTGTACGCCTGGATGAATGTGGCTGTAAAGGTGGCTCACTACGGGTTAGAGACTGGCTTACACATGAATCTGTACAGTCCCGCTGCTACATTCTGCCGCTTGCTTTGTCTTCATAAACTAAAGAAGAGATTGAGTAAAAGAGACAGAAAGAGGGGAGAGGGTGGAAATGATGAGGGCAGAAAGAGAGAAAGACAATTAATGAAAGAAGAGGAGGAAGAGATGGAGAGCAGGAGGCTTAAAAAAAAAAAAAGGATGGAAAAAAAAAAAACAGCCGAGAAGGGAGAGGGAAGGGAGGGATGGCCATCGAACGTGGATTCAGTTAAATACTGATTTCATCATACGATTGAGGTGGGGGTGTTGGAGAGGGGGGGGGGGGGGGGGGGAGTGATGGTGGCTGTGGTTGTGGCAGCTCTAAAACACATAACTTTTTACGAAGTGAAAATCAAATATTAAAAATGACAGGCCTTATAAGTGTGCTGAGTGAGCTCGGGTCACGGAGGGAGGGAGGCGCGGGCGGCTTGTCAGCTACTATCTGTCAGGGCGAATTAGAAACAATCAGGGCCGAGTGAAAGGGAAGGTGATTGTTATTAAGCGGCGGGGCCCTGCGAGCGGGCGCCCCAGATGTGGCCGTGCATATAAAAGAACAGGAAGCCGGCAGTTTAATTCAGGAAGCTTGCCGAGGCGAGCGAGCAATGCCACAAAGGAGGAGAGGGAGGCGGCAGGCGTTGAGAGGGGGGACAAAGGATATGAGGGGGTTGGGGCTTCTTGTCACTAATATGCTGGAAGTTACTTTGATAACACATTAAGCCTTTTGTGGAATCGTGAAATGATGCACCTTCTTTTTTTCTTTTTTATTCCTTTTTTCTTAAGTGTTTTCCTCCACCCATACTTCTCCGTCCATCGTGCATGAGGAAGTGGTGGGTCAGCCCAAAGGGAGGCAAATGGGACAAATCATGGGTGCTATCTAAATAAGTCTACTTTAACACGCACACACACACACACACACACACTCACACACACAGGAGAGTGTGGAGGGGGAGTGACAGCCAAGCCCATATATCAATTACAACCTGATATCCCAGGAGGATGATGGGACGGAGAGAGAAACCTCTGTGCAGATGTGCGTGTGTGTGTGTGTGTGTGTGAGCTCTTGTCTGAGCGCCCAATACCACTGAACACGCTTTAAATCTTTTTTTTCTTCACCATTATAATAACCCTTTCCCCGAGCTGCTGTCCATGTTTGGTCGACGTGCACTGACTTGTGGACAAGCACATTGATGGACACGGACACAACTCGGTTTTGACTCTTTCGGTACTCCAGTTATCTGTCAAGTTTCCCCCCTTGCCCCCACTAGAGCTCCTCTGAGACGGGCATCAACGCCCACAGATCCCTATCAGGGAGAAGGGGAATGAGCTGGCCGTGGTGGGGATGTGAAGGGAGAGGTGGGGGGGGTAGGGTGGCTGGTTGATGTGTACAATATGTTAGCAAAGGGTGGGTGAGATATTTGAATGATAGGGAGTGACAGTAATCTGCCAAGAGGCTGCTCACTCAAAGGCACATTGGCTATTGTGAGACTTCACAAAACCACAACGGCACACAAACTGTGAGCAACTCACGGGGGGGAGGGAAATTTAACTTGATGTCTTAATTTAATGTTTAATTTTGTTGATTGGACATCAAAGAAAGTCTGATCGCATCATTAGGAATGATAAAAACACAAGTACTAGTTTAACTGAATGCTTTATTTGACCATACGGCGAGCCAATCTCTGAGACAGAAAGTCAAGTGGATTCATTGCCTCTTAAATAGTTTCACTTAACACCAGTTACGTGAAATCAATGGGAAGTACAGACGAAAGAAAGAGCAGAAATGAAGGAGGCTGTTAAGATTTTTTTTTCATATAGTGCTTCTGTCTTGGAGCGTGAAGGGCTTTGATTTCTATTTACTTTGTAGTGAGAGATATCGCAGGAAATTATCCCTCCCCTTAAGAGTCACTGATCATCCAATAGGTTGAAATAAAGCGGGCTTGTCACATGCTCCCTCTCTCCCCCTCTCTCTCTCTCTTGCGCTCTCCTCTTTATTGTGGTGATCAGTCGAAAACTCGCCTAACACGAGCCGTCTCTGGTTTCCACCTCCCAGGTTTTTTCTCTCTACTGCCGCAGCTGATGTAGCAGAGGTTATATGGTGTTAAACACAGAGCTGCTAAACGTTCCCCAAGGTAATAACAGTCAGTGTATATACAGTACTGAGCTGTATGGTGACGGGAAGTTGCCGCCAAGTGTGGAAGAAACAGAGATGGAGGGAAGCAGCGAGAGGCGGGGTGGAAGTAGAAAAAGAAGGAAAGGAAATTAAATAATTATCAGACGAAGGAGTGGAAAAGACAGAAATGAAATGTATGATTAGGAGAGAGGTGGAAGGTGAAGTAACTGCTACATCAGAGGTAAAAATAAAGTCAACGAGAAGTGATACTGATTTTGCAATGCTGTGACAATGTTACACACTGGTTGGTGTGTGAGCACAGGTGCACGCACTGTGGTTCAATTACATGGGTTTAAATCCAGCTTTTAGTCATTTCAGCCCTTTCATTCAGTAATACTTTCTCTTCTTGAAGAATTACTGGCTATACAGTTTACTTAGCAGTACCTAAGGTCCTGTGATGTACAAATTTCAAGATTTTTTTTTACCATCAAAATGCAGGAAAAAGCAAGTGGACTTGATTTCAGAAATGTTCTGTGACTTCAACTTTTCTAGCGTTTTGGAACCAATATCTGAATAAGGTTTGGTCATGTTTGGGCAAATAAAACTGCTTGATAAGAGTTAAAGAACGATTGTAATCAAGCTTCAATAAACCACTGTTAATTGTTGGAATGGAAACCACTTCCTGAATGCCCAGCCAATCCACCTTCACCTCCATTTTTTTGTGAAGAAGAAGAAGAAGAAGAAGAAGAAGAAGAGGAAGAGGAATAAGCAGCAACCCAAAAAAAGGGGAAACCACCAACCTGTTGACCAACCTTCACCTCCACCTTCCATCGCATTTTGCCACAACAGACAGAGTAATTTGCAGTCAGTTTGCTGGGAATGTTACGTGAGCATCTTAGCTGCGTTGTTAAAGCTCAGTTATCATGACGTATTCGCTCTCTCCTGGCAGCATCAAAGAAGCCAGACCGAGTCAGGAATTCAGGTCAGTTAATGCTGTTTGAGTCAGTGGAGAAGAAAATAAAAGCAGGACACATCTTGTGCATCACAGTACATCGCAGCGGTTAGTTGTTAGTTGTCTGCCTGTGAAATGCATTTTTTTATTGCATGAGTGTAAACAATGTGCAAAGTCTCAACTCACTCCTCTGTGAAAATAAACTAACCAAGGTACTGGCTTAAGCCATTAGCAATTACATTACATTCAATTTCTTCAAATGCTACAGAAATGTGAGGACAGTGTGTTTAGTATCAGTAAGTAGGCAATGTATTGTTTTTGGTCATTAAAAGATCTAAGAATGTATCCCTGATGTCAAGTGAATGTGTTCCAACCTGTTGAAAATGCAGCGTTCGGCTAGACTTTTAAAATAACGCTTGCTTACAAACATTTGCCATTTTAGGAGTAATGGCTTATGAAGTTATGAAACAGTCCCGGTCTGGTTACATTTAGGCAAGAGAAATACTTGAAATACTGAAATATGTGAGTGAGAATAGGCTGTGTTTTGGTATTATTTTTGGGTATTCATACCCTCAATCAGCATATAGCAGCAGTCTATGCAAACCCATATAGCAGCAGAATTTTATTCCGTCACATGATGTCATGATCTGGTTTGAATAAGAAGTAACGTGTGACAAGTGACGTGACGTCTCTCCCCCACCCTCCGTTTCTCTCACGATGAATAAAGTGTAAAGTGTAAAACATATGTGCTATTTCAAAGGTATGTGAAGACGGGAAGTCAATGGTGTATCAAGGAATAAGAAAGTCAAATAAGTAAAAAAAAAAAAAAAACTGAAGACATGGATGCTGTGGAAGGTGGAAATTCTTCCCCTCCCCAATCCAATCGAACCCCCCTTTTTCGCCAGGAAGCCAAATCCAGGCCATGTCTAAGATTTCACAACGATTAGCGAGGGAGGGATGAGGAGGGATATAGAGATGTACTAGAGCAGCATTAGCCATTAATCACCAAGGAGGGAGGGAGAAGGAGAGAGAGAGAGATAGAGAGAGAGAGAGATAGAGAGAGGGAGTGATAAGGAGAGAGGACTGTCCTAGCATGGCTCAGCGTGGGACTTGTACTTTTGCTGTCTGGACCTCCAGGGGTCTTATGTTTGACTTCGGAAAGTGGCTCAGCAGCAGCAGCAGAGAAGTTTCCTAATCTTAGACCACTGGAAGGGAGTTTATACAACATAAAAATGAATGGTATCAGTTTATGACCAAAATCGAAGACATTTCTGTGTGCCTGGTGTATTTTGCAAAAGAATGGCATTTTGTCATGTTTACAATTGAACAGAATGTAAAGTTTACATTGCTGAGTATCTTATCTGTAATGACAGCTGGCGTTTAAGTTTCTAATCTAGATGGGTGACAATGCTGGGTATTGCTACTCTACATCTACAGTATTTCTTTTTTTGTTCCTCACCAACATGCAACTCAACCGTTCTGCCCATCTTGGTTTCCTCATTTTTCAACAGAGTCAAACTAATACAAATAGCTAACTCCAAATGTCTGCTTACGTGTTCCAGTTCTTAGTTCTTAGGGGCATTCATTGTCACCTGTCAAAATAACTGTTATTCTGAAGTGACACTTTTGTTATCCAGCAGGGGGTTCAGTGACGACCAAACTAAAATGTGACGTATGTGTGTACGTTTGCTGTTCTAACACCTGTCAAAAGTTTTTTTTTTTTTGGGGGGGGGGGCATTTGTCAGATTATACATCCTAATTTACAAAAGAGTTTGTGACTTCCAAAACGGCTATAAAACCGATCATTTTCATATCTGCCATCACTAATTAGGGTTTGGTTAGGCACAAAAACTACTTGGTTGAGATTCAATGTGTTATGAATGTGTCAATTCAATACTGATGCATTTATATATCCTAGATAAGCAAACAAGACCATCAGTGGGAAAATTGTCTAAATCCATACAATTATTTTAGTTATTCTTAATGCCTGTCGGGAGGGGTTCTCTGTGAAATCATACTACAAGGGAAGGTTGATAACTATAGCCTTCTCAACAAAATTACTATTACTGAGCAACTGAATCTTTTGAGTGTAGGCTAACATGTAAGCTACCTAACTGGCACCGGGCATCACTTGAAACGTCAGAAAGACATTGGACTGTAGGAAAGATGTTACTTTTTAGTTGGAAAAGAAAATTGGGTAAACATCGAAACCCGACCGTGGCCACACATCACCCTCAAACACTGGAGAGATGTTGGAGAGACAAATGTTGAATTTTGGTGACTTAATGCCATGACTTAAACCCACCCAAATACTATCGTCCAATGATGTTCAAATTTCATACAGCTTAGTAGCTGGCATGATGACATTTAGCAGACGTCGTGTTTTGGTAACCACATGTCATGACTACTGTTGGTATTCTGCATCAAAATGACATAGGTGTGAGATTCCTGGAGGACATTACTCAATACCATGAGGTAAGACCAACCAAAAAACAATGTCAGATTTTGTAAGTATCCTGGGTCAACTTGATGTTGGCATTAGTCCTGCCATGGAAATTTGGTCAACTGACGTCACAACCTACATCCAACCAAGTATCGACTTCTAATGACGCTGGTGGCCAGCTGGGGGGGTTCATTAAGAGTACCAAATCAAATGTCAATCTGTTTCACCATCATGATTTCACAGTTAATTATTGCCACAAATACATACATCAACACATCGACATGCATTCTGCAATCAGCTGTGTAAAAAAGATAAATAGTGTTGAAATTATGTTCTGTGTTTCTTTCACTTCCAAATAGAATGCATGCGCTAGCCTTCTTTGGACACAAATTTTGTTCACAGGGGCTGCCAATTCAACACAACATGGAAGTTCCTTACAGTTGCTTTAAAGCATTGCTGCCAAGGTTAAGAAAAAACCTTTAAGCTGAACTAAATATAGGTGGATTTAGGTGTTTGAACAGAGAGCAATACTGCAATTATTTTTCATTGAGGTTAGACTCCAGCAGCAAAATGTTCTTTCAATGCTGTATAAATTAGAATATTAAAATATCACAAAAAGAAAAACAGTTTTCATGAAAAGTAAAACACATCATGTAATCAGCCTTGAATGTTGCTGCAATGAGTATTGGTGAGATCAGTGCAGGGAGTACAGTGCACTGAAATGGTTTCAACACTAACTCAAGACACTGTATCATCATCACTTCAACATCTAAATGTTAGCCTACTGGGCTGCTTGCACATGCTCCAATGTTTCGAACTAGACCTTCATACAGGTGAAGAAGTTTCATTGGACAACAGCTTCCACTTGTGTGTGGTGTGATCATTACTACCAGCCTCGTGCTACTGTGAAGCAGACATAAAGGTGTAACCCCCCCCCCCACGCTCATCACTGTGGTGGGAGGCAAGGTGAAACAGGGTGATCATAAAACCAGAATGGCCGTCACTTAGTGTTCCCTGCATCCCTTACTATCTCCCCCACCCCTGCCCCGGCTCCCTACACCCATTCCTCTCTTCTTATTTTTTTTATTTTTTTTATTTTTTTTCTGTACTATGAATAAATTTAGTCTGTCCCGGACATGAAAATGTCAAATACCTAAAATACACCTAGGCTAAATAGCATATTAATTTTTAATGCCTGCTCATCCTATGCTGCTATTCTCATATCAGGCCTGTCTGCCAACAGCTGTTGCTGGCTCTCTGGCTGGGAATTTATCGTCCATCTCGCTAAAGGAGGGGAGAGAGGGAGAGAATAAAAAAAGAGATGGGAGACATTGTTCAGAAGACAAGGAAAAGGGGAGGGACAGATCTGTGTTTTCATGGATCCCTACCTTGCATTTATATCACCTACACCTCACAACTTTCTTACTTTGATATACGAGTGGGATTCAATTACACTAATGCCAAACATAAATTGTTCAAGATTTCCTTCCTTTTTCCCTCCTCGTGTTACAGCGCAAGCCTCCTCATACATAAAAGAGAAATAAGGAGCAGAGTGGTGACATTGACGCTGGAGGTAGTGACATTGGGGAGAGCGGCAGAGGGAGACGAGATGCACTGAAGCAATGTGCCAGTGTGGGTGTTGAATGCCACCCATGTGCGTTTTTAGGTGGCATGTGGTGGATGATTATCATAGATTATCACAATCCAGATTGTTACAAGTTCTGTCTGCGCACATAGCAGCAGTGTACTGTAGCTGTGTGACTGTCTGTGTGTGTGCGCGTCTGTGTGTGTGTTTGTGTGTGTGTGTGTTTTAGTTTAAGACAGAGTGCCTTTGGGGATAAGACTAAATGGTGAGTGAATGACGAACAGTTGGAGTGTGTGAGTGTATGTGCGCATTTACTTGTGTGTATGTGTCTTGTTCTTTTATCATTACAGTGTGGGAAGAAACCATCATCCAGGGTTTGGAAAAAACGGGCAAAGATCTTCAAATGAGGACATTTTTTTTGCTGCCAAGATATGAACTGTGCGAGTGCTCACCTCAACACTCCAACTGCATACTGGAGTGCAACCTGTCTGTTGGGATCAAGTGGCCTCTCACTGTCACTCCTGACTGACTACTGCTTGCTGGAATGGCCACCTAGAGAGAGAAACAGAGGAGGGGCGATTAGAAGAGGAGGCGATAGTGAAATATAGACCCGAGGAGGCGAGGAGGAAGATGGACAGGGGATACAGCATGAAGACGAAGACAGTGACGGGTGGAGAGGAAGAAGAAGATGAGGTGGGGAGGGGTCGATGTCAAGATGAAAATCTAACAAATTCAGCGAGCGGTGCTGCAGAGGTCAAGGGAACGCAGCCGAAAAAGGTTAAAGATGAAATCAAAGCCAGCGCGCTGCGGTGCCCGGAGGCACAGCTGAAAATCTATCCCTCCAGGGCAAGGCCACCGCTGACGCGAGGCAGACAAGAAGCTAAATACTGCACGCCACTCGGGGATCTTTCATTTTCAACCGATCAATAAGGGCTTATATTTATCAGGGCCTCCGAGCAGCTGCCACGTCTGACAACCTCCACTTCATTTTTGCACTCCTCCTCTGCTCTTTTTTTCCTCCTCCTCTTCTTTTCCCCCTCCTCCTCCTCCTCACGCTAAATTGAGACCCATCGACCATGAAAAGGGGCAGAGACCCTGGATTGCCATTAACCCCCCTCGTGTCACTAGACTGTCTAACACACAAACACACACGCACACACACAAAATGCCCTGGAGACACAATTCTGCTAAAGGTCTGTCTCCCCCTGCTTTAAAGAAACATGCCTTATCATTATGGCCTTGGCAGAGACACCACCACCTCTTCATGCCTTTTGTTTCACAAGCTGCCCATGCCACCCAAGTCACACCCTCTGTCTTACACACACATGCAAAGAGACAAACAAACATGGAGACGCACACGGCCCTGACACAACCTGATTTCACTTTTAATTCCTCCCATTTTGTTCATGTCGTGGTTGCCAGATTTGTTTCAAATAACAAAAATATCAAATCCCAAATTACCACTATAAATCTGAGGAGCATTATGATAAGCGGAAGATTGGGTTTAGGGGTCTGAGTTAAAATAACTGGCTGTCTAATCATCTGCACAACAATATTTGCTGTGAGGCATTCTAAATAGATTATCGCTAGTCCATCTGTGTCATCATTGATTTATAAGGCATTAAGCTGCTTGGGGAAGAGAGAGGGCCTTGCCTTCTCTGCTGTTAAAGGGGCTTCTTGTCGAAATCAGGGGCACGGCAATGGAACAACTGTGGCACTTGTCTAACCTCCCCTTTAATCGTCATGCGAGAGGAAGTGAAAATAGGACGGGCGTATCTCTGGGTTTTTGTTTTTTTTTTCAAAAAGGGAAGTATGAATCCAAATTTTCTGCATCTCTTTTTGTTTGGCGATACAAAGAGAATGGGAGGAGGGGAGGAAGTACAGGAGAAAAAAAACACAGAGAGAGAGAAACAAATAGCACACACAAACACACATGCACATACACACATGCAGAAAAAAAAAAAAAAAAAAAAACAAGGGACATCATTAACATATGAATGCCATATGCAAATGGTAGGGAGAGAGCAGATGTTGGTGCATTTAATTGACCTATATGTGAATTGCATCCAAACCTTTCAGTGTGTTTTCTGGGCCCACTGAGTACAGTTTTGACTGGCTTTCTAGTACCACTCAACATATGAGCACGGAGCACAGCCATTTTAGCAGTGTTTAAACATAAAGAGGGAGAAGACTAAAGAAAAGATAGATTAGAATAGAATAGAATAGAATAGAACACTAGGGAAAAGAAATGTCCACTGAAAATTATGAAAACACATTAATTGTTCCTGATTATTTCTCTGTCACTGATGCCATCTTTACCAAAACTGAAAAATAACAAGTGGTGATGGAGAGTATGTACAATCACTAAGGCACTCTATTAAAGACTAAACACCAAAGCATGTATCGAAGGTGCTATATGTAAGAATTTGAGTTTAAAACCTTCAAATACTAACTAAAATCAAGAGAATCTGTAAAATGAACAATGACTTTATGACATCTATCAAATCTTTTGCATTGATATCTACTGAAGTTAGCATGCTAGCCATTGTTGGACTGATCCTGGCTTTCCTCCTCACCCAGGCCTTCCCTTCTGCTGCTTATTATGCTCAATTAACTGGGTTAAAAGTTCCCTATCTGTCAACCTTTTTCATCATGTGTCAAGCTAGCAGCTATACATACCACTTTTCCTTGCTGTCTGCTGTTATTTTTGTATACTCTATATTTTTCTGTTTATATTTTTTTAGGCTATATGACTGTCATGTATGTATAGGCATAAAACATGTATGTATAGGCATAGGCTATCCACCATTTACTCATTTTGTTTTTTTTTCTTCTGAAACTGTAAGCAAGGCATGCTGGGAAATTTGTTTGACCAACGGCCTGGCATGCCCCCTGTTGCATCAACAATCTAGATACATGGACTTATGAAAAACCATTTCAGTTAAGGTTAGTGATAGATGTGGTTTGGTTAAACATTTAAAAAGCAAAAATGTCCGGTCTGGTTTCAAACGTAAATCAACAACATTTTGACAATATTTAACAAAAATCTCAATCTTTTTTCAACCTTAACAAGGTTAAGTTTTGGCGACCCTATCGGTCTTGGCTGGTTCTTATTCACCTGCGTCGGGGCTACAGACACTGAAGGTTTCAATGTCTCAGTGTCTGACACCAATTGTAGAGGCCTGTTATATGTGTTCAACAATTGAACCAAAAAAGAGAAATATATATATGTATATATATATATATATATATATATATATATATATATATATATATATATATATATATATATATATATATGAAAGTATAGTTAGTCTTCTGGACAATACTGTCACATTATCAATATTAAAATATTTGGTCAAAGAATGTGTGATGTTATATTTTGTATTATTTGTGAAGTGCTTAAGAAAAGGTTTCAAAAGATCAAGCATAAATTATGTTTCACAGTATAGCCTTAAAATAGCTTAATAATAATTCAGGCCATATCCCCTTGCCCTAGTCTATTGCATGGCTAGGATGGTGCCCATTAGAAAACATAATAAGAAAACAGTAAAGGCAGACATCACCAGTGGAAATAAAAAATACTTTTTCAAAAACTGTACATTGAGTGGTTTGCTTAAAAAAATAGTGACCATAAATAGAATTTAGAAAATGAGGTTCGATATAATGAACAATTAAAGTTTAAGAGTCTTTGACTTGCTGATGGTAAAATGGAGGAGGCTCTAATGACATTGTGGTTCACATTTTTACTAAAGAAAAAAATCTGATTATTTCCTCCACTACTTGTGTCACATAAAGGTATTTTGAAAGTCTACGCATACTTACTAATTAGCCCCTATAAGCCCCCTTGTTACATTGAACTCTGCAGGTAGAGACAGAAGACTGGGGTAAAGTCACGTGTTTTACACTCTAATGTTTGCTTGGGTGAGCCATGAAAAACACAGATGCTATTTTCATCTGGGCCTCTGCCTTTCTTTTTTTATTCTTCCCTTTCCCCCTTCCCTCCCTCCATCCTCTATTCGCTCTTCTCTATCCCTCTATCCCCCCCACCCCTCCCACCCCCCAATCTTGGGAATGTCATTAAATTGTATTAAATAGCCTTTTGTCCAGGGGGCAAGGACCACCCGATATATGATAATACATTAAGGCCCCAGTGTTGCAGCCACTGAGCCGAGACCATCTTAAGAACATGCGTGGTGTGTGCCACCGCGTATGTGTGTGTGTGTGTGTGTGTGTGTGTGTGTGCGTGAATGTGTGTTTGTGCCGTAAAAGTGGATGCAGGGAAACAAACAGAGGAAGCAGGATCAGGCGAGTTGAGGTGGAGGAATAGTAAGAGTAAGATGTAGAGAAAGAGAGAGAGAGGAGAAGGGAGGGAGAGAACAAGGTGGTGTGGCTGCCTGCCTGCGCATGTGGCTCCCTAACAACTGTGACACATACTAATAGAAACATACCTAATAAATTACGAGCTTTCAGGGTCTGGCAAGCTGACATTTTCTCTGTGCACGGGACAATTTCATATCTGCGGCGCAAAGTCGAGGGGCTGCTGGACCAAATTGCATCACACAGAGATGCCAGAGGATTAGCATAAAAATTAACACTTAAATTTCAGCTTATTGTCAACCCCACTCCTGCACCGGCTGCCTCACAACAATCAATTCCTCTTAGAAATCTGATTAGATTCCATGACGCTTATTATCCCAGTCATGTCTGCCTGCCCCCTTCACTTCCACCACCACTACACACTCTCACACACACACACACACACACACACCACTGGCATAGTCAGAAGCCCTGGCTTCCATGACTGCCCAAACGATTTGTTTAAATGGAATTAAGGAGAAAATACATCTATAGGTGTGGCATTTCTTTTGACAGACGATGCCTCGTTCTCTATCTGGGTGTTTGTCTGGTGACGCTGTGTCTTCAGCCGGCACAGAAATCCATTCTGACATTTTGTGTCTTTTGCAAGTCACTTTTATTCAAACTCCCTTGAAAGCTTTGTTGCTATGATAGCTAGTGGCCAACCACAAAAGATCATTTATTATTCAACATATTTTTCTTCTTTTGAGAATGCGAATAAGCAGTACATTAATGTATTTAGATTACGATCTCACTGATTTACCTCACTTACCTTACTTATAATTAAAAGCCATTTGGTTTTACGTGTCTCTTTATTTCCACCTTCTCCTCTTTAAAATGAACTTCAACGCATCCCATCTATCCTCAAGTACACAGCCGTCACAAATGCTTTATGTTTACAGCAGAAAGCTGGAATGACGCGAAAGAAAAAAAACTCGTTTTGAGATCTCATGAGGCTGTCGCAATGAAATATTTGTCAATAACGCTTTCTGTTGAAGCACATTGCACAAGTATGTACTAAAAGCACAGCGCACGTTGGGTGGCTTTGGTAAGACTCTTGATTGTTTAGACAAATGGCATTTCATCGCATCCAGATGTCTTTAAGCTGTGCTCAACCACCATCTCTGCTTTCCAAGGCGCAGGCTGAATGTATACAAATATCTCCTCATAACTGCATTCCTCATCTGGGCCTGCAAGCGTCACAGCGCTCGTCACTGAGCTTGGATGACAGCCTGCGGTACGGAGAGTTAACATTTGATATTTAAATTTTTGAGGTAATCCTCACGGAGGCTGAATGTTTCACTTGATTAGTTTAGCTCAGTTGGACATCACCCCGCTAAACAACAACAAAACTTATTTCTTAAAATCAGATATGGGGCCCTTTTCAGGGCGAGACCACATTTCCAAGCAACACAAGTCGTTTTCTGTGTTTTTTAATTTTTCTAAAAAAAAAATTATGAGAAATAAAAACTGCAGCGTAGGAAAAGCACACAAGTGGCAGGGTACGGGGCGCACCCTGGCCAGGACAGGCGTTATAACATAACACTGGTACAAAGGGTCCTGGATAAAGACGCCCACAGGGTTGAGAGAGGGAGAGAAGAGAGAGGGAGAAGGAACAAATCGTCTGATGTTCTAAGTGGATAACAACAGCTCCTGCTATGCAGCAGCGGAGGCGCAGAATAATTTAAACCAGCTACCCGGCTACCCCACCCCTCCCTTACCCCCTGGCCACCCCTCTATTCTTATGTTAACACGGCTAAAGAGGAGTGGGCCACCCAGCAGCAGAGAGCAGAAACTTAAGTCCACGCTTCAGGAAAAATAATCCATCTCTCTGCCTCTCTCTTTGCAATGTAACTTTACTCACTTACACACACACACACACACGCACACACACACACACACACACACACACACAGGGTAAGGGAAAGGCTGAAACAGATACAGAGGGGAGAGCACCAGTACATTCACTGTGCCTTTAAAGCATATTACTTTTCAGACAAGAGTTTGAAGAATAATAAACTGAGTGCTTAACTGGGCTATTTTCCCTTTCAGTTAACGCCACGCAACGGCAAGGCGGGGGCGAGAAGAATTCATAAGTCTTTAAATGCAGAGTAAACACTGCTTTCTTTGTTGATTGTAGAGATCTGTTGTGTTTTTTTGCGGATCTTGCCCCCCCTTTCCCCTCTTTCTCGTTCTTTGTCTGTCTATCTCTCTTTTCCAATCTCCAACCAGAAGGGCTGCTGTTGTGTTTGGTCTCCAAACAGCACATCTGAGGTACACACCTCGCTGACATTTTATAGGTTCATATCCCCAAGAATGGGAGAGGGAGAGAGTCATATTTTATACCGGCGGTTTATTTTAACGGGCGCTTGTAATTAACGCAGCATGTCCTCTATCTCCCAGCCATCTATGCCAAGGCCTTTATTTAAACAACTTTATTGTGAAATGTTTGCGTTCTCAGCGTTCGGCCAGGGCCCACACACAGAATATTATTTCATACTTCAAGGGGAGGGTGGGGGGGTGAAGAGGGGGGGCTTTGGAAGAGTTTACGCTTTGAGCGGTTATTATTTTTGATTACAGCAAGACTCTTTTTAAAATGGATCAAGCACGGTAACCTTGCACACACGCACACACACACACACACACACACACACACACACACACACACACACACACAAAGACTCTGTACTGAAGTTGTGAGAGGCTGAAAGAGAACCTGTTTACAGAAGGGGTGTGCAAACCTGAAGCCTTTGCCCAGGCCAAATGTACAATCTCAGAGTGATTTATGAGAGTAAGATCACACTATTTATGTCCAAATGAGAGCACTTGTTTAATGCCGCTGCTTGGGGGCTTCTTTTTGGAGTGTGTGTTTGTGTTTAATGGAATTTGATGGCGAGATTGAGTGTTTACACTTGTCAAAATGACCCGGAGTTAACACTGCGCTCAGCATACACAGACGTTTCTCGCAGGCTATCGACGCAAAGCTCGAACTGTGTGACATGAGCATCCTATCAGAATCTACATGTGTTGAGCATACTCTTGAATTATGTGATTGTCTTTTTCTAGAGCTAATGTCTTGCATTGAAGATTTGATGATGGTTATGTAGTGGTTTCACTATGATCAACATTTTTGTTTTAAGTGTGACCATCGGCTCATTAGCATTAGCAGTCATCAGGATAAAATGTTGGTGATGAACGTTTCTGCAAACCACTGATGTATTCACATTTGTACTTGTTATAGGCTATGTACGATATTGACATTTCTACGAAACATGTCTTATCACATTCATATTAGATGTCTATGACCTGATTGTCCTATAGGGAGGTGGAGGAGACGGTGATCAACTAACAGGCAATAACGGGCTACAAAGCCAATGACCGCAGTTCAAGACTGGGTTTCGACATTTACAGGGGTGACACCACTGGATGACACCCTCAGGACAATTTACAGCTGTGTTTGTGGTGACAAAAAACCCATATTTTTAATGGGAAGTCAGGACATCTTCAGCCACATTTGTGGCGACCAAATCAGGTATTTTAAGTCAAAACATGTTCTTTCCCTAACCCTAACCTAGTAGTTTTTGGGCCAAAATCTAAGCTGACCATAGCCACAGCGATGTTGCAACACAAAATGAAAAACTGTACCTAAGTTTCAACATATCCCTTGTTTGCAGAAACGTACATCGTAAGGTTGACATTTTCACACATTACAATACTTCTAATTGGCCTTTGATTTGTCTGTCTGTCTGTCTTTTGTTTTTCTTTGTATGTGACCCTGGATGGAAGACAGGCCTACATTAAAAACAAAGACAATACAGCTCATGTATCTTATCTTCATTGCGAGGTCTTATGCACATTTTGATTAAAGCGTCCCCCATAAAACACAAACCATAAATGCATATCAAAACCACATTCAGGCTGCAATTAAGGGTTTTAATTCAAGGATGCAAAACCATGTATGCATCTCTCTCTCTCTCTCTCTCTCTGTCTCTCTCTCTCTCTATATATATATATATATATATTTATATATATATAATATGCAAAATGGTCTAGGTCAGTGGTGAAATATTTCTGATTCAATTCTTTGACCTTCATAAAACACTCACCGCAGATATTCTGCTCTTATAATCTAATAATAGAGCATCCATGCTTATAATATTATGATATAATATCTTACAGTGCTCTACAGTGCCAGTGCATTACCATGCCTGCTGTCCAGCGGATCAGATGGATCACTGATTGCCTTGGGGATGCTAAGTTTAGTAGATTCTGCTTTTAGCACACAGAAGAGATTGACAGGAAAAAACGGTGAGGGGGAGAGAATGATTCGTGAAAAAGGTTGTGGGCCAGTATTAGGGGTCGAACAATGTATTTTCTATATAAAAATCTTAGTTTGAGAATAACCAGTGATCGAATGGAATTAACTCCATTTTACTCAAGCAATGTACATATGTAAAATTTTTAGGTGTTTTCCTGCAATATTTTCATTTCCTGCAACGTAACACTTCCACTAGACTCATTATTGATACATTTAACAACTACTTACTTTAAAATTATAAATTACATTATTACTCGTGACATCAGATGAGTGACAGCCACTCACAGAGAAAGAAAACTGTATCAGAGCCAAATCAGTGCATTTTAAAATTCTTGTATGTAAAAAAAACAACAACAACAACAACAAAAAACACCAATACCGATGATGGGAAATATGCCAAATATCAGCCCTGATAATCAGCCAGATCGATAATATCGGGTGTCCAAGAAAAAACAGGGCCCAAGAATCTATTCACTAAATTCAGAACAGAAGGGGTCAAAGGTCAGACCCTTGCTTCAAGTATCACATTCGAATGAACAATGATCGGAAAACGCGACTGCTGGTACCCTCATGTCTAACTTACACAGGAACATAAACTATGACCTTTAAATATCTTTAAAGGCAAAGAATCTCCTCACAAAATAACCAGAACAAGACAAGACTTTACACTGCCACCAAAGAAAGCTGCACTGCATTAAAAACTTGGTGTCATCATCATGATGAGAAATACAGGCAAATACAAATACAGACGAGAGAAGATTCTTATTTTCCCTGTGGATATAAGTGAGAAAGGAGGAATCTGCTAAATGATTTTATTCTGAAAGGAATCCACCAGCATAAACCCATGCCAGCTTGTACACCGTACACTCGCTGTAGCTACATGGCGGCATCTATTCACTGTGACACCTCAATGCAGCGCTACATTTTACTTAAGCATTTAGCCCCTGGCCGGATAGCTAGCTAACATTATAAAAATGTAAGTTATCAAAGCTAGTTTGCTAGTCTGGTGATCTTAGTCAGAATCATTGTCAGAATGTTCAGTGCAGTTTGTTTTTTGCCATCCCTTTTACTGTGAGGATACAGGTTATTTGGCTTTCAGTAACTCTGTGCGATAATCTGTCTCTTCCTAGTTCCCTCCCACATCCTCATTCCTTCTTCTGTCCTTCCTACCATCCTTTCCTTGCCTTTCCTCCTGTTCCATCCTGTCCATTCAGCCCTACCTCGGTCTCCTCTTCCCCTCCCCCGTATGTTGTGGTGTGAGAGGCTATAAGGGGATAAAGTGAGGTGTAGACACTTCTTTAGCCTGGTGGAGGCCAAACAGATCGAAGGCAGAGAGCACCTGGCTGCTGGATAACCCACACACTAAGAACTCCTATCCTCTCCTTCCTTTTGTATCACCTTCCCGCCTTCCTATACTATACTTCCCCTTCCTCTTATGATTTAACCTGCGCAATTCTTTTCCCAATACATCAGAAACATTGGGTTTGCAAGTCAGACAGATACTTGCAAAAGTCCAAACTTTTTTTTCCGACACAGTGGCTATGGTGCTCGAAGAAGAACAACACAACTCAAAGCAAAAGCGCCACACTGTGAGGAAAATAGCATCTTTTTTAAATTGTTTTTTTTTTTTAACTGACTATTTAAAAGCTGAACGTTCACACCTTACACACACTGTCTCTCTGCCTTACACACACACACACACACACACACAAACACATTCCAAAGAGCTCTCCAGCCCAACAAGTAGGGGTAGTGGCCATTCACCAGAGCTCTATTGATCGTACCTGGCTCCGCCAAACTCTCTACTGTGTCTTTCCAACCTATTAAATTTTTAATCAACAGCTTCAACATCAGAACAAATCCCTGTACTGTCACACCCACATACACTCACTAACACACACACACAAGTGCACACAGGAAAGAATGCAAAAGCCACAAACAAATAGAGCCGCAAATGCACAGAGAAACTTAAAAACATGCATAAACATCACTCTACTCTAACTACCCACAGTGCTTCAAACACACTTATCCCCCAGTCCCTACATACATAAGTACACACATCCCCTTTATTAGACACAACACACAGTGAGTGTTTGGGGCTCAGGAGATAGAGCAGGTCATCCACTGATCACAGGATTGGCACTCCGATCCCTGTCTCCACATGTCCTTGGGACAGAAGACACTGAACCCCACATTTCTCCTGATGGTCAGGCCGGCACCATGCATGGCTGCCCACTGCCACGGAT